>NC_061510.1:12338436-12490138 GCF_022539505.1 Lolium rigidum
AAAACGTATGGTAAGGATAATATGGGCCGATTGCTGGAATCGGCCTTCATTTTGATTGTAACCAGGATTTTTGGGAAGTGCCGGAGCCGATCGCGTGGAATGGCTTCCTCTTTGTCCTTGTTATGAGAGCAGCTTCCCTCGTCTCTGTCCTTACCAGGGTGGTGCCCAGGTCCTACCATGTTGATGTTGAATGAGAAACCTGGCTGGCACCTCCGTGGCAAGTGCACTCCACCATGTTAACGGCGGGGAAGGGGTGTGTGTCGACTTTCATGGCGTACCGGCTGAAAATTAGACGCCCTTGTTCTATCGCCATTTGGATCTGCCGACGCCGCACCCCGCAGGTCGTTGGTGGTATGGGTGAACGTGTTATGCCACTTGCAGTATGGCTTTCCGTTCAGCTCCTGCGCCGTGGGGATTTTGTGGCCTTCGGGTACCTTTAGCTGCTTCTCCTTAAGTAAGAGGTCGAAAATTTGCTCAGCCTTGGTCACGTCGAAGTCAAACCCTCTTGGAGGACCTTGTGGCTTAACCCATTTGCAGGACACGGGGCTTGCCCCCGAGTCCATTCAGCCATCGCTACCTCTTGATCTCCCGCGAGACTTCATCTTCATCCGCCTCAACCGGGACCACCGCACGCTTGAATTTATCCCGGTACACCTTCGGGTGGCGCCGTTCATATAATGACAGCTTCCGCACCATATGCGCCAATGAAGGGTAGTCTCGCTTGGGAGGCCACATCCTTGATCGGTGATGCGAGACCCACCACCGCCAACTCGACTACTTCTTTTCGGTCACACGAGCCGAATAGCATCGGTTCCTAACGGTCCTGAGCTGCTGGATGTATTCTCGACACTTGTTTCTCCGCGCTTCTGTCGTACTTGTGCTAGATTGGCAATGCCGGCCTCGAAGCCTCCGAGTGATGCCGCATGTGGAACTGTTCTTCCAAATGCTTCCAAGTCCGGATTGAGTCCGGTGGCAGCGATGTGTACCACCCGAAAGCCGATCCTGTGAGGGACTCGTGCGAAGAACCTCACGCGTAGTTCATCCGATGCTGAGATCGTGCCCGGCTGCGCCAAATATCGGCTCACATGTTCGATTGAACCGGGAGCCATCCGACCCACTAAACTTGGAGAATTCGGGGAGCCGATATTTGGGTGGTAGTGGGATCAAATCGTACTCGTTGGGGTACGGCTTGGAATAGCCGATTGCCCTCCTTTTCGGCACCATGCCGAACCGGTCTCTCAAGATTGTACCGATCCGATCCGCGGTGCTGGCTGCAGGAGTCGAACTACGAAGATTCGCCGGAGTGGCATACTTAGCCAGCCACGCTTGCTTCTCAAGCTCCGAGCCAACCGCAGGAGTTGAGCTCGGAGGTTCGTCGGAGTGGCATACTTAGTTAGCCACGTCCGCTTCTCAAGATCTGATCCGAAGCTCCTCCTCGCTGTTCCGAAGTCTGCTGCTGTTGCGCTGCGGTTCGTGAGTGCCCGATGCTATCGCAGTCCGGCACGTATGTGCACGTGTATCCGTGAGGGATCTCCCTAGGCGCCTCATACAAGAACCGGTAATCACTAGGGTCACCACCGATCTTGTAGACGACGTATGCCGGTGAACTCGGCACTTCCGGTGCCGCCAACGCGAACGGCAGCGGTGGTCGGGATCGGAGTGGTATCTCTCCTTGGTGAGTCCCTAGAGCAGGTCCCGACGGAGAGTGCTGATGCCTCATGATTTCCTGGATCACCCGAAGGGCGACACGCTCCAAAGTGTTCACCGTGGCTCTCGTAATGGCGGTGCAGCGAATGAGCTACCATGAAATTAATCTCCGACGCGAGACCTGGTGCGTTCCTCGGAAGGGCGGACAGGTCCACTCCATCGAGCGCGCCTTCAGGTGAGAACCCTTTCCACCTAATGCCGTGTGAGCGGGTCCTCCGGAAAGAGCCGATGAGGTCGGCTTCGAGGATAGCTTTGACCTCGTCATACTTCTTCTTGAGCTCCTCAGTCAGATCTTCGTACGTGACTGGAGTACCTTCCGCCATCTCAGATGTAGATAGCGATGTAGTTGATGTTGAAGACTGTCCCACCGGGCGTGCCAGAATGTGTTGCGGTCAGAAACCCACCGGCGAGCAACGACGGGCAACACGATAGAGCCGGGAGGCTCCCGGACTCGCGGCTGGCCCTGGTCCCTCGAGCGATGGCCCGCAAAGCCTCGGCACGCACGTCCGATGCTGGTGCAAGGGCATGCCACCCGACCTATACCTGGTCAGGAAGGTGATGGATTTGCTTCGCTTAGTTTCCTGCATGGCATACACGTAAACATTAAATACGAGCCTCGATCGGCTCTCAGGTTGTCCTGTGAATCGGCTCAAGGAGCTGATCCACCCATGATTCGTATGAGGCCTACGATCACATGGTGGTCCTGCTTGATCAATATAAATCTGAAACGACCTACGACGATTTAGGGTTTTCACCACATAATCGGAACATCCTACGCGTGATTGAGCCCTGCAGCCATGCACGGTGATAATAAACCGACCCTAGACAAGGCCTAAAAACCAACATGAAGTTGATCCCCGGAACATCTTATCTAGGGCTAGCAAACTACACCCTACGTGCCACTGGATCCTTCAACCCGTTTGCAAGGCCTAACTATGCAGATATTAAACTAATCCTTGAAGAACAAGGAGCAATCATAACGGATCGGATCTACTAAATAATGATCAAGCGAGGTGCCGCCCTTACACCTAAGATAGGTGTAAGGGCGGCTAGACGTCTAAGGGTTGCATGGACGAAAGCATATGATACGATGAAACAATTCTAACCCTAACACATCTATGATAACTACGTTGCTCGCCATCAACAAGGCTTCAGCACGAGCAACGCTTGAACAACGAATAAACGTGTACTGTCTAGATCGCAAGATGCGATCTAGGCAGCATGATGCTTACCCGGAAGAAACCCTCGAAACAAGGGGTTGGCGATGCGCCTAGATTGGTTTGTGATGAACGTGATTGTTGTTTTTCTCAATAACCCTAGATACATATTTATAGTCCGTAGACTTTCTAACGTGGGAATAATCTCAACCGTGCACGAGCCAAATTCTATCTAACCGACACGTATCCTACTATATTTACAGATACACGGGCAAACTAGCCCAAACTTTGTATACAAGGCCGATTCATGTATTTCTTCCGTGTATATTCTTCAAGCCCATCTTAATCGCGGCCCGCCTCTGATCCGGTCAAATTCTGGTGATAACAAGATCTACACAATATCAAGCAATATGGTGTAGGGAATTCAATAGTTTTGCAGTGCAAAAAACTAAGAACTAGGTTTTATCTTAAACGAGGTCTAAAGCAGCTAGAGGGGCGTCCTGGGCACTTATATAGGCGTCCGGGACGATCTCTGGTCGAAAAAGTACGAAAATAACCGACCCGGAATAGATCCGGTCGAGACAGAGCTCGGACACGGCCGGTCCGGGGGCGGTCGACCGGGCCTGGGACCGGGCTGGCCGGTTCAAACTGGGCCAGGGACCGGGTTCCAACTGGGCGCTGGAACTTTCGCGCAGTAACGTCCCCGGTTGGCATCAGCGTGGCGCCCGGTCGGCGCCGGGATGGATCCGGCCTGCCGCCCGGTCGGACCGGGCCAGGGACCGGGCGCGCCGGCGTGGTGGCCGGTCTGACCGGGTGCTGGGCCGTCCTGGGCTTCATCTTCTCCTCTCGCGCATGCCTTCCGCTCCTCCCTCGCGCGTCCATGAGATATCTTCATGTCCAGCTCCTTGTCCAGCTACACGTCCATCTTCACGTCCAGCTGCTCATCTGCTCCTCGTGCGATGCTTGTCTCCTCTTCATACCTGATGATACATAAGTAATAGGATTTAGATAGTATAAAGTTCCGATCAATCAAAGTATCATTTAGGAACAAGTTCACCTTGTTGTTTAAGTAGCTTCGCACGAGCTCTTGTAATCGGTCCAATCCGAACTTCATTGGACTTGAGCTTCACGACAGAGTTCATCTTCGGTTGGTAATGACGGAGGTGGTAGTGAGGTAGGGATGTCCTCATCACGCCGGCGACCATAAACCCTCTGCCGACGCCCCGGTGACGATGATAGTCTCCGGTACCTAAATTTCTAGTCTAATTAAGTCCGTAGTACGTAATGTAGGTCCAATGCGGATATATTTTGCCACTATTATTGTAAATTATGAACGAATTAAGCTTGATCGGATGAAATCGACTGCAATCCACTAGTGGAAAAAAGGGCCTTTAGTCCGGGTTCACAACGGGCTTTATTCCCGGTTGCACTAAAGGGTCGCGACTAAAGCCCCCCCCCCCTTTAGTCCCGGTTGCTTATGAACCGGGACTAAAGGTCCATCCACGTGGGCGGCTGGCGTGCGCCAGGGCGAAGGACCTTTAGTCCCGGTTTGTAACACGAACCGGGACTAAAGGCTATTTCGTTAAAAAAAATTAATTTTTTTAGGTTTCTATTTATTTTCACTCCCTCTTTTTTTCTATTATTTCAGTTATTTACATAGTTTAGTGTCTAACTGCAATTATCTCTTGTTAAATTACTTACTCGTGGTCACACTTCCCGCTCGGTCACCCATCCTCCCACACTAGCATGCTTAACTTCCGAGTTCCATTCCGTCCCGCATCCAAGTGCTTCGCGCGCATGTATGTGATACTAGTATCATATCAATCCTGTTAACATGTTGGTTGATGTCACATTTATTTATTGTTTGAATTTCAAATAATTCTTTTAATAAACAAAAGCAATGATGTAATAATAATCTTGAATAAATAAATAAACATTAACTTTTTAATTTGTATTTTTTTTGCCAAACCTAAAATTTTAAAAATCTAAAAAGGGTAAAAGTAATAGTAATCTTTATGCATGATACAATTATTAATTTTAATTTTTTAAAAAATAAAAAATCCGTAATTTATAGCAAAAACTAAAATCTTCTTGCTTTTGTATTTTCATTTGGAATTTTGAGAATCTAAAAATTGGCTAACCGGGTAAACCCAGGTGAATTCGGATGTAACTTTTTCCCAGAATTTTTTTGATATATTATACGTTTTTTTCTGACGTCGTATGCAAAAGTTATTGCGATTTTACCATTTTTTAAACTTTTTTTTGCAAAAAAGTGAAAATTCGAATTTCTTAATTTCTCCGAATAGTAGGTTGCATAACATACAAGAATCTGAAAACAATTTTTTTTAATTTTCTATCATTTTCTTTTATCTTTTACAAAGCAAAAAAAAGGCGATCCACGGGGGGGAGGGGGGTGCAGAGTGCGTGGGGAGTGAAAAATCCGGAAAAACCTTTAGTCCCGGTTAGGGAAACCAACCGCGACTAAAGGGCCCCTTTAGTCGCGGTTGGTGTCCCCAACCGGAACTAAAGGTTTTTCCGCCGGCCGCATCCCTCCATAGTCCTTTAGTCCCGGTTGGTGTTACCAACCGCGACTAAAGGGGTACCCTTTCGTCTCGGATGGAGCATTAGTCGCGGGTTGCCTCCCGAACCGCGACTAAAGCCCCCTTTAGTCGCGGTTCGAATATTTCCGGGACTAATGGGGGTGGACGGAAGCCTCTTTTTCTACTAGTGATCGCTAATATCGATTTCCCGCGACGTTTGATTTTCACGAGTTCGATTTGCGTTTTCAGTTTCTGTTCTGCGCCGTACCTAAATGCGCTCGCAATTCATTTTTCGGAAGACTGAACTCAATTTATTTGGTTCCGATAAATAGGGGTATGTAGAGATGCTCTGATGATGTCCAGTCTTTTTTTGGTGCGGCCCACATAGCAAGCGCTACAACAAATGTACCTAAAAAACATGGAGCACACTAAACTAGTACATCCTACAAAATATTACACGAAAAACGTCTTGCGTCATTGGAAATGCAATGTACTTTTTCATACTGGGTAGAGCATCTTCAGTCACCTCCCCTAAGCCGTTCCTAAAAGGGATTTGGAACGCGTCGGACAAAAAAACGTTCTCAGTCGCATCTGCCAAAGTTGTTTTTTTTTCGGATGGCCCGATACGGTGTCTGGCGCCCCGAGCCAGTCCCCGCTACACAAGAGACGCTCCGGCGACGCCGGACACACCGAAAATCGAGGGGAGTGGCGGGCCAACGCGTCAGCGGCACATTGAATTTTAACCTAACCGTCGCCTACCTCGCGGCCGAAGTTATTGGCGCGCAGCGACGGTGCAGTTCCAGCACAGGCGCGGCGAAGCGTCTCGTCGCGCCTAGCTCTGCGTGCCAGCGTTAATGAGCGCCACCGCTCCCCCGCCTCCCTCCGGCCTATAAAAAGGGCCGCCTCTCAATGTCCCTCTCACACGCAAACCCTAGCGCCTCTCTCGCCAAAGCTAGCCGCCACCATCTCAAGAGTCGACGCCATGGCTGGTAGAGGCGCAGGCCGAACTCGCGGCCGTGGTCGTGGTCGTGGCCACGGCAGAGTTGCACGCTCGCTGTCGCCTGCGACGCCATCGTCTTCATCGTCGGACATGCAGGACAAGGAGGGGCCCGTGCTGATCGAGTTCGTCGTCGTCCTCAAGGGCGACCCACACGCCATCCAGAGGCTACCGGACACCTTCGCCGACTTCGTCGCCGGCGACGGGCGCCCGGGCTCGCTGCATCTGCGGAGGCTGCCTGCCGCTACTGTCGGTGGATCGTCGACGTGATCTACGACGCGCGCGGCAAGATGTACCTCCACATCGACTGGGAGAAGTTTGCGCGCTACCACCGCTTCCAAGCCGGCTTCATGCTCATGTTCTCCTACTTTGGCGAGAGTGACATGGGCGTCAAGGTGTTCGATGAGAGGCGGTGCTGTCGGCACTACAACGGTGACAGCGCCGAGGAGGACGACGACTGAAGTGTTGTTTCTTCGCAGCGAAAATAGGCACGGATGTTTCTGGATGTTCTTCCTCGGAAAGAACCAACAGGGGCACCAGCACCAGCTAGATTTTCCAGTTTGGGTGACTGGGTGTGCTTGAGAGTGTTCTTTCTTGGCAGCGAACACAGAAACCTGCGATGACCGGCCTAGTTAGGTTTAGTTATTTTGCAATAGTTTATATTTGTATCAACCATGGTTCAAACTATAATTAGTTTGTGGAAAACCATGTTCCAAATTATATCTTCGTGTAAACCACGTTCCCAATTATGTATTAGTTTGTCGAATGTTTCTTCTCTTTATTGAAATAAAAATGTAAACAAATAAAAAAAAATTAATGTTTGGGGCGGCGTTTGGGGGATGCAGCTGGGGAGCGACGTTCCCGAAACGCGGTACGAACAAAACACGTCCCGCAAACGCTCGATCCGGCGCTATTTGAGAATGCGACTCGAGATGCTCTTAAGTGCCACATCTGCAAGCTGCTCCACTGTACAAAACCAGCGCGAGAAAGGCGCGCCTAACCTAGTCTAGCTCCAGAAGACGCAGTGGAATGCCACTGTTTTGTATCAAATAATATAGTTGATGAACGAATTATATTACTTACTCTATTCATAAAACGATATCAGAAATATATCTAAATTTGGATATATCTATACACCAAAAGAGTGTCTAGATATATCAAAATTTAGATAAATTGGTGACATCTTTTTATGAATAGAGATAGTATATAACATGAAGAACTTGTTTAATGTGCAAAAAAAATCATTATAATGTTTTCAGAATCATGAACAGTATTAGGTACATGAATAAGACTGTAGAGAGTGGGGCGGGAGGGCTGTCCAAATTTGATTAGCTGCCTCCTACTTACACCTCTGACCTCTCACACCTCACAAGGTGTCAGACCTCAAAACTATTGTTCAGGTACCTCTTCTCTCCATACGGCATGAATGAATATACTCATTCATGAGGAGCTTGTATGTCTCACCGCCTCGTATATATGTGCGGCTAGATTATTGAGATCTTGAGTCAAAATTAAGCTGATTGGACGAAGATCACTTCACTTCCTGCTCACTTGGCCGAGTAGGAGGTGTCGGCCTTCCAGCCCTCAGGGATGACATCCTCGAATTCGGATTTGGTGCCGCCCTCGGTGGTGTAGCGGACGGTGAATGGGCCGGTCAGCTTATCGGGGGTGTCGATCCTCCGGACTGCTCCCCACGACTCCTTAAGCTCGATCCACTTGTCCTTGCCCTTCTCCTTTATGTCCACCGCCACCACGTCACCGTCGCCGTCGACGTACTTCACCAGAATAGCCAGGTAGTTGGGGTTGGAAGCCTTCTCGACGTGGAATGTTGGCTTGGTGTCGTCCGGGTACTTGCACTTGACCCGCCTGAACTGGAGCTCCAGCTCGCCGGCGCTGCGGAGCTTCTGCTCCTCGCCCTTCTTCGCCATGGACCCGAACGCGTGGCCCGAGAGGTCAAAGTGGTAGGGTGCGATGGGCTCCTCGTTGTCGTCGGTGATTGTGACGGTGACAGCCTCGCCGGAGCAGGACTCGGGCTTGGTGCACTTGATCTCGAAGCAGGAGCCGCAGCCACGGCCGTCCTTGAAGATGGGGGTGTTGCCGCAGCCGGTCATGCCGTTGAACGGCGCCTTGTCGACATTCTTGTACCCGCACGCGCCGCCGTTGTCCTTGGGACCGGCGCCGGTCGGCTTGCCGTACCAGGTGCTCTTCGCGTCCAGCCACTTGTCGCCGTACTCGGCCGTGATGTTGGGGCCCGGTGGTACCTTCGCGATGCCATGCGCGCTGCCCAGGAACACGGCGAACAGCGCCACCACCAGGAGCACCGACGAGGAGGACGCCATCTTGTCTTGAATTTGTTGGTTGCTGCTTAATGCTGCTGTGCTGTGATGCGTACGAGGGGTGGTATTTAAGGGCGGAAGCGGGCGACCTAATAGGGGAACGTCCGGCGATGTCGGTGCTGTAGGCGGCTGGCCGTGACCAGGATAGCTTGTCCGTCCATGCATACACGGCTAGCCATCATCGTCGGAGGTGCATGTTCTTGGTCCGCCGTCCAGCGATGTCGAAGTGAACCGCTAGTTTCTGGATCATAGCTATAAATAGACGTGCATAGGATGCACGTACGATACAGTACGTTTCTCCTGGACATTAAAACGTCAGCAAAAACACCTAGACTGAACTAAGTACTTCCTCTATTTATAAAAGGATGTATCAATTTTGTGAAAGTATATATGAATCTAGACATATTTTAGTGTGTAGATACATATAAATTTAGACACAGTTAGGATATCTTTTTTATGGAGAATCAATGTGTGGTTGAATTGTTAGAAAAGCAGCGGCGCCCCCGGCAACCAGACTTCAAACTCTGCGTCGACAGCGAGGTACCTATGATCTGTAATGTGTTTGTATTGCTAAGAGTCTACCTGTGTACTATGTTTTAAAACAAAACAAAAAACATACTTTTATAGATAGAGAAAGTAGTAGTACGTATTTATTTTGTTGACGTTGCTCACTCTGAAATTATACGACGGCCGTACACTTTGCTCACTCTGTCAGTCTGTTGTTTCAACAGAATACAGTTGATCAGTGTCGACACCATAACAACCACAAGAACAAAACAAATGTAAGCTGCCACGCACACCAAAATCCAGTAGAGATTACGCAGACAAAAGTAAAACATATACAGGAGGGAGGTAATAATATAAAGTACTTTCATTTGATTGCAAATGGCAAATATAGGAAGAAAAAGATTTTCCAACTAGAGCAAGCAGAAGGTACAATTGTTGGTGATGACAATATAAAAGTGTACATTACCGAATATTACAAGAAACTTTTCGAACCACCTGAGGATAATTACTTTCAAATGATAGAAAATCGTATTGATGACATCCTACAGCTGTCTAAGGAGGAGAATGTTCTCCTAACAGCAAATTTCACTGAGGAGGAAGTTTTTCAAGCCATTACCCAAATGAAACATAACAAATCACCGGGGCCGGATGGCTTTCCTGCAGAGTTTTATCAGAAATTTTGGGATGTTATTAAAGAGGACCTGATGGCCATGTTCGGCCACTTTCAGGCCGGGAAGCTTCCTCTGTTCAAATTAAACTTCGGGATTATAACATTGATACAAATTCGGAAATATAGGCCTATATGTTTGCTTTAATGTCAGTTTCAAGATTTTTACCAAAGTCTCTACTAACCGTGTGTCGGTAGTGGCGCACACAGTTGTCAAACCTACTCGTACGGCTTTTATGCCTGGGAGACACATTTTGGAAGGAGTTGTAGTGTTGCTTGAGAAGATTCAGGAATTACACCGTAAAAAGATGGATGGAGTGCTCTTTAAAATTGATTTTGAGAAGGCATATGATAAGGTGAAATGACCTTTCCTTCAACAAGTATTGCGGATAAAGGGATTTGATCCTATTTGGTGTCATCGGGTCAAAAAAATTGTACAGGGGGGAGTGTCAGGGTAAAGGTTAATGATGATATTGGTCACAATTTCCAAACTAAGAAGGGACTGAGGCAAGGGGGTCTGTTATCTTCCATTTTATTCAATATTGTAGCTAACATGTTAACTATTTTAATTGCACGGGCGAAAGAAGTTGGTCAGGTTGGTAGTTTAATTCCCCATTTGGTGGAGGGGGGTGTGTCGGTGTTGCAGTACGCGGATGATACTATTATATTTATGGAGCATGACTTAGTTCACTATTATATTCTGATACTCATTATGTGCATATTTGAGCAGTTATCGGGTTTGAAAATAAATTTTCATAAGAGTGAACTATTTTATTTCGGCAAAGCATCGAAGATGGAACATCAATATAAAGATATTTTTGGGTGTGCATCCTGATCTTTGCCTTTAAAGTATCTTGGTATTTCGATTCACCATAGAATGCTCCGTAATTCTGAATGGAACCCGGTGGAAAATCGTTTTGCGGCAAAGTTAGGATGTTGGCGGGGTAAAATGTTATCTTATGGTGATCGTCTCATCCTGATCAACTCGGTTCTTACTAGCTTACCAATGTTTATGCTATCGTTTCTAGAGATTCCTAAAGGAGTGAGGAAGAGACTTAATTTCTATAGATCGCGATTTTTTTGGCAATCTGATGAACACAAAAAGCTCGTTGGAATATCATTTGTAGACCGAAGGATCAAGGGGGTCTAGGTATTGAAGTCCTTGAATTGAAAAATAAATGCTTGTTAAGAAAATGGCTTTTCAAGTTATTATCTGAAGAAGAAGTTTGGCAACAATTGCTGCATAACAAGTATATTAAGAATAAGACTTTGTCTCAAGTGGAACAGAAACCGAGTGATTCTCCTTTTTGGAAGGGATTAATGCGGGTGAAAGATGATTTTTTAAGAGAGGTATATTTAAAATAGTAAATGGGTCGATGGTTAGGTTTTGGGAGGATGTCTGGCTAGGCGGAATGTCGTTAGCTGAACAATATCCGTCTCTATATAATATTGTCCAACGAAAGAATGTGCTGGTTTCTACAGTTTTGGATCAATCTCCTATTAATATTTGTTTTAGGAGATACCTTGATGAACATAAGTGGAGTTTGTGGTTACACTTGTGTGAACGCCTAATGTCGGTACAGTTGTCTCATGAAAATGACAAGTTTGTTTGGAAACTAACAGATTCAGGTTTATTTTCAGTTAAATCTATGTATCTTGATCTTATGAATGGACATACTAGATTTCTGAGAAAATATCTTTGGAAGATTAAAATACCCCTTAAGATAAAGATTTTTATGTGGTTTCTTAGTAATAAGGTGTTACTTACTAAGGATAATTTAATTAAGAGAAATTGGACAGAGTTGTCAAAAATGTTGTTTTTGTGATAATAATGAGACGATTGATCACATCTTCCTTTCTTGTCCGTTTGCATAATTGATTTGGAGAATGGTATTTTTTGCTTATAACATTCCTCCTCCAATAAATATCACTAATATATTTGGTAATTGGTTGAATGGAGTGAATAAGAAAGATAAAATCATATTCGTATTGGTATTTCTGCAATTTGTTGGTCCATATGGACTAGTAGAAATGACTTTGTGTTTAATAAACAAAAGGGAATCAATTTTTTTGCAGGTTATTCTTCGTGCGGTGTATTGGATACAGCTATGGGTGTACCTTCTTCCGGAGGACCAGCGAAATATTATGGATATTGGATGCAACCGAATTTTGGCGGTCGCACGGGATTGCTATTTACAAGCTACCGAATGGCGGCACATTAAAAGAATTGAAGATTGAAGATGGATAGATCTTGTTTTCTTTTCATCTTTGTTCGGCTGGATATTGTCACAGCTTTAGATACTATTTGATTGTAATAAGGGTACTTGTTTGAACCTATCTATTATATACTAAAAGCAAAATAGGGATGTCTAAAATAGAGACACAAGGTCCACATCATCATCCTAATTATGTTGATGGTTAGAATCTAATAGTTACGTAACTGTTTGACACGTTCAACTATGTACCGATTATAAAACAAGTTACCGCACCATAAGAATTGACCAGTCATCTCCAAAAAAAAAAAATTGACCGGTTGAAGTTGTTGTTTAAATATGCCGTGTTCTCCTAGGGCTCTAGGCCTCTTGTTGTGTGCGTTTAAAAAAGGTGGCCAAACTGCTTGGATGCCATGCACACATGTAAGTTCTCTCATGTTTCATCCAGGTTTCTAAATGCAGTATGCGAGCGGGAGTGGTGTTTTGGCACATGGGAGCATATGCTCCCTTTATTTTGAAATGTATGTTACACATGTTTTAAAATTTCAAAAAAGTTGAAACGAAAAATTGGTACGTACATCTTCACATGTTACACGCTCACAAAGTCGTTTCATGAAAAATCGACTTGTCGTGCAGCTTGTGTAAAAAAGAAAAAATTCAATGCTTAAAATAACGCTTTTCAGAAGACAAAATTTCTCTTTTTTATATAGGCCACAAAAAATATTGATTCCTCGCGAAACTTGACGAACACACGTATATTATGGAGATGTACATGTAGAACTTTTTGTCAAAAAATTTCGACAGTTTGAACATAATTTTTTGGTATAGGGAGCATATGCACCCGGGAGCCGAATTAAATTTCCGGTATGCGAGCTTGCATCCTAATTGTGGCTTCTTCTTTCAAACTTTCATCTCTAACCAAGATTTATTGTTACTTTTTTTTCTCAGGATTTAAGTATAGTTTATTATCTATTATCTATCTATTATATCTAAAGGAAAACCTAAATCTGAATTATATGGCTACGATTAAACAAGAGATTAGTAGTTACATACATAACTACTAAAGTGGTTTGACACGTTCCATATTGGAGGTACCTATTAAAGTATAAAGAAAATTTCTTACAAGATAAGACGTGGGAAACAAAAGAGAAACATACACTACCTAGCTATAACTATAAGGCCAAAACGTGATGGCACCCGAAAAGGTCGGAAGTGAATTGCTAAGAAAGAAAAAAAAGTGAGACCTGAAGTATTACCTGGCGATGCGTTTAGGCAGTTTTAATGAGATCATGCACAATAAGGGACACACGTCTCTCAGTCAGGGTTTTTTTCTCAGCAAAAAAATTACCGTGGGCACAGGTAAATCCATTTTTCTAAATACTGAAAAAAAATAACACTCAAGATTTTAGAAAAAAATTATAAATTCATTTAAATTACTGAAAAATACCAGCCAAAATACAGCCCGAGAATTATCAAACAAATTTATAAATTCATTTAAATTACCGAAAATACCAGCCAAAATACCGCCCGAGAATTATTAAATGAGTTTATAAATTGTTTATAGTTTTCCATTTATTTTAGTTTGATGTAATTGTGTGAATAAAAGTAAATCGTGTCGGGTATTACCATGTCAAGCTCATTGATATGGTTTGTGGGCGGATTTCACCCATATTTTTTTCCTTGGAAAAAGAATACTTTTGGGAAGTAGTAAATCCAGTTTTTCGAAATACCAAAAATATCGGCAAAATAAAGCTTAAGATTTGTCAAACAAATTTATAAATTCTTTTAAAGTTTGTCAAAAAATATTACCAAAAATACTGGTCAAAATACCATCCAACATTTGTCAAATGAATTTACAAACTTAGTTAAAGTTAGTCAATTTTTTAATTGATGTAATTGTGTGAATAAAAGTATATTTTCTTCGGTATTACACTTTAGCAATGGTAAAAGGTAAAATCGGTTTTCGAAGTAATTTTGGAAATCTCGGCCGAGAAAAAAATCGGGTCTCAACTAAAACGTGTTCCGTGAGTTTTTATAATAGCATCACCACCATTATCCTAATCCGTTTATATATGTAATAAAATACGACATACCAGACCATCCCGATGGGATTGACTATTCATTTCTTTCGTCAGTTCCTTTGCTTGGTCTAGAGCGCACTTTTGATATCAAGATTTTCTTATTTTCTTATTGTCTTTTAATATTTTTTTGGGTTTTATGTACTACAAAAGAGCTTTGCCAATTTAATATCCCACATGTGTGAATTACATGGCTATTGTACATATATAACAATAACAATACTTTTGGCTATGATTTTATAACCGTTAAAAAAAGTTTAAAGTAAAATTTACGGTTAAACCTTGAACGCAAACAATTAAATAAATAGTATACCACTGAAGGAGATTGTACAATTATAAATTTGTTTCGAGAAATCAAAATTAATATTATTCATTAGTTATTATCCCACAAATCAAATTAAAGTGATCCAACATGTCTCCCAAACAGTTGATATTTAATTTTGGATAGTATTTATGGTGATTATAGAACCAGAATAATTTTTAGACATATTCAGACGCTGCCCTCGCATTTGCGAGGGCCCCTGTGCTAGTTTTCAATAAAAACATGGTTGTGTGCATCTATTGATTCAAATGTCGGAGCAATACTCCCGTATCGAAGAAAAAAAAAGATGACGCAGCCGTATGAAATCCGACTTATAAGTCACAAAGAGAGCATGTGCCATGCAGTACAGTCTTGGGCTTCTTCTTTCTGGCATGGCTAGGACATATCTGACAAACAATACATCCATGTCTTCCCGTGCCACAACATAGAAAAACATCTTTTGGAAGGGCATATCGCGTCCCCAAAGCGTCCCCAAATGATACCGGATCAGACGTTTGAGAGATGCCTTCTCTTCGCGTCGTGTTTAGGCACGTCGCTCCCTAGTCGTGGCCCCTAAACGCGACCTTCCAAACATTAAAATGTTTTTTTTTGCGTTTTCATTTCAATAAAGAGAAGAAATTTGTAGGTAGAATCGAGATTTTGAAAATAGTACACATGTTGAAACAAATTAAACATAAAAACTATGGAAAAATATTTCAAACTAATTTTTAAACTAAGCTACTTTTTCTTTGATGGTCCCGCCTCGTCATCCTCATGGAGGCGTTTCTGCTCGTCACCTCTTCTGAAGAGGTAGTATCGTTCGATGCGTCCGAGCAGTTTGTCTCCCCATCCAATGAGTAGTCCTTGGTGTCTTCGTCGTTATCGGTGCACGTCGGCTGCGTGACCTTCGCCTTCGCCCGGGCCATTGCCTCCTTCTATATCATCGTCGTCTCCTCAACCGCCTCCTCCGCATCCAGCCGTCTCCACCTGGCATCTTCATCCTCTTCCTCTTCCTCCTCCTCATCCTCCTCCTCATGGCCGTCGTCGGCGACAAGCTCCCCCTCCTCCTCCTCCCCGGTCGTCCGTCGGTGGGGAGCTAGAGCTGCTAGGTGTGGCAGTTCTTTCCCACCAATGGCACCATCCCGGCAGCTTCCCCTCACTATCGGAGTCTGATGGCAAAAGGAGGTTGCTCATGGTCAGAGATGAGAGGTTGCTCAGTCGTAGAGATGAAGGGCGTCGGCCGGTTGGAGATGCGAATGCACGGACGTAGGGGTCTTATTGAGCATGGATGAATGGCGGCGCGGATATCGAAGAGGGCTGTGGTTGCTCTTCCACTGAGTTCGCGCTCTTTTCCGGCGGTTCGCGCGTCGATCGACACGGTTGCCACTCCGGTGGTTCCCTTTCCGGTAACGTCACCGTCGCTACGCGCCAATAATTCCGTCACGAGGTAGGCAACGGTTGGGCATCATTCATGTGTCAATGACGTGTCTGGCCCGCCACTCCCACTGGCTTCGCGCTCTGTCCGACGCGCTCGGAGCGTCCCATGTGGGGACGGCTCGGGACGCCGGACAACGTATTATGCTACGCCGGGTGAAAGGGGCCTTTGGGGTGCGCAACTGAGACTGAAAAAATGTCCGACGCGTCCAAAAACTTTTAGGAGATGTTTTGGGGGGCGCGACTGGAGCTCTAACACTCAAAAAAGAAGTGCATGTGTAGTGAAAAATGGATGTGTTACGTAATTACCTGGTGTCCTGGACGAACACCTACGTACATGTGGATCTGCCTCGTGTTGCAAGAAATATCTCATAAAGGCGGAATATTCTTCAGTGGGAGGTGACGTTCCCGTCGACAGCGAGTCGCTTGTGGTGACTTCGTCAATCTTAAGACCTGCCGGATCAGTTCTTCAACGCGGTCTTTTGGAGGTGCTCGTAGGGGTAGGATGTGCATGTGTGCGTTCATATGGTTGAGTGTGTGCGCGTATGTATGAGCGTCTTTAATTGTACTATGTTTCAAAAAAAAATTGAGTTGCAACCTATGTACAACTAAACCTAATTTTTTGCAATGCATATAAAACTCCCAGCATACTAGCCAAATCTAATGGTCGAAGACTTAACCCAGCACTAACTTGATTCGTCTATTTTTTTCTAACTTGCAACTCAATGCTGAACTAAAAGAAATATAACACATGTATAACTTCCGGACTAATACGAATCAAGCGTGAATCCAACAGTTGCAGACTTTATTTTGAGAACCCAACAGTTGCAGACTTTTTTTTAAAATGAACTGTTGCAGACTTTTTTTTTTGAACTGAACAGTTGCAGACTTGACAAAGCTCTTACTTAGCAGTTCATTTTTTTAGGAAACAACCTTTGCTTCTGGGAGAAATGTGGAATATGGGCTGACAGATCTTACTGCTACGACTATTTTCGGCCTTCGCAGCTAAGAGGCAATGGAAAAGCACTGATCATCCCCCATACAACATTGACAGATCTTAGGAACTGACCCAAAAGGGCCGGCCTGACATGACCAGGCCGAGTTGTTCGGAGTTATGGCCCAACTTCTCAAACCATAGGTCACAACGATTTTCTTCTTTCTCATTCTCAGTTCCCACCTAAAAAAGAGGTTTTCTCATGCATCATCCTAGGTCCGGACATAGTACTAGATCTTCATTCATACGGTAAGGAGCAATCATGCCACTTTACGTCACAACAGAACATATGGTCGTCCTAAATTCCCAAAGCAAACAGAAGGAGAAGGCGACGACATATGGATGTACAAAAGACGTCGGTTCAGTCAATCAATTTCTTCCGTAGAAGTGTAGAACACCTGAAATCAACGGGGCTATTTTGCTAGGGAAATGACCATACGTTGCATTAGCTAGTAGGTTAATCTGGCTTGTTAGAAGACAACCTTAACAGTACACTGTGCGAGCAAAGAAAGATGGAGCCAGATTGGGCGAGGAACTGCTCGTTTCAACAGGAAAAGAAAGATGACAATAGCTGCTAATTCTCGACTGTTATAGAGCTGACGCAGGCTCCACAAAAAACTCAAGGTGGAGATAGATTAAGATATCGACATGACTGCTGCTAGTTGGCAATCACTCATGTAATAAATCGTTTTGCTGAAAACTTGCTACTTACTAGTAGCTATACAAAAAAAAAAAGTTCAAATGGAGTAGCTGTTACGATTATTAGGAACTTTTTTAGTGGGTTTAATTACCGAGATGAAATGACATAACCACTAGCAAAGTTAACCATATGCATCAGACTAAGCATATCTATAAGATCTGCATTTTTCGATAAATGGTGCTTTATTACTCGAAGATCAAGCATTACACTCAGCATCTGCATAATTAAGATGCACACAGCCGTTTTGAGAATCCAGAATTCAACTAAAATGAATACTGAAAGAACAAAAGGAGAAGAGCCAACTAGTCAACACCTCCATTGGCCTCAATCCTATGGCTATGCAGCCACCCATGTTGGGAAATAAACTCCTTGGCCGTATTGTACGGGGTTTCAGATGCCTGACCTCTCAGAAGGATGTTCACGCATTCGTTGGGATGGGAAAGACTAAAGAGCGTCGCATCAAAAGAAAATAGGATGATCAAGATAAAGTGAGAATGGTGAGACCTATATATGTTTTGTGTCTCCTTGTATAGCCTGCGAGGTGGAGGGACCGAGCCACTCGAGTTGCAAGCGTTGGAAGATAGAGGCATGTGTCAAACATACACATGCACGCCGACACGTACCCACGATTCACAAAATGAAATGTGACGTGCGTGTGATGCGTGGCGAGGCAGCCGGAGGGTAAGGAGCATGACTGTGCATGAACTTGTTCTCTTTTCACTCACTTAGTGTGAGTAGAAGAGCTCGCCATATAACTCAGTCCATCTCTCCCCCAACTAACGGCGTTAGACTAAACTTTAGCCTCAGAAACTTGAAATTTAAAAATCTGTAGGTTATATGGGCTGCCTACAAAGGTTGCAGTCCTTATAGTCAAAAACAGTTTTAGGGTTTGGTGTGTGGGTCTAAATCCCCGCACGTGATCCACTTATATAGATCATGATAGGTACAAGTTACATACGTATACGTGTTGTTACACAACAGATGGGTAAGAGTCCAATCACAATTCTAACACTCCCCCTCAATCTAAACTTCTACATACAAGGTTGAGATTGGACGTAAATCTATCTAACATCTCTTGTGTGGCTGGTATAGTAAACACATCAGCTAGTTGGTCATGAGTGGAGATGAACCTGACGTCTAGTTCACCGGCAGCTACTCGTTCTCGCACAAAACAGAAATTGATCTCAATGTGCTTCGTTCGAGCATGATAGACTGGATTCACCGTCAGATAAGTAGCCCCAAGATTATCGCACCAAAATATGGGGGTACCCTGTCGAGTCACACCAAGCTCCTTGAGCAGAGAATCTACACATATAGGTTCAGCAGCACCATCAGCCAATGCTTTATACTAAGCCTTGGTACTCGACCTCGAGACTGTGGGTGGGTTCTTCGAACTCCATGAAATAAGAGTGGGACTAACAAACACTACAAACCCACAGGTGGATCGTCTATCATCCACACATCCTGCACAATCGGCGTACATACTAATGAAAGCCGACGGAGACTTGTGAATGCACAAGCCGGTCTCCAATGTCCCTTTGACATATCCCTAAAATCGTTTGATATAATCCTAGTGTGCATCAGTGGGGGTGATACGTCTCAAACGTATCTATATTTTTTGATCCTCCATGCTTGTTTTACACCAATTTCTATATATTTTGTTTACACTTCGTTTCACTTTTATACATTTTCTGGAACTAACCTATTGACAAGATGCCACAGTGCCAGTTCTCTGTTTTCTGTTGTTTTGTATTTCAGAAAAGTTATACAGGAAATATTCTTGGAATTGGACGAAACAAAAACCGAAGTTCCTATTTTACCGAAACGAAGACGGAGTCCAGAGGAGAGACGGAGGGGCGCCAGGAGGCGGCCACACCATACCTGGGTGCGGCCCCATCTCTGGTCGCGCCTACGGGAGGTGTGGGCCCTCAGGCACCCCACTGACCTTTCCTCTCCGCCTATTTATACATCTTCTCGGAAAAACCCTAAACAATTGAGCCTCCAACCATGAAAAGTTCCGTCTCGGCCGCCATCGCCGAACCTAACTCGGGAGGGTTCTGAAGCTCTTCCCGGCACCCCGCCGGAGAGGGAGATCATCACCTGAGGCCTCTCCGTTGCCATGCCCGCCACCGAAGTGATGCGTGAGTAGTTCATCCCTGGACTATGGGTCCATAGTAGTAGCTAGATGGTTGTCTTCTCCAATTTGTGCCTCATGTTTAGATTTTGTGAGCTGTCTATCATGATCAAGATCGTCGTTATGTAATGCTACATGTTGTGTTTGCTGGGATCCGATGAATATTGACTACTATGTTGAGATCGATTATATATTTTTCATATGTTATTTGTGATCTTGCATGCTCTCTGTTGCTAGTAGATGCTTTGGCCAATTACGTACTTGTGACTCCAAGAGGAAGTATTTATGCTCGATAGTTGGTTCATGCCTCTAGTAATCTGGAAGAGTGACAATAACTTCTAACGTTGTAGATGTTCTGTTGCTACTAGGGAGAAAACAACAATGCTTTGTCTAAGGATAATTCTATTGTTTACTTTACACACATTACTTAATGCGATAATATGTTGATTGTAACTTAATACTGAAAGGGGTGCGGACGCTAACGGAAGGTGGATTATTAGTCATAGACGCAGTTGGATTACGGTATATGTATTATGATGTAATGCCCAAACGAATCTCATAGTAATCATCTTGTCATGTATGGTCTTTATTCTGTCAATTACCCAGTTGTAATTTGTTTACCCAACATGCTATTTATCTTTATGGAGAGACACCTCTAGTGAACTGTGGACCCCGGTCTTGTCCTTTACATTGATAAAATCATCCTATTATGTTTACTTACTGCAAGCACTGTTCTCTTTAATTTCATTGCAAACAAACATATGTTTTCACACTATACGGTTAATTCTTTGTTTTCCGCAAAACTAGTGAGATTTACAATCTCACTGTGAGTTGGAGCGAAGTATTGTGGTTCTGTTCTGTGCAGGTTCCACGTTGTTGCTGACACCGGTAGTGCGCCCTGTCACTAGTCAGCTGGCAACACCTGCAGAAGTCACTCCTTTCTCCTACTGGTCAATTAAACCTTGGTTTCTTACTGAGGAAAAATTTGCCGCTGTGCTCATCATACCTTACTCTTGGGGTATCCCAACCGCTTGTATCGAGCACCATCATGGGGCTATGATAAAAAAAACTAACAAACCTTTTTTACCGCAAATGAAATATCTGGACGGGTGAGATTCAAGTACTGCGGTCCTCCAACAACACTGCGGTATTTGTGTGCATCATCTGAACTGAGTTGTGTGCCTGAGTCTCTAGCCAAAGTCTCGGAAGGAAGTGGAGTGGCGGCAGAATTACAATTCTTCATGTTGACTCGATGGAGAAGATCAAGCGCATATTTTCGTTGAGTCAACGTCATCCCCCTCAATTGTATGTGGCCTCCAATTCAAGAAAGTACTCGAGCCACCCCAGATCCTTGATGGGAAAACTATCTCAGAGTGAATGAACAAGAAGATCCACAACCTCTAGTGTAGAGCCAGCGATAAATATGTCATCCACATAGACCAACATGAAAATTTGCACCCCATCATACGAGTAGATGAACAATGATGTATCAGCTTTGGAAGAAACAAACCTAAGCTGATGAAGAAGATGACTCAAGCGAGCATACCATGCACGGGTGGACTGTTTTAGACCATAGATCGATCGCTAAAGCTTACATACATGAGAGGGATGTTGAGTGTCCTCGAGTCCTAAAGGTTGCTGCATATAGACATCTTGAAGCCAGGAAACCATGCAAGAAAGTATTATTGACATTAACCTGCCGAAGTGTCCTGCCATGTTTGACTGCAAGAGACAGTACTAAACGAAATGTGGCGGGCTTCACAACTGGACTGAAAGTATCACCATAATCGGCCCATGCTGCTATGTGAAACCACGGGCTACCAGGCATGCCTTGTGCTTGTCAATGGATCCATCTGGGGGATGCTTGATTTTAAAAATCCACTTGCTACCAACAGTATGGACGCCAGGTGGTCGAGGAACTAGAGTCCAGGTGACGGTCTGATGTAGTGCAGCAAACTCATCCGACATGGAAGAATAGCACGCTGGCCCAAGAAGTGCCTCGCGATGTGATGTGGGAGCAGCAAAGAACCCGCGGCGTCGGGGATCATACCACATAGTACCATCAGTGTACGTCTTCTCATGACAAGCCTGATCGCGGTGACACATGATCATCGTGTGTTGTACCTCAACATGAGGACCAGCCGGAGGCGTCTCGGCCGATGGAGCGGCAGGGGGTGAGGCGGGCTGGCCGGGAGGCGTCCCAGGATGTAGCCCATGGTGCGATGCAGGAAAGGACAGGCTGGCCGAGGGCGACATCGCCAGTGGCTCGGTCACAATGCCCGAGGGAAGCCCGTGCATGGCGTCGATCGCCTGCTCCTGCAAAACTATGGACACCTGCATGGAGACAACATCACCTTGCACAAGTAGATCAGTAGACAAATAAGATAGATTATAATTACGCCTAGGTTCACTAGTAACTGGCTCATCAGACGGAAAGTGAATAGCTTTGTCAAGAGAGGACACGTCAACGAACACGACAGGAGTAGCAAATTAAGGGAAACATGGTCTTGTCAAAGACAACATCACGTGAGATGTACACACATCATGTGGATCTATGCAAACATTTATATCCCTTATGCATGGGGCTATACCCCAAAAAACACACATCTTAAAATTGTATTTGCGAATACTAGGCCAATAGGCACACCCAAAAATTCGAAGGAAATCATAGTTGGGTTGAACATACATAAGAGGGAGAAGAGGTGATTCCTTGTTGATGACATGAGTAGGCATACGGTTAATAAAATAACATGTCGTAAGAACCGCATCGTCTCAATAACACAGAGGAAGCTACGAATGCGCAAGAAGAGTAGGACCTATCTCAACCAGGTGACGGTGTTCGCGCTCGGCAATCCCGTTTTGCTCGTAAGTATGGGGTCACGAGACATGATGAACTATGCATGTACGTTCAAAAAAGCGGTGAAGACGGTGATACTCCCCACCCCAATCCGACTGAATCACATTGATCTGGCATTCAAGAGACATTCAACATGAGCTTGGAACGCATAAAAGACCTGTTCAACATTAGACTTATGTTTAAGAAGGTATATCCAGCAAAATCGAGAGTAGTCATCCACATAACAGACATAATACTTATACCCCCCTCCCCCAGAAGAAACACTAACCGGCCTCCAAACATCGGAGTGAATCAACTCAAGAGGCTGAGTGGAAACACGAGAAGACAGTGAATAAGGCAACTGATGATGAATTATTGTCCGAGGGGGAACACGAAAGCTCATTTGTTCTAACAATATTTTGAACTACATTATTGGATGGATGACCGAGACGATGATGCCAATCCTGAGAAGTGACACCACCATGACTCCTGCTGAGAAGCAGGACCCTCCCTATGGCGTTGTCCTTAACACAAAAGAAACGACAATGAAATTCCACAAACACATCAGGTGGTCGGTCGCTCATGAATCCATGATCCAAGGGTTGTAGTAGTTGGAGTGTGTCGTGGCAGAATTTTCACCACGCTGCTAAGGAGGCTGGTGGTTGGGGGCGACGCGGTAGTTGCAGCAGTTGAAGGCCTCGTGCGCCCAGATACCGCAGACCTGGCAGCGGGGTCTCCAGCGGTGCTTGACGAGGGATCACCTCGCCAATGCCTACGTATTGTAGACTTGGGTTTCGGGAGAGAGCGACGATGGAGATTCCGGGAGCGAGATTAGGCACACAACGTACCCAGCTTCGGGTCCCCTCGGTGGAGGATCCCTACGTGCTGCTAGCAATCCAGTATATGATCATAGATGTGTTTACAGGGTGCCGCCGTAGGCGGAGCTATGCTGTCTATTTGTTGTCTATCTTCTGTCTATATGTTGTTCCCCTCTATCGGGTGCCCTGGCTAGCTTTATATATGCAACCATCCTAGGGTTTTACAAGAGTCCTAGTCGATTACTTCTTCGGGTTGCCTTGTTGGGCCTTCTTCATATTGGGCCGAGCCAAACCAGGTATACTAATAATGGGTACCCGAAGGGTATACCCATGTCGAGAGCCCCGAGTGTCTAGGGAAGTCGAAGACTTGCGTAGAGACTCCGAGCATAATCATCTCCGAAGTCGAAGAAAATACAAGGCGAGGTCCATATCGTAGATCATGTGTAGCGTAGATGATGTCTCGAAATTATTTTCTATCGGGTGCGCGGCGCGCTCCCGATGGGAGTAGCCCCGAGTCTATGGGCAAGTGCTTGCACTTGGGCATAGACTCAAGTTGTACTACTCGATGAAGAACTTAACTATATTTCTGGAGGACTTGATGAAATCCATGGGCTACCGATGGGAGTAGGCTCCACTCGAGTTATAGAATCGAGTTGAGTCTTCAAACCATGATTGTCGTAGATGCTGTCGAAGTTATTTTTCTATCGGGTGCGTGACCAGCGCTCCCGATGGGAGTAGCCCCCGAGGCTACAGCCAAGTGTTTGCACTTGGGTGTAGGCTCAACTTGCTTTTAAATCGACTCCACAATTTTTTATCTTTCTTGTATCTTATCGGGAGGGTGAACAATGCTCTCGATAAGAGTAGCCCCCGAGCCTATGGGCAGGTGCTTGCACCTGGACATAGACTCAAGTTGTACTACTCAATAACGAACTTAACCATATTTCTGGGCGCAACCCCTCTTTTTATCGACTACAGGCCGTTGCTATTTATGTTGTTCAGGGATAATGGTAAATGGGGCTGGTTCATTTGACGGATCAGGTACCAGTTAACTGCTCTTGTGGCAATCCCGCAAGAACCTACTTCAAGATCACGTCCCTAGACATGATCTCGGGACCTGGCGTAATTCGTCACGTGCCGCTTAAGGACTTACCATGATCCGAATTCCAGTAATGTTATCGGGTCCACAGCGCGTCCGCCGGGATATTTCTTCACATCTGTTGATGTGGAAAAAAAGTAGTAGAGCGCAGTCTTTGGCGATGCCACGCCACACAAGATGGATCCCGGGGTCTTACCTTCGCAGAGTTTTGCGGCATTCAGAGATCATTCGCGACATTGGCGCTCTGAGAATATTTTGTCAAGTACCTTGTTCGGCTGATGCAATGACCCATTTTGCGGGTTCTTCTATTTTTCTCTCGGGCTTGATGAGACAACTGAATATATTGGTTATTCTATATTGTCGGGTACATCACCGATGCTCTTGCTCGGAACAATATGACGAGTCAATGAACCCGAAGATTCGTCCACCTTTTTTTTTGGGTTCCTCCTTGATGAAAATTTCGTCGAGTTCCTTCTTCAGGAAAATTTCTTCGGGTCCTCTTTGAGGACAATTCTTTGGGTCCTCTTTGAAGATAATTTTTCGGGACCTCCTTGATGATAATTCTTCGGGACCTTCTTGAAGATAATTTTTCGGGTCCTGTTCTTTCTTGAAGACAATTTTTCGGGACCTCCTTGAAGATAATTCTTCGGGACCTCTTTGAAGATAATTTTTCGGGACCTCCTTGAAGATAATTCTTCGGGACCTCCTTGAAGATAATTTTTCGGGTCCTCCCGGAGGATAATTCTTCGGGTCCTCCCTGAGGATAATTCTTCGGGTCCTTCCTGAGGACAATTCTTCGGGTCCTCCCTGAGGACAATTCTTCGGGTCCTCCTTAAGGATAATTCTTCGGGTCCTCCTTGAGGATAATTTTTTGGGTCCTCCTTGAGGATAATTTTTCGGGTGCGCGACCAGCGCTCCCGATGGGAATAGCCCCCGAGGCTATGGTTGGGTGCGGGCATCCGGACATAAGCTCAAGAACTTGTATACTTTGAAATTTGCTTTCTCCTGCACAAATAAACAAACTTTTTCTATCTTTTCCTTGACTCTCTCTTTTTTTCGCATACGGTGTCAGATGCTCATATTCAATTATATGTAAAGTGAATATATACCGCTCAGCCCCTGAGTGTCGGGTGCGACGAAAGTAAACGATAATCAACTTTGTGCAAAATAAAAGAACACTTAGCTTTTTGGACACGACGAAGTCGATGCATGATGAAGTCTTCGAGTGTAGATAAGAAATCTAGCCAAAGTAGAAACCACCAAATAGCAAAAGTGGATGCCGCGAAATTGTTGATGAAGAAATAGCCGAGCCCCGAGCGTTGCTGAGGTGATGTCATGATTGTTGTGTCGCAGTCGTGACCCGAGGCGAAATCGTTGTCGAGCCCCTGAGCGTTAGGCGTGACGTCGAAATAAGTTGATGGAGTCGCGGCGTAATATTTGGTGAAGCCATTTAAGATGAAGCCATAGACAATAATATACGAAGATGAATCCCAGATGAAGTATTTGAGATGAATCCATATTGAAGATTACGCCATTAAATATAGAGCATATATTGAAGATAAATCCGTCGATATCATAGAGGATGAATCCATTGGCCCGAAGAATCCAGTAATAATCATAGAAGATAAATCCGCTGATATCATAGAAGATGAATCCATTGATCCGAAGAAAATAGTTCTAGTAATAACCATAGAAGATGAATCCATTGTCCCGGAAACGCATCGGGTAATATTGTATAAGAGTGAACCAATAATAAGCCGAAGAGAAACAATCCAGCAGGCCGAAGAAGATAAATCCACTATTCCGAAGAAGATAAATCCACTAAGTCGAAGAAAATAATTCCACGGAGCCGAAGAAAATAATTCCACTGAGCCGGAGAAGATACATCCAGAGCCGAAGAAAAGAAATTCACCAAGTAACCGAATATATTTGTGGTAACGAAGTAATGGTACAGCCCTCAGTGTTAGGTGAATTTTCTCTAATGATGTAATGATGCAGCTCCCGAGTACTCGGGTGTGGCGAAAGTAAATAATAATTGAATCTTGAAAGAGGGACACTTAGCTTTTTTATCGGCTGTGGCGGAGCCGACGTGAAAGGAGGTCGTGCGGTGGACATACACCTGGGCAAAGTTCGGGCCGGGCCGGGCTTCGGGCCGGGCTTAAAAAAGCCCGCGGGTAAAAAGTCAGGCCCGAGCCCGGCCCGGCCCGACCGTCGGGCCTGTATTTTAAGCCCGAACCCGACCCGAACGATCAAAAGCCCGGCCCGGCCCGAGAAGCCCGGCCCGACTAGGCTAAAATGCACGAAAACGCAGGCCCGAGCCCGGCCCGGCCCGACGTTCGGGCTCAGTTTTCAGGCCCGAACCCGGCCCGAAGTGCAAGCCCGACCCGGCCCGGCCCGGGATTTTCGGGCCGGGTCGGGCCGGGTCGTCCGGGCCGGGCTGCCCATGCCCAGATGTAGGTGGACACAGTCGATGTATTCGCGCGGCGCCTGGCCGGAAGTAGTCGATGTGGCGGATCCGCGATGGGTGAGCCCCCGAGCGTGGCGAGGTGCACGATGTCGGGTTAACGGCAGGTGAGCCCCCGAACATGCGACTGTACGCGACGAAATCGTCGAAACTTGTTCCGATCTGTAGTTATATTACGGCGCAAAAAACTGTACGCAAATAATAATACAAACCAAAAAACATTTAACTCAATTAATATACAAAGAGTAATTGATTAGAAAAATAAAGAGTAATTGATTAGAAAAATAGGACCTGATGGTTCCAGTCTCGGATGAAGTCACGATGAAGAAGATTAATTTGCAGCGTCTTGCGAGTCCCCATAATACTCGGCTTGTTTTGTCGGGTCAAAGCGTGGCCTGATATCATGTCCTTGTGGAAGACAAAGTCTGCCACGAAGTGCTCCACTTTAGCCTGATCGTTCCTTTTTTTTCTTTTTGGTATTTGATACTCAGCCCGTGTAGATCGGCATGATGGTGCGGCCATGTCCCACGTATCTGCCTACGTATTCACGCCAAAAAATTGCTGATCGGCGTGATGGAGAAACACTTCAGCTCGACGGACGAACTATCCTGACGGATCCGCGCCAAAAAATTCTGCCGGCTGGTTGTTGACGGAGCTGATGACGAACTCGACAATTTTCTTCCCAGATGCAATCTGAACGTTGTTGATGATGAACTTAATGAATCCCGCCCGGATGACAAAATCCAGTCGCCGCGAATTCCCACAGACGGCGCCAATTGACGAGAGATCACCTTGTCAATGCCTACATATTGTAGACGTGGGTTTCGGGAGAGAGCGACGATGGAGATTCCGGGAGCGAGATTAGGCACACAACGTACCCAGCTTCGGGTCCCCTCGGTGGAGGATCCCTACGTGCTGCTAGCAATCCAGTATATGATCATAGATGTGTTTACAGGGTGCCGTCGTAGGCGGAGCTATGCTGTCTATTTGTTGTCTATCTTCTGTCTATATGTTGGTCCCCTCTATCGGGTGCCCTGGCTAGCTTTATATATGCAACCAGCCTAGGGTTTTACAAGAGTCCTAGTCGATTACTTCTTCGGGTTGCCTTGTTGGACCTTCGCCATATTGGGCCGAGCCAAACCAGGTATACTAATAATGGGTACCCGAAGGGTATACCTATGTCAGTGCTGGCCGCTGATGCCGCCTCCATTGCGGCCACCATCATTGCGGACGCCGTTCCCGCTTCCATTGCGGTCGTAGCCGCCTCCATCCTGGCGGCCGTAGCCGCCGTTGCCACCACCATTGCTGCCCTGCCCCTGCTAGCCATCATTGTCGTAGGGACGATACGGAGCTCCGCCGCCGTGGCAGACAGGGTTAGGGCCGGTCGCAGCGTTCACCAAGGACGACCATCCCTCAGTTTGCGCATGTTGTTCCTGGAGAGCCTCAAACGATAGAACGTGAGAGTAAAAAAGAAACTACGAGACAGACTTTTCCCCGGCAGTGTATTCCGCAGCGATTGAGTTGTATGCGGACCCAAGTCCGGTCAGGATGTGGTCGCTGAGTTCATCGTCGCTGATTTGGGAACCAGCGGCGGCCATGCCGTCGGTGAAGGCCTTCATCTTGTGCATGAAGACGGCTGCCGACATCTCCTCCTCCCGAGTTCCCTGAAGAAGACGGTGACTATGACGCACGTTGGTTTAGTATTGCTATAGGAGTGTGTATGTGTTGTTTCAATTGTGTGATAAAAGATGATAGTCCTCCGTTTGATATTAGTTGTCATTGATCTAATATAATTAAAGTTATACTAAAATATAGCTAATTAATATGGAATGGGGAGAGACAGAGAGTATATATTTATCATCACATGCACACGACATTGATCATATTATGGTTAAGTCTAATTAGCTTGCAGCTAGATTTTAGTTTTGGCTGGATCAACATGGGACGCTAGGGCACGGGATAGTGCAATACATGATTATGCATGCATGCATGGATATGCGGCCTGTGACCTAAAATTAGCAGGCGGAGACAAATTCCTTGAAAGAAAAAAATAAACACACGAAGCCATATAATGCGCGCGCGGGATTCCATCTGCACGCCAACGATTAATTTAACTTAACTTTGTAATATTCTTTAATTCTGACCAAAACACGCCGTACAATTTCATAAGCTTGATTGGCATCATATCGAATTTCGGATCGCCTTGCTGCATACAAAAGCACAAGCAACGAGATATACTCACAGAACCTCGAATTATCCGGATTCGTAAATGCATACTTTTCTTTTGTTTTGAGACAGACAAGGCCGGCGAAAGACAGGGAGCAAAGCTAGCTACTAGCAAACTATATAGAAACAAAATCACCATCTCCTGCATCCATCACTCTAACTACTGCATGCATGCAGCCAAATAATCAAGGGAGAGGTGCAGAGCAAAAGGCACCGTAAAACATCTGACGCCGCATGCACTTACAGCTATGTGTTAACTGATGAGACTTCACTACACACACGTGATACATCTTCACAAGGTTTGGAGCTAGCTAGCCTGTCAGGTTAAAAGTGGGTCAGACAGAATGCACACATAGTAGCTCTAGATGCATAGCTAGGCTACCTGTAATGTAAATAAGGTTTGCTGAGGATAAGTCGTGTGAATCCTTGTCTGTCCAAATGCATATGGCGCAATTAGCCAGCATCAGTGCCGATTTGGTACCATATCAACGGCAGCTTGTAATTAGCGAGTTCTATCACACAGCTAGCTAGCTATCTACGGCTAATGCTCAGGGGATCAGAGGCTGTGTTCCCCCGACATATTCAGTCCAACCTTTTCATCTTCTGGAAATCAGTAGTAGTAGCCATTCCCCATTCTCCTTAATCGCATGAGTTATGAGTATATAGAGTATGTCGTTACCTAGCTTAGCATGGTCATGCATGACGTGTATCGAGTACCCGACTAACTGCCTAGCAATGTACGATCATGTTCATGTACCTTCTTTTTTGGGAATAGTACATATCCGTTCCGCTAATATATACCAACATGCCCCTGTATATGCATATATACATATATATTGTTGGATGGGTGTGAATTCTTTCGATCGTATCATATAAAAAAAAAAATGAATTAGTGCTAGGAGGAACTAGACACTAAATGATATAGTAGAAGCGGGACCTCGGCGTGAGAATTCCAGAAATTCGTTCCTGACAGGATTCGAACTCTGGTCGTTGGGATGCGCCACTGCGATCCCAACCACTGGGCTATGCCCACGTCCTCTTCGATCGTATCATATCAATTTGTCTTTTACCAGCCTATTAGAACTTTTATCGTAGAAAGTTACTTTAATGAAAAATCATATATGTGCAATCTGATCGTTTGTTCGGACGGTCAAATTAATCAGTTGATTTGCAGGTGGCTGTGTTAAGAAGTACATTGGAGATGTTTGTTGTCGGTATCTAGCTAGTCGGCCGCTGGGAGATCCATTCCCCTTGGCATGCTGCTGGCGTGTTGGTTTGATATTTCCGGTTCTACTTGCGCGTGCTTTTCCCACCTTAATTGGCAATTTGGTGATTAGGTGCCCTAATATATATATTGCATCTTGCTAATATCAGTGCCCACTACCTAGACCACTTACTACTAATCAAGGGAGTTAATTAATACACACTGGCTGATTAATGAACTTTTTAACCTCATGTTGCACTTAGACTAGTCATAGTGGGGAGTAACATAGAGTAGTAACATGGTGTATGTTACTACCCTATGTTACTACCTTCATAGTGGGTAGTTACATATATGTGGTGTCATGCATGCCATATTTATTAGATTGCTCATCTTGTCTTGAGAAGTGTGATGTTATGGTAACATAGCTAGTTACCATCCCACTCTCTTTCTTCATTTATTGACATGCCATGTCACCAAAATGCTTTGGGGTGTGTGATGTTACTACCTATGTTACTCCCACTATGAGCAGCCTTAGCTAGCGTGGATCTTTACGCATAGGTTTCTAGTTAGGATCAGTACACCAGCTGCATATGCATGGGTGGATATATGACCGATCAGTGTGCTTTGCAATAGCGCAGCATCCCACAAAAGCTGGTTACTAGCAACAAAAGAATCCCACACAAACAAAAGAACCATTCCGTGGTTTGGAATGTCGATTCCGCGGTTTGGCAAATGCCATCTCTCCAAATTGTATTGATGAACCCGTCATATTGGGTTGTAATATACAGTTCCATCTTCTAGCAAGCTCAACCAACATATTGATTTGGTGGAAAAGATTAGAAAATTTATATTTCAACACTAATCATATGCCCTACCAATAAAGCACCTTTTTATGTGTAGAGACGCTTTATTAACTTAAACAATTAATTATGCCGAGCTGCTTAACATGCAAACAGTTGTGGATCGAAGATACCGGACTACTCCACTTTTTACACACCCAATTTAATCATCATGTGTGGAATAAAACAAATACAAACACATTACACATGCTTAATATAAGTTTTCCTAAATTACACTACACATAATTTAATGTTTCATGTGTATGTGGTTCGATTCGCATTACCTCTTGGGACTTTTTCATAACATTTATATGTTCCTACTATGTTGTTTTCTCGGCGTACGCTAACTCAGGTTTTCTAATCCTATATGGTTTAAGACAACATGAAATTCCAATCCTGATTTCTTTTAATTTCTATCCCCCGTATGTTCGGAGATCATACGAATAAGGTCTTTGGGTTTTGTAGTGTGGCTCTATATTCTCAAGAGCATGTGAAGCTAGCTAGCCAGGTAACCCCAAATCTCTGTTGAAGTTAATCAATAACACTAGTGTTTTAAGCACGCCCCTTTCGTCTGAAAAGGCGAACTAAATTTCAGAATCTAACACTACGGGAGAGTAGTTGACATGTGGCAAATATCTAAAACATTATCGATATATTTTCTAGTCATGCTCATGTATGCATCAACTTATAGTTCCATCAAAGCGCCGTACCTATATATACTTTATGCCACGACCCACCACGAAGTGTTCCACGACGGCTGCCAGACCGACACATCATCATATTTAACTATATCTGTTAGCTCTCGTGCGTCTAATGCTGGCCTGGGCCAATCGCGTGAGAGTATCGGCTGTGATGGCCTTCTAATCATGCCATTAATTTATCTACTGCACAGTTAATTAACTACATATGGAAGAGGTTGATAGTTCCCATAAAGTACAAAAAGAAAACAAAGAAATCTTAGCAGCAACTTGATGTAGATACTTTGAACAAGTAAGATCAGCCATACATGGATGTAAATTAGCCAGCTGAATGTGGCAGTGAAAGTTAATTAGCAGCCCCTTCTCAGATTTAAGCTAGCCGGATGACCTAACTAACAAGCTAATCAGCGTCGCAGATCAACACCATCATGCATGACATTTTCTGTCTTCTCTCCGGCGGATGGACGCATATACATGTGTGCATGCTGCGTGTGGATTACTTCGTCACCCCTCAGTACGTATCGTTGATTTAGTACAACTTATTTTTAAAGGGCTCATTTAGTACAACTTTGTATAAATCAGGGACAATTAATATGAAACATAGTAAGTAACTAGAAGCAGCTTTTGGAATGTACATACATTGTTGGCTCGTTTGCTCACTTAGTTATTAACTTGAGAGAGAGTCTCTACATGCATGGAATTTTCAACTGAAAAAGCAATGTTGCACCTGCACTTTGACCTTCCCTCTATGTTTTCGAATGGAAAAACTAAGAAAACACATTCCCTCTATGTTTTCGATAAGGAGTATATATTAATATTAAAAAGATATCAATTACACCCAGCCTCTGCAACAACGCAATACTCTAATAGCATTACGGATGGACACAGCCAAAAAAAGAAAGAAGAATTACATAAAAGAAAAGTCCCGCTACGGTATTCTAGCCTTAGCAACAACGGTACATCCACCACCAAAACAACACCTGAACTCCAGGCTCTTCAAAAGCGACGCCTCCAAGAAGGGAACAGTGCACAAGCGTCATCGTCGCCCGATCAAAGATCTTAGGTTTTCACCCTGAAGAAAGTCCCCGCTCTCAAAACAATGCCTTCAACAAGGCAATTGCCAGGCATAACCAATTAAGGCCAGACCTTGGATTTTCACCCTGAAAGGTAAGACGCTTAACTTCACCAGTGTTGTCGCCCCCACTTGCATACTGCTGTTGCGAAGCCTGGAACACGAAGCAAGCCCCTCAACAGTGCACAGACTAGAACCTCCTTTGCTATTCCTCCAATCCGACCATCATGATATTCTCCGTCTCTGACTTCACCATGGACCAAAATGTCATCTGGTGGCAACACAGAAAAGAGCTCCGCGCCGCTCCCTCCGGAACCAAACGGTCGGAGTAAAAACATGGGTGCGCACGACCGAATACCTCACATCCAACAAACTGCAGTCATCATTGCACTGGTACATTCGCCGGTGGAGCATTCCGGAACTCAACATTCCGGCCAGATCGAGAGAAACCAGCCTCAAAAATATCTTCATCTTCGCACAAGAAGAACCCTAGAACAGCCACCTTTATTCAAAGAAGCAGACGAACAAGCCCCCACGCCGCCATCCGCCGTCCAACACCGACGAACGAGGTTGAAGCAACCTCGACCGCAGAGACCTGGCGAGATGCTTGCACGCAGAAGATCAAGGAGCAGCCATACATGCTCCAGCATGTACCTCGTAGACGCTCCGGCACGGCCGGACGCTCACAACGGCCCCTCCTCAAATCGTCTCGATACGTCCAAACCGGATCAGCCCAGATCGGGCACGCACGGTTGGCCGCCGGCAACGCCGCGCCACCTCGCGCCGGTAGGCCTAGCCGCCGCACCGCCGGATCCCCGCGTCCACCACCGGACACACCACCACCGCGCAGCCTGTGAAGAATCGCCCCAGCGCGGAAGGGCTCCGCCTCGCTGCGCCTCCTCGCCCTCCACCGTTTGGCAGCCGGGCGCCGCCACCATTGCCTGCGCCGGCGGTGGCAGCGGACAGGGAGACTCCAGAGGACGTGCTCTAGTCGCCGGTCTTGGAGCCCTCCGGAGCCGCAGCCGCGCAAGCCGTCCGAGAGGGGATACGGGAGGGGTGGGGGTCGGGAGGGGTGGGGAGTGATGATGGAGCTTCTTCACCTTTTCACATTCCCTCTATGTAAGTTGATGTTCCGGCGATATCACCACCATCAATAGTTTTAAGGTTTGTGCTACACTTCTCCGCTGATATTTTTACACACGGGCCTATCTATTTTCGGAAATCAACCCGCGCTATAACCATAAGTGGTTCCAAATTTTTTACAGAGGTTTGCAAGGATTCTTGACTCATGAAGAAACGCAAAAAAATTATCCTACGAATGTATGTAAATTCAACATAGTTACAAATATGTTTTCATGAAGCAACACAAATGCGGGTGCGGCTTCGTATAAGTTGTGTCACTTTCATTGAAACCTTTCGTGATCTTTTTGAGCAACTTTAATTGAAATCTACACCCATTAGAGGATCCCTAACATGAGACGTATTATTGAGCACCAAAATCAGATGATGTAAAAATTATGCATCACTAAAAAGTGGGTTTGGCATCACCTGCTTAGTTTTGAAATTTCCAGATAATGTATAATAGGGCGTGAAACCCCCGAAGCATATGGAAGGAGGCGTGTGAGACAGAGACACGGGATCTGATAGGACATAAATGAATATATGCCTTTTGAAATTTAGTATAATATTTTCATATTATTTACCAATTTCGATGAAACAAGAACACCCATCATGGTGATAAATTCCCCCAACCTGTTCCACTGGTGCGTTTTGAAAATAGAAGTCAAAAGAAAGAAACAGAGGCATGCAACTCTTTAATACCTTCAAAACCGAAAGCATGCACATCAAGATGTGTCAATAGGTTCACCTTGCAGGGAAGAGCATTCTCTACAATATTCTTCTTCTTCTCTTGTACTTGAGAACATAAGGGAAGGATTCGATGAACTCCGCCGATTTGGCAAGTATTTTATTCAACTTTGCTTGGCCTTTAAGATAATTCAAAGATTCATGATTCCCGGAAGCTTCTCATTCCATAGATATTGCTTCCTAACTTTAAGAACATGAAGTAAACCGTAGAGCTACATGTCATAAGTTGGATAATTAAGTTGAGTTCCATCAAGTTTTTTTTTCTAAAATAGGAAACCTTCCTACCACGTTGTAAGACAACTTCACCTATACGGATCACTTAATACGAAATCAGTATGTGCGAAAAATAGCCACCTCATGGGTCCAAAAGTGATGACAGGATTTGCTCTAACTCTTTCCATACTTGTTAGATTTGAAATTGATTCATCCCGAGGAGATAAAGTGTGCTTTGGAAGGCATTAGAGACGCCGAAGGGGGCAAGGGGCCATAGATCTAAGGGCTATGGGTCAGATGTCCAAGATTTATTGTTGGGGTCTATGTAAGGAAGGGAAACCCTAGGTTTCTGGGGTCATAACTTTTCATCTATATCTCTTTTGAACTCTAGCTTTCTCTGAGTTATAACAAAAATAATTTTTCAATTTTGTAGAAAGTTCATAGCTAGACAAGCTGTATTATTCTCTCCTTGAAACGCATTTAGTTCTTGAAAGATAGATAATAATATCTTGGATCCTCGTGTACCAACCATTCATAAAAATTGGTGAATTAAATTTAGTTCGTGTGAGAAATCAAAGAGCTGGGTGCAGCGTTATGCCTGCTCCATCCTCATTTATATAAATACTTTCAACTATTTGTATCATTAAATTTTGACTTTCGCGTTGCCAAGCCAAAAGAGTTTTGAAAAAGCGCCTATTTTGTTGACGTTGTAGAAATAGATATGATGATTCAATATTTCTGAGCTTGCTCTTTGCACATACTAGATCTTAAATGTTTTGTTTTCAATTGTACCTTGCAGTCTTCGAGCTTTGTCATTTGGATGCATCGCAGGAATGGTGAACTGTAGTCATGCATGTACGTTCATAGGAATGGTGAACTAGATTAATATCATGTTGAAAAAACATACACATTCATATCCTCACGGCCAAATGTATGTCATGTATGTCTTTGAAATGATGTAGATTCATATAGTGTATGTTGGTATGAATTGTGAGCTAGAGTCAGGTATGTTTTTCTGAAGATATGAACTGTGGGCTAGAGTTTGTGAGCTAGAGTCAGGTATGTTTTTCTGAAGATATATATGAACTGTGAGCTAGAGTTTGTGAGCTAGAGTGAGGTATGTTTTTTTCTGAAGATATGAATTGTGACTGCATAATTGGATGAAAGTACGTCTTTTAAATGATGTGTGGAAATGTTTGGTGTGAAAGTGTTTTTGATCAATATGCACAGCCAGACATAAACCTCTGTCAGCGATCAGTATATATTCGTTGGTAGGTAGTAGATAGTTTTGGGCCAATAATATCCCAGTGCACACGCACATTGGGCGGTGACGGCGTGAACAACTCAATACTTTACATTACCCTCTTCATATCGCCCCCATTTGACTCTTAGCGCGCGATCGCGAGCTAGCCAGCCAGCCAGGGTACCCTATGTCGCGCGCTTAGCCACCATCGCTAGCTGGGTCGATCGAGTAGTAAGCAACCCGGCCGGCCTATACGCTCGTGACATCACACACACCCAGCCAAGCTCTACTTATACTCGCCTCCACAACCCTCCTCCATCGGCAGCACGAAGCTCACTCACTAGATCACTCACTACCCAGCAGCCGATCCATCGCGCTAGGTGTCTCACACTCTCACTAACCAAAGAGTCTAGCTTGAGATTACCTAGATAATTAATTACCAGGAGCTCGATCGATCCAGCGATCAGCCATGGCGCTCGCGTCTCTGCCCAAGGTGATCCTCGGCTCGCTGGCCTTCGCCGTGTTCTGGATGATGGCGGTGTTCCCGTCGGTCCCGTTCCTGCCCATCGGCCGCACCGCGGGGTCCCTACTTTCCGCCGTGCTCATGATCGTCTTCCACGTCATCTCCCCGGACGACGCCTACGCCTCCATCGACCTCCCCATCCTCGGCCTCCTCTTCTCCACCATGGTCGTCGGCGGCTACCTCAAGAACGCCGGCATGTTCAAGCACCTCGGCACGCTGCTGGCGTGGAAGAGCCAGGGCGGCCGCGACCTGCTCTGCCGCGTCTGCGTCGTCACGGCCCTCGCCTCGGCGCTCTTTACCAACGACACCTGCTGCGTCGTGCTCACCGAGTTCGTCCTCGAGCTCGCCGCCGAGCGCAACCTCCCCGCCAAGCCCTTCCTCCTGGCCCTCGCCTCCAGCGCCAACATCGGGTCCAGCGCCACCCCCATCGGCAACCCGCAGAACCTCGTCATCGCCTTCAACAGCAAGATCTCCTTCCCGAGGTTCCTGCTCGGCATCCTGCCGGCCATGCTCGCCGGAATGGCCGTCAACATGGTCATGCTGCTCTGCATGTACTGGAAGGACCTCGAGGGCGTCTCCCCGACGCTGTCGACGCCGGCAAGCAGATGCACGCCGTCGAGGAAGGCCGGTCACCCTCAATCGCGTCCCTCAAGAGCCCGCTCAAGAGCCCGCACACTCTCAACCCTCTCAACGGCAGCGCCATCAACGACGATGGTGAGTCCATGATGGAGGAGAACCTCTCGACGAAGCACCCGTGGTTCATGCAGTGCACGGAACACCACCGGAAGCTCTTCCTCAAGAGCTTCGCCTACATCGTCACTGTGGGCATGGTGGTCGCCTACATGGTCGGGCTCAACATGTCGTGGACTGCCATCACCACGGCCATCGCGCTCGTCGTCGTCGACTTCCGGGACGCCGAGCCGTGCCTGGTGAAGGTGTCATACTCTCTGCTCGTCTTCTTCTCCGGGATGTTCATCACGGTCAGCGGGTTCAACAAGACCGGCCTGCCCAGCGCCATCTGGAACTTCATGGCGCCCTACTCCAAGGTCAACAGCGCCGGCGGCATCTCCGTCCTCTCCATCATCATCCTCCTCCTCTCCAACCTCGCCTCCAACGTACCAACAGGTAATATACCTTTGTCGATTTATATATACATGCATGCATGAACATGGACAATATATACTCTACGGAGTTTAAAACAAATGCATATACGCAGACAAGACGTAGGTAGCTAGCCAATGACATAGTACTATATGGAAGTGGCGAGGACGACACTGACAAGACAAAGCACTCGAAATAATAGAACTATATGCGTTTCTTTATATATTACAAGCTAAAGCAGGTGTATTTGTTGCTGCAATTAACATCCACGGTTCTTTTAGAACACACAAACAATTCTCACAATCTAGAAAAATATATGTATCTAGTCATCACTCACTCAGAATATATAACAGACCTATATATTCTTTACATTTGGAGCTAAAGTAACAGTGTTGTTGGTGGTCACAACAAACTATTCACACAGTTTAGGAAATATCTAGCTAGATCTAGTCATCAATCACTCACTGGACATGTGCAAATTTTGTGTGAAGTGACGTCATGTGTACATCTGTTGTGAATGCAGTGCTTCTGATGGGGAACGAGGTGGCTACCGCAGCGGCGTTGATCTCCCCGGCAGCAGTGACTCGGTCATGGCTACTGCTGGCGTGGGTGAGCACGGTGGCGGGGAACCTGTCGCTGCTAGGGTCAGCGGCGAACCTGATCGTGTGCGAGCAGGCGCGCCGTGCCCCACGCAACGCCTACGAGCTCACTTTCTGGAACCACCTCATCTTCGGCGTCCCCTCCACCCTCATCGTCACCGCCGTAGGCATCCCCCTCATCGGAAAGATGTAGACCTTACCGCCGCCCGTTGTGGCCGATCCAGCTATATATGTGCAATACTTTCATTACACCTGCCCGTATGTACGTACACACATACCCACCGTATATATGGACACTTGTACGTTTGTATAGGTGTTAGCTTCTGTTTGGTATGTGTAAGTTTGCTGTGTACGTATGTAACGACCGACCGAAGATTAGAGAGAAGAATCAAGGGATGAAGATCCATATATACCACGGTGTGCTAATTAATTGAGCAGTGCACCGAGATGATTGGTCTGCATGGGTTAGTTTATTTGCTCCAAAGGACAAAGACATATAGTGTGTTTTATGTGCAGGCACGTGGCTGCGTGCATCTGTAATGCCAAGATGTAAGGAAGTTAATCCGTAATGTTATCTCGTGTGCCTGCTTTCAAAATTCAAATCTCTTACAGTATTAAATAACCAGTTTCTAATCAGTGACCAGATATTCATGTATATGGTTGGAGAGTCATTACAAAAATAAAGCTACTGGATCTTGGCTCCACAAGCAGGGAATCTGGACCTCTGTCTCTTGTGAAGAATGACAAGTGTCTCTTCTGCTCACAAAACAAAATGACAAGTGTCTCTTTCCATAGGAAATCTCACTTGCCTCAATTTGTATAAAAGGCAATCATGGTATCTACCACCTCTTCTACATAATATTAATTAACCTCATGCCTTGTCTTACTACACAGATAGCAGCAGCCTACTCCTATATGTATTGCATATTGATTCTAGTTCTTAACCCTCTAGTGTCCCACTAGCTTGCTCCTTTGATTAAGTACAATAATTGCAAGTACTCCACTTTCTTCTGTTCTCCAGAGAGAAAGATATTTGCATATATATAATAGTTTAAGGGTTTGAGGGCATCATCTAAGAGCAAATCTCTTGGCATGTTGAAATTGACAAGGATCTGTTCTCCACTAGATACTTAGGAGAGCCATTTTTCCTTTCTGTGCGAAAAGTTGTATGCCCATAAAAGGGTTCAGGTTGAGTAAACAGAACTCAAAATTTTTTGAGTTGAACTACTCTTCTCACTGTCGAATTCACGAGCAAAAACTTACATCTGCTATCACAACATATGCAACAAAGTCAATATAGCCGGTGACAAAAAAATTGCAAGATCAGGCCACAAGCATACCAAATTTCTTTTTCCAATTAGTCATCTTAAAAGAAAAGGCGCAGAATACATGAGAAAAATATCTCACGAGTATATTCTTCCCGCTGGTACTCCAAGGAAAAAGGTCAACAAAAGCTACATTTAACTAACGGCCTTTCTACGTTGGAAATGGCTAACCAGTCCTAAGATAGTTTCTGCTATATAACTCCATATCTTGCCAACTACTCCTCTTCTATAATTCACAGGGTGATGCAAAGCTCGCTACTCCAATGGCCATCTGACAACAAATTTTTAAATTGGCTGAATACTTTAAGGATGATGCAACCTTCCTATACTGCAACGGGCATCCTGTGCATCCGACAACACATTCTCCACTGCATAAATATTATTTTACATTATAGTTCTAAATTCAAGTGACTTTTCGAGGATGATGCACACAGGCATGCCACTATGATACTAGTGTTGTGCATCTGACAACACATTTTGCAACTGCACATATATATTTGCACAATAATACTATCTTCTAAGAATGACGCTGGGAACTCACCTGCTAACTACCGCAATCACACATGCCAACTGCACCACCATAAATTATTATTGAGGCAGAAACCAAATGAGCATATACTTGGAGAGTCTCCCCCGCCACCTTGGCAATGCCTCACCTGCACAACTGTCACTGTAATAAATAAACTAACTTGTAATCTAGCAAGATAATATACCTATAAGCATCATTTTTTTTCGAGAATACACCCTGGAAGGTGTACTAATCATATAGAAGAAAGGGCAAGAAAGCCCGAGCCACGAGTACTACTGTCAACAGGAGTGGCAGCTCCCCAACAACAACGGAAGCTTAATCTCCGTCCCGCCACGAAAAAGGAAAAGACTCAGAAAAACCGAAGGACTCCGAGCGGAAAAGCCTAGCTACACACCACCTCTGAAACTCCTCCATAATCCTATGCCGAATGGTCTCCACCGCCGGGTGGCGCCATTGAACACCACGTCATTCCTATGCCTCCGGATACACCGTAAAACAAGGATGACCGCCGTCCACAAGTCCCTCGCGCACGCGCACCGGGGCAATGAAGCGAGGTCCACCAGCGGCACTATCTCGCAGCCCGCACCGTGCATCCACTCCAACCTGTTCCACCGCGTCAACGCCCACGCCCAGCACCTCACGGGCAACCACGCAACCAAGCAGGAGGTGTTGGAGCGTCTCCTCGCTCCCGGTCGCGAGGGGGCAGGCCGCCGGCCGCGGCAGCCACGCCTCCGGAGCCTATCCGCCGTCCAACATCCGTTACGGGACACAAGCCAAGCAAAGAACTTGCAGCTGTATGGCGCCCTCGAGCGCCAAATCTCCGAAGCAACCGGCGCCACCGTAGTACCCGCAAAGAAGGCCGCGTAAGCCGACCTCGCGGAGAAATTCCGGTCCGCCGACCACCGCCACACGAAGGAGTCCTCTCGCTCCGGGTCTAGGGTGACACCAGCGAGGATGCCCCATAGGTGGAAGAACTCCGCCACCGCTGCAGGACTCAGTGTCCGGCCCACAATCGCGCAGCCTACCTCCCGGCGAGGCCATCCTTGACCGAGCGAGCCTTGGCCTTCCGGATCGGAACCAAAGCCGCCAAATTGGGTGCGTGGTCCGCCACCCTAGCGCCCGCAGCCAGCGATCCTTCCAGAATAAAGCTCTTGCCCCGTTGCCAACCACCACCGCCGTGGCGGAATCGAAGAGGGCCCGGGCCGTGGGGGAACCTTGAGATCAAACTCCGCCCAAGCCTTGGTCGCGTCCACTCTCTGTAGCCACGCCCACCGGCAACGTAGCGCCAGATTGAGGAACTGAAGGTTGGGAAGGCCCAGACCCCCACAGGATTTAGGAGAGGTCACCTTGTCCCAGGCCACCAGGCAGTGGCCGCCACTCACGTCCGCCCTAGCCTTCCACATGAAGCCCCGGCAAATCTTCCCGAGAGCCTCGCATCGTCTTGGGGGGATGTCCAGCCGACATCATCGCGTGAACCGGAATGGCGCCGAGGGTGGTCTCGCACCTGAATCGTCCGCCCCCACGGTTGAGCAATCGGGCACTCCACGGGGGCAGCCGGCTTGCTGCCCTTTTCCACCACGGGTTGCAGCTGAGCCGCGGTAACCTTGCGCAGCCCAAGGGGTAGGCCCAGATACTTGCAGGGCCAACCCTCTACCGAGCACTGCAAAATCGACTGAGCCAACTCCACTTGCTCCACGGTGCAACGAATAGGGTGCAGGGAGCACTTGGTTCGGTTGGTGCGGAGGCCTGAGGCCTCCCCAAAGTCCTCCACCACCGCAGCACAGGCCAGCAAATCCACCCTCTCTGGTTTGATGAAGGTCACCACGTCGTCCGCGTACATAGAGGTACGGTGGAGGAGACCACGTGGGGCGAGCCGCGAAAGCAACCCCTCAGAAGTGGCCTTTTGAAGGAGGAGGTGAAGTGCCTCCATCACCGAATCGAAGAGCAGGGGGAGAGGGGATCCCCTTGCCGCAGTCCACGCCCGTTGTAGATCAAGTCACCCGCGGCACCATTCACCAGACCTCGGTAGAAGCCGTGCTAAGTAACCCCACCACCATCGCAGTCCAACGTGGGCCAAACCCCAACTTGATCATAATCCGAAGGAGAAAGGCCCAATCCACGTGTGTCAAAGGCCTTGGTGATATCCAACTTGAACATCAAGGCCGGTGATTTGAGGGCGTTCGACCGCTCGCCGTGCACCGGACCAACCGGAAGTTGTCGTGCGGGCATCTACCTCTCGATGAACGCGCTTTGGTGAGGCCCGATGAGCTGCGGCATACGCGGCGCCAGGCGCACCGAGAGGACCTTCGCCAATAACTTGGCCACACTGTGAATGAGGCTGATCGGCCTGAAGTCTTTAACCTCCACCGCCTCGGCGTGCTTGGGGAGCAGCGTGATCAACGCCTGATTAGCCACATGCAGCCCACGGTAGTCCCCAAGCCACATGGCCCGGAAGGCGTCCATCACATCATGCTTGATGATCTCCCAACATGACGTGTAGAATCGACTCGCTGAAGCCGCCGGGCCCGGGCGCCTTGTCGTGCTCCCGAGCCTTGACCACGTTCCACACCTCCTCCTCCGAGAAGGGAGCGTCCAACTCCACAAGGTCGTGCGACCGCATGCCCAAGTAATCGAGGTCGAGGGAGAAACCGCGATCGTGGGAGGAGCCAAGTAATTGCTCATAGAAGGCGTCCGCCGCCTTGGCCTTGCCTTCCTGATCCGTCACAAGAGACCCATCCACTTTGAAGTGAGCGATGAAGTTTTTCCTCCGCCGATGGTTGGCGTGGAGGTGGAAGAAGCGGGTGCACGCATCCCCTCGCTCAACCACGTGATCCCGGATCGCCGGCGTGCGATCGTCCTCTCAAGCGATGCAAGACCCAACAACTTCCTCTTAAGGAGCTTCCGCAACCCACGCTCGCCGCGGGAAAGCGCCCGCGACTCCATAGCCACATCCGGCCGCAGGATCAACTCGTTCGCCACCGTAATCCGTAGCCTAACATTACCGATGAAGCGGTCGTTCCAGCCTAGTCAAGGCCTTGGCGGTCGCGGACAGCTTGGCGGCCAAACGCTTGAAAGGGTTGGCCTCCACGGTCGCCGATGCCCACGCCGCCTCCACAATCTCCCGGAAACCCTCCGCCTTGGGCCAGAAGGCCTCGAAGCGGAAGCGCTTGCCCGTAGGAAAATCCGCCGCCAAGTTCAACAGGAGCGGGCAGTGGTCTGAGGTGGAAGAGCTCAGCGCCGAGAGGGTGGAGGAAGGGAAAGCAGCCTCCCAGTCCACAGTGGAGAAGACCCGATCTAACCTCTCCGTGGTCGCGCGCTCCCTCTCATTAGACCACGTGTAGCGCCTCCCGTTGAGGTATAGCTCCTTGAGCTCCAAATCGCCAAGCAGCCTACGAAACTTGCCCATCATGCGGCGGTTGAGGTTAGCATTGCTCTTATCCTGAGCATCCACGATGAGGTTGAAATCCCCCGCCACCGCCCACGGGCCGTGATGGAGATCTCTAATGTCCCTAAGCTCCTGAAGGAAGAGCACTTTGTCGGGGTCGCTTTGTGGGCCATACACTCCAGTGAACCACCATCCACTATCGCCCGCTCCTCCCACCCGCGCCGTAATGGCGTTTGGGGAGTAGTGAGGGTTGGAGAGGGCAACCACCGCCGATTTCCACGCAAGAAGAATACCACCCCGGGTGCCATCCGCAGGAGGAAGAAGAACTGGTCGAAATCGCGGCCCATGCATCTATCCACGACTTCCCGAGAGACCACCCGTAACTTGGTCTCCCGGAAGCAAACCACACTCGCACCCGAAAGCAAAACGATCCGGTAAATAGAGTCACAACGGGCCAAAGAGTTCAGGCCCCTCACATTCCACACCAACCAGGAAACAAACTCAGTACATTGAGAAAGCTACAGCAACTCCATGCGACCACTAAACCACTATGTCCTCCTCTACGTCAGCCGTGGAAGGGCCGAAGGCAACCAACCAAAGAGAGCCAAGCACGCAGTTAAGTCTTCCTCCGACATGGTCTTGTCAAAGTAGCTCAGGTAGGCATCCAACGCCTCGTCTCCAATCACCTCGCCCTCGCGAGCGATCCCCAGCTGCAGCATGAGCGCCTTTGTCGTCGCTTGATGGGAGTGCCCGCAGCCGAAGCGGCCGGCCACTCTCCCCGCCGCGGCGGACCACCGAAGGCGGGGCCCTCTTTTGCGCGGGCGCTTGGGTGCCGGCTTCGGCAGCAAAGCCGTACGACGCCGGCGACATCCGTCGCGGAAGGACTCCGCACGCATGTCGAGGCTGGTTGAAGTAGAGGAAGCAGAACCGGACCTCCAGCCCACCGGTGTGGCAGCCACGACCGCGAGGTTGCAGCGAAGAACGCCCGGAGAGCCGTCCACGAAAACCACCGGCAACACGGCAGCGGTGCGAGGTGCCGTCTCGCACAAACTCCCCTCCTCAAGCTCCTCAAGTGCAGCCCCAGCCGGCGGCGGCCCGGGACAGCTCGACGGTGAAGTATGAGAGAGGTGAGCCGAAGCCACCCGATCCACGGGAGCTAACGAAGAAGCCGGCGAGAGAGGCCCGCTAGGGGACAACGGCCCTCTCGGCGAGTGTGGCTCGTCGTCAATGGCCCAAAGAACTCGGGCTCCCCTTGGGCCGCGCGAACCCACGTCGGCCGTCCGGATTGAAGAAGAGCTCGTAGCACACGGCGAGGTAGCAGCTCGGCGGCCGACGCCGGCCGGAACAGCGGCGGGCCGTAGCTGCCGCGGCTGCCACACAACCCCAAGCCGGAGGAACTAGCCGGAGAGGCGCTCCGCCCGGCGCCACCCGCAGGCCAACGCACCGGGCTCGGCGAACGCCCCGCGCCGTCGCTCCGAGAAGCTAGTTCCAGGACGCGCCGCTTCCACATGAGGCCGTTGCCGCGCGCAACAAGCCACATGTTGATGCCGGCAACCAGCCGCAGAGTGCGTCCTCCTCGCAATCCACATGCAGCCGCTGCCGACCAGCCGCGGAAGTGTCCTCCGGCAGCCGCCGCTGAAACCGCCCTCGCCGTCGTCGTCGACGTCACCCGGCGGAGGCCAAGGTCGAACGGTGGCGCAGAAACCCACCGCCACCCTCGCGCTCCGCGCCTCCGCGCCACCGCCGCGCTAGCGCCTGCCTTCCCGGAGGACGAGCGTCACGGTCCGGGCCGGGAGGGCCTCTCGCGGGGTGGGTGCGCCCCACCGGAGTCTCTAGGACGGCCAAAGCCGCCACCACCTTCGCCATGGTCGTCACCACGGCCGTTTCCACGATCGTCCCCGGGAGAAGGGCCGCCCGCCTCCCCAACCGGATCCTCCACACGCATGAGGTGCACCGTAGCCTCATGTCCGAGCAAGGCGACCTCCTCCGGAATCAGCGCCTCCACGTGGAGAAGGAGGTCGTCGTCCTCATCCCCAAAGAGGAGAGGCTCCGCCACCCAAATCTCCTTGGTCTTCGGAATCGACGCCGGGTCATCCGTCCACGCCGTGATCCCGAAACTCCCCATATCCTCCCCGCTGGCCGTCTCCGTTCCTAGCCGCTCCACCCAAGCAGCAGGAGCCTAGGATCATCCCGGCCGTGGCCGTGTTCCACGCCACCGCCGGCACCCCAACCACTTCCGTGTGCACTCTATAGCGCATCGTGCGCCTAGTGGCCCGGAGCTGCCGGTTCCACACGCCGAAGCGCAAGGAGAAGTCGCGCCCGTCGAAAGGGTCCGCCGCCAACAAGGTGTCGCGCTTGGCCCTCGAGTCGAAGACGAACAGCAGGTCCGCCGGCCAAAACTCCGTGCACCGAGAAGTGGCCCTCGAGAGCCGGGAACCGCTCCAGCACCGCCGCCGACGCAGCGGAGCAGCTCACGGCGCGCCTGGTGCCGGAGACGAAAGCCACCAGCCCCCACTTGAGGGCACGCTCCGCCTCATCGACTTCGCGAGTGCGATAGATGATGCAGCGCTCCCGCGCTGGACGAGCGGCCCCAAACTCCGGGGCGACGTCCACAGCAGGGCGGTCACCCACCACAGCAGCGAGCGCCGCCTCGCGCAACTCCTGCTCCTGCCGCAGCGCCCTGGCATAGGAGGACTCCCCGCGCTCCCCCACGGCAGGGCCCTCCCGGATCGCCCGCTCCAGCCGAAGACCACGCGAGTACGGCGTCTCCACCTCTTCGCCCACTCCGAGCACCTGCACAGGTCGCGCCTGCGAGCCACCAGCGACCGCCGCGCGCCGCACGTTCCGCCCCAGCCTCACCCAAGCGGTCCTTGATGGAAGGCCGGGCCTCAGCACCCGGGCCGCGTGCACCTGCACCCAGACGCAGATGCGCTGGCAGCCGGTAAGGCGCAACCGGCGCCACTGGGGCAGGCTCCGCTAGCGCCGCAGCAGCGGCCGTCGAAGGAGCAGCCCGGGGTGGCGGAGGAGCAGCCTGGGGCGGAAGAGGAGGCGGAAGGGCAGCCTGGGGCGGAGGAGGAGGCGGAAGAGCAGCCTGGGGCGGAGGAGGAGGCGGAGGGGCCGCCCGAGGAGGCGGCGGCGGCGCGCCAACAGCCACAGCGCCGGCGACGGGCGGAACCGACATGGGGCACCGCCTCGCCACATGCTCCTCGCTCTTGCAGGTGAGACATCGCCGAGGGCCGCAGCAGCAGCCCGCCACATGCCCCGGCTCCGCGCAGCTGAAACAGAGCTCCGGCCAACCCCGCCGGCACACCCGCCGGCACGGAGAAGGACGGGAGCGGAGCGCGGCGGCGCTGCCGCTTGGGCTGAGGCCCCTCGCGTCCACCAAGTCCACGGCTTGGGCCAGAACCATCCACGCGCGACGCCTCAGGCCGCGAAATCGTCGAGGCCAACCGTCGAACAGGTTGCGGGCGCGCCGCCGCCGCACCACCACCACCACCAACCTGCGCCACTTCAGGGGAGGCCGCCCGCGCGGGGCTAGGCGAGCCGTCCCTCACCACGTCGGAATAGGAGCGGTGGGAAGAGGATCCGGATGAGGCGAGCTCCTCCTGCTCGTCCTCCTCCACCATGGCATACCACCGGCGGGATCTGGAGGACCCGTCACCATCCATCGCGGGGCAGAAGGGGTGCAGCCACATGAGCTGTGTCATCCATGTCAGTCGGATGAATAAAGTAGCAGCATTTGGTATCTAGAGCTAGTGAGGTTGCAGAACGCAAACAATTGTTGCCACCTTGATCCACAGTCTACAGATGAACTGAAACCATAAGCATCATTTGAAAATGTAGAAGGTGCCAATATGAAGGAGTCTTGACTTTGTGTCGCAATCCTATACTATGAAATTACCTCAATGACAATTCAGAGAACGAATAAGCCTTATCAATTTACCAGATCGAGTATGTGCTGTATTCAAGCGATTTTACAGGATAAATTTATACCAAAAGTGTTTCTATAATGTCTAGATAAGGAATCAATAAGAGCGACTGATAATTAATTAGTTATTTTTTATACATATACTAAACTGCAACTCGGTTGACCATTTCAGCCAGCTAGCACTGTCAGTAATAGGAGACATATATTATGGTAAAGTAAAAATATTCAAGGGGTCAGAATCCGTAACATTGGTTTTAGGATAAATAAATAAATAAAAATACAAAAATATCAATAAGATAAAATTTTACAAGAGAAATACAAATCTAATAACGAAAACACAAACGTAACGAGTAAAATGTTAGAACCTGATAACATGGTTTCTTCCCAAATTTTAGAACCAATTACTTTTGAAATGAAAAGCCTGATTGAGTTTTTTTCTTCTTGGTGGCAGGTGGTTTGATTTGTTTCTAACATACCGTAGTTATGGAAATATGCTCAGTAGTTCTTGCAACATTTGACTAACTAAAACAAAATAAGGCAGGCTTGGACAATGTTATGGCACTGGAACCTTATTTTTTGAATTAAGAGGGATCAATTCGTTATAACTTTGCAATACTGATTTCTTCACTTGAGGCATTTACAGTTGATACACGGTGAAATGACTGGCTACAAGAATGTTTCAATCTACCTAAGTAGAGACAGGCTGCTGCAGCCTCATATCAAGTATTGCATACAGTGACCAGAGCAAAAATAGACGTAGGATGAGCGAATGCATGCACACAGTCACCAATTTTTCACTAGTCATGTCCGCACGCCTCCATCTGTGATCTGTCAAAGAGCAAAAGATCAATAGGTGTTGCAACAGAGGTTTGATAAGTAGAAAATCTAGTAATTCTAGTTCTTATCTAGCAACTTACAAATAATAACAGGGGTCATGAGCAAGACAAAGTTGTACAACCATACCAATCCAGCCCTGACCCAGCCAACACCCTTTACTAGTGCAAAGTCCACGCCACCGTATACAGCTTTGTGGGTTGCGATCTGACATAGAACATTTGATGCAATGAGTATTGGGCACAAAACAAAAAGTATCAAGTAAATTTACTATTTCAACATGATAAAATTTACTATTTCCACATGATAAAATTTTGATAGGACCAATACAACTCTTTTTTTCGTCGGAGGAGAGAACTACGGTACAGGCAGCCTCCCTGAAAGACTCATTAAGAGCAAAAGCTTGACAAACAATCCTGTGCTTAATTATCATGCTGACCAGAAGGTAGATGTGCAATGAGATTATGATGCGGACATGCGGTGATTGAAAGGCGTCTGGTAAAATTAGAAAAGGGAAATAAGCTCACCATCTGAGTAAACATAGAGGTAACTGCGACAAAAGGTCCAGGACATCTGATAAGGGAGCAATCATCAGAATGAGCAAACAGCACAACAGCTTGGTTGACTATGCTCATCTGAAGGAACAAAGCAGCTCTAATTTCCTCATCACCGCCCATCAGAGATCTACTTTTGAAGTTATACTGTCCCATGTACAAAAATAATTGGCTTATAACTTCAAAACCAGGTTAATACATATTTAATCGGAAGAAAAAAAACTCACTGAAAGGAAATTTGTCAGTGTTGCAGCCCTGAAAAAAATGATTGTACTCAGAACTATGTAGCTACCAAAAGCAACACTACTTCCAATGATTTTCTTAACTCTCCATCTATCTGGTGACTTGCTCACATTCATCCTTTCAAATAATATTGCAAATGCTGTACCTGGAAATAAAATACAAGGCAAAGAATATGAACATTGAAACAAGGACACACATAATACATGTTGTAAAGTAAGGTTGCGGATTTTTTGCAGCTGAAACTCACAGTAATTGAAAGCACCAATCACCAATGCCAACAAACTTGGCAGGTCGAAGTTCCATAAAAGTAAAATGACACGGACACCAAACTTCAAAATAAGATTTAAAGTTAGCATTGCTCAATTTTAGTGGTTTGCAAAAACTGCTAAGCCATAATCATAATCTGTAGATGGGCAGTTGATGACACGGTGTAGATCTGCAACAAAAGCAACATGCTGCAAGTGATTATCCATTCATCATAATCTAGAAACAAGATATCACATCAGCAACAAAACCCTTCAAATGCACCCGAATGACTTACTGTGTAGCCCCTCATAATCTGACAAATCTCCCTACTAATTTGCACAGCTGATGAAATAGGTACCATGGCAGGCCGAGTCAAAACAAGATCAGATTCACTTTTGGTGTAATCAGTGGCATCAGCTACTGAAATACCAATATAGCTTTCACCTATGGCATCATGATCAAGAAATTCATACCCAACCATTGAACAGCGACATCCGAAATCTCTTAACATTTTCACTATATTGCTGTTATCCTCTGCATTAACAAATACAGATAGAAAAATGGTAAGAGCAGTGTTTTTCTCTCTACCAACAAAAATAGATTGTACAAATCCTAAAGTAGCATTCTTAGTAATTGTTTGTGCAAATTTGCAAATAAATCCCTTAATGATCTTTCAACGGTGTACTTAGCACAGCAGCACTACTCAAACGACAACCACTAAACACAAACTTCTTCCAAAGACTTCCTTTGCCTGCAAAGACAGAAGAAGTTTGAAGAATGGATGTCCCTCCGAAGGTAAGATTAGACCTGGAAAGAGATCGGAAATCCCATTGACGCTCAAGTGAACTTCTTTGTTACTACGAGCAAACTCAAACACTGAGTGGGCAGGTAAAACATTTATGCCAAGTTTTCCGAGCCTTCCACATACTTGCTTTGTAGTCGACAACGGACTTTCTGAGGAAAGAAAACAAAATATTGTCTGGTGGAAAAACTGTGTATTAGAGGAAATGTTGAACTAACAGGGCAGCTGAATAGCTGAATCACCTGTGAGAACTCTTATATCCAAACCGAAATCGATAAGGCTATCGATAGCATCTGCACTGTCAGTTCTGAGGTCATCTCTGAAAGGCAGAAGACCAATGAACTCCCAGCATGAGTCTATCTGGAGAAAATAAAATAAATTAAACGGCAGAAAATAATTCACATATTGCAGAATGCTGACACGGAATCCAATTTCCCACCTGATGACCTACAGCTATGGCTTGATACCCATCAAGAGCAAAAATTTCCATTACCATGCTTATTTTCTCTTTGACTGCTTTGCTGCAGCCACATTGGTGCCCCACCTATAGCATGAAAACGAAAGATGGCCAAGGATGAGCCTGTACTAACTACTAATAAAATATGTGCAAATGTGTGCACAGTGATGGTGGTTGGGCTTGTTTGCTTGTCTATCTGCGTGTTAGACATTCTGACTTGCCTTTGCAGGATCACCTTTGAATACACAGCACTTGGATCCATTGCTATCAATGTATGTAGTTAGGAACATCAGCTTCAGTGCAACAAAGAAGCAGGAAAGGTACTCTAAGACCTCAATACCAGCTCTTGCCTACAAAATAATATGCTTGTTAAATTTAGTAAACATAAAGACAAATAGGGATTAAAATGCACCATAGTGAGAGAAAAGGAACCCGTTTTGGATCATCCAAGAGGCTTAGAATGGCTGCATCAATTGGCTCTATATACAGTTCATGTTGGGATCTTGATGCTCTTGCAGCTAATATAATAGCCTGATCTTTACCAACGCCATTAGCAAACAACTGAATCTTGTCCTGGGCGAAACAGGGTTTATTACACGTCAAAGTACCAGTCAAGTTGAACAGGATGACATCCATACTTGCCAAATCTTCAAGTTCAACTGTTCCTCTGCTAGCAATTCCCAGCACACAAAACCTTAGAGATCCCAGTGCCAATGCCAGGTAGAGGACGACAGGCATTGCCATTGGAATCCCACTAATCAATGGCATAAAGTGGCTGTTCCGCAGCATATCCTCAAGGTTGCGTTTATGGAAGAGGAATATCAAGACTACCTCAGAAATGGTACCGACAAGTATAAGTGAAAAGCAGAAGCAGCTGGCAACCATGATTCCCTCTTTAAGTTGCCCCGGACGAGCATAACACTGTGGGTAGAGCCGCAGGGTGCTTCTAGGAATGCCATGACCAGTCGCAATAACAACAGCAGTCCCTTGGCCACAGGACACAGTCCATGCATAGTATATGAGGAATCCATGCACACAGTCAACAGACCTTTTGGCCCAGCAAGTCATCGTGTCAATCTTTTCAAACCGGAGAACACGAGCATTGGCAGGGACAATGTCCCCAACCTTGAGAAATATGATATCCCCAGGGACCAGATTTGCTGCATGCACATCTACCCACTGCCCATCCCTCAGCACCTTGGCCCTTGGTGCATATGCTTTGGCCTCCAGCGGAGCATTAACATAGCCCAAAACAAGGTTTGCAGTAAAGCATGCTATCAAGCTCGTTACTATTAAGAAAACAGAGGCAACCATCATACAAGATCTCTGGTCGACTGATGCGATGACGAGAGACACAACCGTAGTTAGTACCGTAACCCATGACACGGAGTTAAGCATGACGCAAAACATGTTCTTGCAGTTAGGGAAGGTGTGATGCCATCCCCAGATGGAGAAGATCATCATCAGGAATTCACAGAACCCACTGTCCTCCTGCATCAGAAACAAACTTGACCTTACGAAGCTGCATTCGCAGTAAACCTATGAATGATATGAGCCGGCTAAAAAAGACCTACTTTTGTATTTTAAACTGGATAGCAGTTTTAGATCCTTACTTGTTTCTTGACCAGAAGAGCAGTTTGAACAGAATGCGTGGAGAGAGATGGGCTCGGTATTTATTACTGACGAGGAGAACTTCCTCAGCTCTTCGAAAGAGAATGGGATACTTACAATGTTGGGCACAAGCCGTATCCTTGGGAGCTATCCAAGCTACAACATACAGAGTGACAGGTGACTAACATTCACTGCGTTTTTTTTCAGTCAATGTTTTGTAACTCTACCTTCTAAAGCAGCAATGCCCATTTTACGTTTTGCACAAAAGAGTGCAAGTAGTGATCGTAAATGTCATATGCGTGTGGCAGTCCCTTTTGGGAGGAGCACCTACATGAAAAACACAGGACTACAACTAGGGGGACAAACAAGCTACTCGGAAGCAAAGATTTCTCAGGAGTCAACAGTAGTGATGGAGAATTCTTGTTGGACTATATTCAAGCGAGTAAATGTTCATCACACTAAAGGCTATTTGTAGATCACGTTGCGTGTCATACAACTCTAAATGTACTGGCCATGGGCTGGCCGGCTGGCTAATGATTTCACCTATATGAAGTGAAGGGGACTAGAAATACACTAATCAAGGGAAATTCAGATAGTCGGACAAATGGGATACTCGGAAGCAAAGATTGATTGTTCAGGAGTCAAGAGTGGTGGTGGACTGGTCACTTCTGGCTGGGCTATATTCACTGAATTTTGGCACTGAATCATCCAGAATCGATGGATAGATAGACAGAATAGTCCGGTCTGGTCGAACTGAAATGTCACCTGAATTTGTTCAGTTATCAACTTTGAGGAGGGAGATAGAGGGGAGAGGGGCGCACGTGGCGAGAGCGGCTGACAACGTTGGGACCGTGCCACCGTGGACGCGGAGCCACCGCGCCGCCTCCTCGGCGGTGAGCCCCGCCTTCTCCCCCGTGCCCAGCCGCTGCAGCACCTCCGCCGTCTCCCTGCACCAACGCCAGCCCAAAATCAGAACGCGATACCCAAATCGAACGGAACAAGGGAAATGCGGGGGGGGGGGGGGGTCGTCGCGCGAGGGAGCTTACTAGCTCCGCCATGGGCGATCCCTATTCGCCGCCCAATGCGGGAGCGATTCGCTCCCGCTCAAGGGACGGACGGTGTGGGCCGGCCCATTAGCGCCTAGCAGGTATGGTTTTTCCCTTTGTTTTCTGGTTATTCGGGTTTTCTCAGGTTTTTCCGGTTTTTGATGGGCTTTTCTTTGTTTTTGCTGCATTGGTTTGCTAATTTCGAATTTTGTTCAGATTTGTTTTTTTTCTGACTTAAAAATGTTTATATTATAAATTTGTTCAAATTCAAAATTTGTTTAATTTTGAAACTTGTTCCAATAAGAATTTTGTTTATATTATATGAATTTTCAAAATTTAAATTTATTCAAATCTAAATTTGTTCAAAATTGAAATTTGCTTAGATTTTGAAAATGTTCAGATTTAAAAGATGTTCAATTTGAAAAAAAAGATTTAAAAAATGATCAGTTTTAAAAAATGTTCACTTTGAAATTTGTTCAATTCTAAAAAATGTTCAACTGCAAAAAATGTTCTATTCTAAAACTGTTCACTTTTTAGAAAACTAAAATTTTCAAAATATTCTTATTTTTCGAAAATAGTCAGATCTGGAATTTGTCTGAACAAAAAAAAACAGAAAATATAAAAACAACAAGAACACGAAAAAAGAGACAATACCTTTTGTTGGGCCACGCCCAGACGGCCCACGAAATGGCCGCTTCGAGCGGAACGGAGGTTCGCTCCCGCTTAAAGCGGGAGATAGGAGCTCCCTCCGCCATGTCCTCCGGCAACGCCATCGCTGCCCGCGAGCGTCCGCAATACAGGCGGCCCAACCAAAAAAACTCCAATGGGCCTGGCAACAAGAGAACCAGGCCCAGGTAAGGCAATAGTACATTCTTAACGGGCCCGATGAACAGAATGAGGCCCGATATGAGGGACGGCCCATCGGGCCAGATGGGTGAGGCAGATAGATAAGGGAGGAGGACTGGGCGTGCGTGCCGACCCCTTCGGCTTCCTCCGCTCGTCGCCTCCATTTCCCTTCCCCAAACCAAACCAAACGCACGCCCACCAACCAAAAAAATACGCCACGCCTCCCCTCCTCGCCGCCGCCGCCGCCGCCACCCGCCACTCGCCGCCGCCGTCTCCTCCCCGACGCCTTCACGCCCTCCCTCCCTTCCCCGAGGTACGCCCCGCGGCCGCCAACAACCAGTCCTCCTCCTCCTCCTCCTCGCGTTCCCGTCTCTACCCCGCCACCGGGGCCTCGGGTTTTGGGCGGGGCGGCCTCGGCGCGGCCCGCGGTTCCCTGATTGGCGGGTTCCGCAATCCGGCTAGGGCCCGCGTCCCCCGCCGCCGTTTTTCTTCAGTTAGGGTTTAACCCCCATTTCCGGCGCGACTCGCGCGCGACTCTGTTTTTAGGGTTCGCGTGCCGCTTCCCGGTGTCCGGCCTACCACGTTTCGGGCGTGTGTAAGCCGCTAGGGCGAACGGCCGCCTTCTGGACGAATCTCTCTGGATTAGGGGCCGTCCCGCGGGACTGAATTTTCCGTGTTTCTGATTGCGGGATGTCGTAGATTAGTTCCCCTATCCGTGGGTATTCAATGCAACAAACAGTTCCTTGAACCAATTGAACATACGGCTTGGAATACCAATGACTTGGTCGTGCTTGGCCTACCACTCAGCTGGTTAATTTGCAATCTACTGTGCTGGAATTGTGCGCGTGGGTTCTGTTAATGGTTCCCGAGATAATATTTCTTAAGACAGCAGTATATGCTCCGTTTCATGTGGAGATTTTGGTTATGCACCACCTCGAGTAGTAGATTCTTTTTTTTTTTTTGACATAATCAACGTTCAAAGGTGGTCCGAGGAACATGGGAGTATTAAGTTATTTAGGACACAAGTATATTTCCTTTCATGTGGCAATTTTGATTATGCACTTCCTTGACTAGTAGATGGGCTTTAGGCATAACCTCCGTTCAAAGGTGTTTATTCCTTGCTGTCATTCTTTCATCTCTGTGCGATTACTTGTTGTTCACAATTTTAGTTGGCAAAATCCAGATACTCAATTCATCCTTGTCCCAAGTCCTTTCTGATGCGTAGTTTACTGAATTAAGCGAGTCTAGTAAACTGTCTTGTTAAACAACATTTACTCCCCTGCTAGCTAACAATGGCGTTGTATAATACAGAGAGAAGTAAGGTCATTGCCCGTTCTGAAGAGAAAATAAGGGATATCCTGATTCCTTGTCGAGAGAAATCAGGTCATTGCCCCTTCTCACAAGCAAATAAAGCTTGCCCTGATTTTCTTATGCAGGGTAAGGTTTTCTGTTAATTGCTGGACGTTGGAATACAGAGTGGTTGAATACACATAAAGAAGTTCCTTGTAAATTCTGTGGTGCACTCGGTTCCTCCCATATTTTTTTCTGGCATTTGCAATAATGTCAGAAAGTGAGTTATCAGTAATAAAACCAGAGGTATGACCCATGCATTTGTTAGCTTAAATTTGTTTGCCTTAGGAGAAAACTTCTTTCTAATCTTATTTAGCCCTTACTTAAGCCTATTATGAATGTGCAGGCATTGAAGACTTATATTTGGCTTCAGTGCTTTGATGGATCCATACAACAAGTGGAGGAGGAGGTTGCCATGTTCTGCCCTATGATTTGTCGAGAAATTGTGAAAAATGGCACCGGGTCTGCCAAAAATCATGCTATTGCTCTCCCGGAACGAGTTAATCCGGCAAGTTTAAGTTTGATTCTTGACTACTGCCGTTTTCATCAAGTCCCAGGGCGCTCAAACAAGGTATGCTGCAACTGGCTATTGAGCCTTACTTGATTCCCCCCCCTTCTCTCTATGTTCTGCCTATGCACATGGTGCAAGTATAGATCGCTGTATAATTTTTGTCTCATGTAAAATTCGTGTGACTTCAACAGTGTTACTTTTTCATCATAAGGATGATGCTATCAGTGCTTCGATTTTTGTACCTCAGAAAAAAAGGTCACTGAATAGGAAGTTATATGCAGTTTGGCTTATACCTTTACTCTAATTTGATGAGCTTACCTTTGTTTCAGTTACCTTATTGAGGTTTGTCTTTATTATGCAGGAGCGGAAGTCATTTGATGAAAAGTTTGTTAGGATAGACACAGAAAAACTGTGTGAGCTGACATCTGCAGCTGACAGTCTTCAACTAAAGCCATTGGTTGATCTTACCAGTCGAGCACTTGCTCGAATCATTGAAGGAAAGACACCTGAGGAAATCCGGGATATCTTTCACTTACCAGATGACTTAACAGAGGTACTGAAGGCACATTTTTCTTGTTGAGAATCAGCAGGAGTTTGCTTCGTTACTTAACAGCAGAGTTAAATTCGTTCATACAATCATATTCAGTACTTACTGACATCTTACTTGCATCCAGGAAGAGAAATTGGAGCCTCTAAAAACATAAATGATGACCCTAGGATTCGATTATTGAATCGATTATATGCAAAGAAGCGGAAAGAACTGCAGGAGCGCCAGAAACTAAAGGTAATTCTGATTGATTTCGCCTGTTTTGCATGCTTTGACATGTTATGTCCTGCACAATGATGTTTATCCCTCTTGTCCAGTTGATTTGCTCCTTAGATCTTACATGTTAACCTCTGGTCTTCCCTTTGTTTCAGGATATTCAAGTACAGCAAGAGCACAAAGATGAGCGATCTTTGGATGAGTTATTATGTTTTATAAATGGGGATGGAGGTATATAACTGCAGTGAGTTATGTTGACTGTATATTTTTCTATAATGATAAATAACAAAGTTGTTTTCCTGAACAAATGAGCTATGTATCAACTTGAAATAGTTTTAACTCCCTGCAATCTAGCTACAGTATGCTGATCCATCTATTACTGCAGTGAATGCATATGCCAGATGATGGTTTGTAGGTTGAGAAGAACTTAATGTTCAGTCACTCAGCATTCATTACCCCGCACCCATGCCATTTGCGTTCAGTAACTTACTTTATGATGGGTAGTTTCATCTTATGGATTTAATGCCTGATTGGAACTGGTAGGATTATGCTCTAGAACTTTGTCTCTAGAAAGTTGTTGACCTAGATTGAACTACAATGGCAGGCGTTGAAATCTTGGTATCCTGAAGAGTTGAATAATCTGAGTGATTTGGTGTCCCATATAATTGAAACAAATAGTTTATTTTAATGGGGGCAATCCAGGGAGTAGTGTTAAGCTTGTAAGAGTAGCCTTCAAGAACAATCAGCTGCGTGACCATCTGATTATTTTATGATGGCACATCTATTTCTCATTTCTGACTTGTTAACCGACATTAAGATTGTTGTTACTCTTATGCTTTATATTCTGTTATAAGATGAGTTATTATGTTTATGGTTCCAAGTTACCAAACCCACAATGTGGCAAGCATGCAACTGGGTCACTTGATTGTGATTAAACAGCTCTTCACTTTACAGGTTCTGGAGGTGGGAAAGGTGGCAAGAGTAAGAAAAAGAACAAGAGAAGGAAGGATGCTAAGAACCCCCCAAAAGCTGACCTTGAACCTGTAAATAAGGTTATATCTCGTACATTATTTCTTGCAGTGTAGTTATGTAAAGTACTTCTGTTTCTTACATTTTTTATCTGTTGAATTTAGGGGGAAGCTGCCTGTGCGGTTCCATGCAATGTGGGTATTGGTAATATTCCTAGAGCTCCTTGCCAAACTTCAGATGTGCAAGATGATAATGAGTATCCCTTTGAAGACGGCGACCTTGATGATGGACTTGATCCTGCAATGCAGGAAGAGCTTGATAGGTAAGGATATTAAATCTCTGGTACATATGCATGCCATTAGCTTGTTTTTTTTTCTTTGCTTTGTTTTCACATTCATTTCTTTTTGAAGTAGTAAATATTATGGGCGCTGTATCGTGCATCTACAATATGGTACTCAATTATAAATATATGGTCTTGCGCTGAAATAATGAATATCTTTATGTGCTTGTTCTCATGAGCTGTTCTAAAAAAATAAAAGTTTCTCAGCTTAAAATTCAGAATTGGTAATATGGAGCAAGCTAAAGGGTTGGTAGTATGATTTTTGTCTCTGTTCTGTATTGAGGAGGTTATTAAACCGTTTACTCGTATGCCTGGACCGATGCCCTGATCCTAATTAATGACATACTTTGTGTTTGAACATGCAGAGAAGTGGAAGATTTTGCAAGGAGGCTGAATTCTGTTTGGCCTGAGAGAATGCATTTGGGTCAAGAAAGAAGAATTGAGTCGCAACTGATTGGTGGTAATGATTCTCTGCAGAGATTTTCTGGTAATTTTTCCATATAGAATAGTTGAAACAGTTACTAGTGAATAAAGAATATAGCCCACTTTGCTGAATATAGTATAGTAATAAGTAATAAGATGTCCTTACCCTTACACAGGCATTCTTGTTAATAAGATTAAATAATAATCTAATTGTAATCACTTGACCTTAAAGATAGTGTGTGATTAGTATAACGTAATGACCTCATTCATGCACCACCTCATTTTGTAACTCGGTTGTATTGGTCTATTAAATTTGCTTGCAATTCTGCAGGGTTCAACCACAGGTGACCGTCAAGCAGGATCAAAAGCAGAAGCATAGGAAAAGTGTGCACATACAGCTTCGAAGAGATCCAGAGACCAAGTGATCACCTGTTTCTTCAATGCCGAAGAGGCCTCGAAACTCGGAACCAAGCTTGCCGACAATGTGCATCTGGTCCCCTTGGCCGTTTTAGGCGCAGGGGCTGGCTCATCTGGTTGGGATGAAGCATAGCGAGGTTTAGATAGATCAAGGAACATGAAGAATTTTTTCCAGTCGTGTCATTTCTTGGGTTAGCGTTCGGAGTTGACTCAGTTTTTTCATCGCTGTCTTGCCAATTTTCCTGGATAGAGCATAGTGTGCAACTGTAACAGATGATATCATCGCTGCTGTGAAAGAAGTTCCGTTGATTACTTTGCATCTGTGTGCTTTGACCTGCTGTTTTAGTTGACTGAGTATGTTTGTTATCTGCTTTCGTTGTTTTCTCAATTTCTCATGGATTAGATAGATATATAGATGTATGCCTATAGTCGTAAACACAATGAAATAACAAATAGTCGTAAAAAAAGCAGCCTAAATCTGATTTTTTTTATTCCAGCAGCTTATAACTGTAGAAATTATTGTGTATGTATTTTCTTTTTCAGTATTACAATGGATATTTCTTCGTTGTTGAGGGAAAGTCATTGGACAAGGTTATTTGTACACATACATCTTCTGATAGCTTAGGAAACATGAACTAGGGGATCAGTCCCACAAACAACCAGATTTTATTTTATAGCACTATGCCTTGCCAGCTCATTTACAGGGCTGGCCCATAGTGCGGGGTAGAGGGGCTCTCGTCCCGGGCCTCCAGGACCTAGGAGCTCCAGCCCAAATTTTGACTACATATTTAGTATAGTTATACCAATACCAATACTCTTTAGGTTATATAGTTTGGAATAATCCTAGAAAATAAGATGCTCTATGCTTCATCTTACCACGCCTCTACTTTAACTCTCTTATTAAAAAATATTCAACATTTACTCTTAGACAGTACAATTTAGAATAATTCTAAAGAATACAGAAGATCCAAGCTGTAGCTTACCGTGCCTCTACTCAAGCCACCTTTTACAAAAATATTTTAATATTTTTAAATAATTTACCCGTTGACACGATTTCTCTGTAGCCTTCTCAAATATGCAAACAACATTGACTCTCATAATTTTTTGTTGTGATTAATTTTAGAGATACATGTGCATATACGTGTGTACACAACTAGATATGGTAGAAAAAGAATCATGATATATAGTTTGCTCGATCAATACAAATAAATAGTTTCAATGTCTTTACCGAGATTCCAAAGACTATGAACTTTCAAATGTAATATTATTTCTCTTGCCGAATACTAACACTTTTCTAAATCTTTTATGTGTGACCAAGTGATAGAACTTGATGAAGATTGTTAAGGAGCCCAAGAACGCCAATCATGCTTAAATTGTGAGTAATATTTAAAAACTTAGCATAGATATATATGTATATTTTTAAGGAATTTTATAGAGTAGGGGGGCATGGCCCCCTACCCTAAGAAAACTTCGAGATCGTAAACAAGGGGTCCTTGGTGACTTATTGCCCTAGGGCTCTCCAATCTATGGACCAGCCCTGCTCATGTATTGCCCCATTGGTCTTTTAAGAGATCTTCATTTGTTGTCCCCAAACGATGTCTGCCCAAAGCGTCGGATAACCGAGGTGTCCACCTCACAGCTTCCCAAATGTGTGGCAAAATTTTCTACTCCCTTCGTTTCGTAAAAGCTTCGCAACTTTATCAAGATACGAAGGTATATAGATATGTTCTACCTGCAGATTTATCCATATCTAGAAAAAATGTAAGTAAACTAAAATAGCCTCATCGCATCGCGTTCAAATGGTTCATGCCAGTAGATTGTCGCATGGGCTGCCTCGAATATTACATAACCGAGGTACAAATGAACAAAGAAAAGGTCTTTGGGGCGCGTGACGAGACGGGGCTGTCTGTCTTGTGCGCTCCAAATTTCTCTCGGGGATAGGAACGAAAAACGAGAGATATGACTATTGGAGGAAGTCTGTGTTGTGGCCAACACGAGTCTCAAAGCATTCCTAGGACAGGTCCGAAAGAAACACCCTAATCAACAATTTTTCCAAAGCCAGGGGCGCAACGAAAACCGAGAATGTTGTGCTTGCGGTAGGACCCCACCACCCAGTCGTGTTTGGAGGACGCTACCGCCGAGTTGTGCCCCCCTTGGGCCACTCCAAGTAGAATTTGAACCGATTTTTGCAAGGAAACAAAATGAAAATCTCAGTGCGTGAATAGTCTGTGATGAATTCAAAGTGCTTGCCACCAAAATGCCCCTCAAGTCCGGCCACAATATTACAACACCGCATAGCAAAGAAATCAAACCGAAGACGCTCAATCCGCTATTGACATTGGCTCGGTTGTCGCCGCCTGCTCCTCCGACACTATCATCGCCCACTCGCCCATCGTAGTCGTCTCCAGCTAGCCCATGGTTGCAATTGTTGGCGTCGCTGCCACCCTGCAAATGCCTCTTTCTTGTAAGATGGCGTCACAGAAGAACATATGCCCCATCTTCACCTCCTTATCTATGTATGACGTGTCAGTGGTCAATACGATGAAGTCATCTTTCCTCTTCACTCACAGCAATTCTCGTCGTCTCGAGCTCGATCTTCTTTTCTTGCTTCGCCAACATGCATGCCCATCTTTCATTTGCCTGTTGAGATAGAATGACCGAGTTCGACGATATATTGGGCTTCAATGATTTCTGCCTTTGCCTTCTTGTTGTCGGTGGCGCGGCCCACCGAGGTTGCCAAGGGTGTATCCAAATAAACGATAGCGTCGCCGGACTTCTTCAATTGTATGCATGCGAGCCATCATTTTCTTGCATTTTAGTTATATTTACGAAGCAATGCAGGGAGTTGAACACCTTTTTGCCATTTCCCGCTCGAAACATGTCTAGTGCATGATCCAACTAAAGTGAGAAGAGACACATCAATACATCACCAAGGTTTAGTATGCCAATTGACCAACTTGATCACTTACTTGACCATCGGCGTTCGAGCCTCTCTCCGGCCATGCACGGATGCTCTAGAAATATCCATGAAATTTGTTGACGGCGGTTTGCATGACCCCCAACCTACTTGACATAGCCTTTTGGATCCTCTTCATTTGCATTACATCGTACTCAGGGTCGATGATCTTGCGCTCACCAAACTCATTTTCTGACCTCTTCCAACATGTACCACTTGTTTTATTGGTACCAGTGATGGGACCAATACTCATCGTTGTCCAAGCATGACGCAGACATTTATCTTCCAAGAACTTCCATTTGGAGTTACGGTGACCAGGCTTCGCCTTGTCGTTGTTATTCTTCCCCGTCCCAACATCGCCAACAGCCTCTTCCTCTTCGTTATATTCATGCACCACCTCATCTTCTTCACATTTTGTGGCTACACTTAAGGTTCTCATTGCCAACAGAACATTTACCATGGAGATAACTACGTAACCAAGAATATGTATTGCTAGGTAGTGAATGTATGTAGAATTACGTGTATATATGTGGTGTATGAAATGTACAATCAAATAAAAATGAGTTTTGCTAGTGAATTTGCATGCAACTAGGCACAATAGAGTAATGTTTGTTGCATAGATAAAAACGTTTGCGATGCTTATAGAAAGCATATGACTGGGTAATATGAACGTGTGCCATCTAATATAAACTGATTAAAAGCACATCGTATGCGGTTTTTTTATAAGTTACGGTTGTGATGGCCCTTCGAATCGCAAACAGTTCCTAGACAAAGACCGTGTGCGAAAGAAGGCCCCATCACAATGCATAGTATCATAGTATCATCATATTTAATGTTTTGTAGAATCTCAATGCAAATGTGTGTACATGATGTGTTTGCCATTAAGTTTTCTAGTTTTACGTGCTATGATACGGTATCATATTATGATACCACTGTCATCTCTCACCTCATTAATTGGTGTGCCGCATCAGATTTTTGCCAACATGGCATGCATGATACTACTTATGATACTCTCATTGTGGCTAGTCTAACTTTACCTGCAGGTCAAAGTTTGTGTAGGTGCAGCATGCTACCGCCTAAATCAACTAGTACTTGCTCTGTCGTAAAATATGATGCCTATAATATTTAGATAAATCTCAAAGTTGCAATAGGGGAGCTAATAGAAAAAACCTGTTCCTCGCGTCGCACCCCACGCGGCGCCGGGAGCCCACCCTCGCCGCGCCGCGAGCAGCCGGCCTACGCCGCCCCTGCCGCCGACCCATGCCGCATTGGCGGCGGGCCTCATCTTCAAAGGGGGTGAGGTGGGTCCGAGATCTTCTCCGTCGGGGTGGCTGGTCCATGTGGGGCGTCGCCGGCTGGGAGGAAGGAAGCCAGGACGGTGGCCCTGGGCCCCGTCTGCTACGGCGGCGGGTGGTGCGGCTGGGTGGTGCGGGCCACGACGGCGCGGCCGTGGCGCGGCAGCAGGTGGCGGCGGACGGGCATCTCCAACGGGGCGACGCATTTCGGACGCCGAAATTGTCCGCGGGCGTCCGGTTGCGTCGCCTGGCGGACGCGAAAATGATCGCGAGGCGCGAATTGTCCGTTTGCGTCGGGAGCCACCCCCAGCGGCCCGATGCATTTTGGACATCCCACTGTTTTGTTTCCCGATCCTTCTTTTCCTTTTTGTTGAAGAACTCCCCAATTTGTATGAATGAGCAAGTTCAAACGTGAAAACAACTAGTACTGATTACTCGAATCGACCAAGTTCAAACATATTTAACATACAAACTAGAGAAAAAATTTAAAAACAAAGAAATTATAAGCTAATTCTTGGCCTTTTGTTAGAAGGCCCTGCCTCGTCGTCCTCACGGACGTGCCTCTTGCTCGTGACTTCCTCCTCGGAAGAGGAACTGCCTGACGATGTGTCCGTGGAGGAGTTCCAGTCGGACGAAGTGGCGTCTTCGTCGTCGTCATCGGTGAACGGACAACGACACGCCGCCTGCGCCCTTGCCCCGGCCATGGCCTCCTTCCTTGCCGCCGCCTTCTTATCCGCCGCCTCTAGCGCCTCCAGCCGGGCGAACTTGGCGTCGGAGTCCTCCTCCTCCTCCTCCTCGTCGTCGTCGCTGCGAACGGCGCCTCCGTTCTCCTCCTCCTCCTGGCCATCGCTGGCAACGACACCTCCGTCCTCGTCGACCTTCCTCGGCATGGAGCCAGGATCGCTAGGCGTCGCAGGCGTTTCCCACCAATGTCGCCATCCTGGCGGCTTGCCCTCGCTCTCCGAGTCCGACGGCAAGGAGGAGTAGCTCATGGTGCCAGGCTAGCTGGTGTTGGAGAAGAAGAAGAAGATTGACAAGCGTTCGACGTGAATTACAGCAAGCGCAGGGGGTTATATTCTACGGGGATTAATGGCGGCGCGTATAACGAAGAGGCATGCGGTTGCTCTTCCGCGCGGTTCGGCGTTCCATTCCGGCGGTTGGCGGGTTGATCGACGCGGTTGCCATTCCGGCAGTTGACATCGGCGCGTTTGTTGTGCTTTAATTTGAGGCCGATCGAGCCAGGGTCGCTGCCAGACGCCCGTGGGGGAAGCGAGCGGACGCTAGGTGCGACCGCGCAGCGTCTGCGGAGACGCAAACGTTACGCATATTTACGTCGCGTTTGCGTCGTTGCGGACGCCACGAACATGATACGTCGTCCCGCTGAAGCAGGGCGCAGACGCATTTCCGGTCCGCGCGGCGTCGTCGCCCCGCAGGAGATGCCCTCACAATCCCATCAACTTCGTGAATATTATTACCGTAACGCAATCTGCTGCCAAAAGCAATTAAGCTGACTATGGCTAACAAAAAGAACATGAGCTTTTCTTTCCTCCCCTGTTAGATCCAAAAGACTTTCAGACAAAGGCCTTGCACACTGCATGCGGCTTTTGCAAAGCGTAAAGGCCTCCGACCACAAAGTGGTACGGTGTAAGAACGTTGTAGGAGTACGCCGGTGCTCCTTCTCACGCGTCAAGGAAAGAAAGCCGCAGGCTGATTACGTACATACGTACGTATGCTGCCCAAAGAAATTAAAGCCGTGACAATCCACGGCGCTACCTGAGCGACGTCTCCTGGAGCGGATGCGGTAGCACGGGGAGGAGCAGGACGGCAGCGACGGCGGCGGCCTACGTGCAGCAGCGTGGAGGCGGGGACTTTACGGGCCCAGCCTGGGCTCGGCCGGGCCTGAGGGGCCTGGTGTGTCCCTGCCACCGCGTCCGGTCGGCACCCGCTGGCGGCGGTGGAGGACGTCCTCCAGGTGGCTCTGCTGTTGCTGCCATCCGGATCCAAACCGTATACCTCCATTGGCTCTCAGGCCACACGAAGGACCTGGCGACACCGGCAGAGCTCGCGGATGCCGGGGCAGCGGCCCCGGGAAGGTGGACTGCACGGGCGGCTCGGCGGCGGGCGACGTGGCAGTGGTGATGGTCGTCTCTTCGGGCCACGAGGGTGGCGAGGAGTGGGCGTCGGGAGCTCCTGGTGCTGGCCACGCCTTGGTGTGATCAGTGCCCAGATCACGCGGTAGAAGCTCGGCTCGGGGGTGGCCGGTAGGCTTAGGGACCAGCTGCGGTGAGGGTTGTTCCGGCGAAAGCCCAGCGCTCGGCGCCATTGACGGCGACGCCTGCGGGTGTCGTGACCCTCTTGGGGGCGTCGATGTGGCTATCCTCTCCTCTTTTGGGCTCCGGATGAAAATCCTAGACCATTGTGGTCTTGGCAACGGCGGCGGCAGTGGCGTCGTTACCTTCTTGGGGGCGTTGTCGTGGAGCCCGGGTTTCCTTAGTCTCAGAACATCTTTGGTGGCAAGCTCGGTGCTTCTTAGTTTTCTAGTTTATCTCTGATCTGCTTGTAAGAGGGATTCCTCATCACTTTGTATCGTTTGGCCGTTTGGCTTTATTTATAAAGCGGGGCGGAAGCCTATTTCGAGGAAATCCACGGCGCTACGAGAAATACTCCCCTACTTCGATATAAAACGAGCAATCGGTTGCTTTTTTTTTGAAACTTAAATCACATATATTAAGGTCAGCAAGCCGCCTCATTAAAAACCTTCCAGCCCCCTTCGGTACCCTAGAAGGAAAAGAGTGCGTCTGAAACTTGCTGCCTACTCAAACAAGTTACATTGTTGTGATCAAAGTCACATCATTCATTACAAAAGGGAGAATAAAACTAGGAGTATCACCCTCCCAGAACTGATTATCATTTGATCTATAAGCATACTTTGCGAACTCATGAGCCACTTGATTTGCTTCCCTATGGCAGTGCACAAACGAGATCTCCGTCATGTCATTTGCCTTCTGGAAGCATTCAGCTAAAATTGCAGCATAAGGGCTATTAATCTCCACATCACCATTGCATTCTTTTATAATATCCAGGCAGTCCGTTTCTATTTGACAGGCGGTACACCCCAATTTCTCTAGAAGTTCAAACCCCCTAAGAATTGCAGTAGCCTCAGCAGTCGCTGGGCTGAGCATATTCTCCAGAGTGCAATAATATCCCGCCATAACCTCACCTTTTTCATTTCGCAGGACTCCTCCTGCAGCACCAGAACCATCTGTATAATAGGATGCATCAGTATTAAGCTTGAGTTTACCTTTAATTGGTTTCAACCACTTGATTTCCTTTTCCTGTGACTTCACCTGGCTAGCTCCAAAGTTTGTAGTGAGAGCTCTAATTGCAAACGCTGAATTCTTTGGAGGACTTACTCTCTCACCCTTCACTGCTTCCCTCCGTTGCCACCAGATATACCAGCCTCCCACAGCTATTAGTTCATGTATTGTGACTTTATCAAGATTAGGAACCTCTCTATTAGGTGATCGGAGGATGTGCTCGAGGACAACAGATCCTGACCGATCAGCTATAAGTGCGTGTTGTATCTCATCTGTCAGTCCCAACTCATTCCAAATCTCCTTTGCTCTTAAGCATTTAAACAAAATATGACAAATGTCCTCAGGACCACTTTTACAGATTGGGCATTGAGGAGATACCTTGATATGCCGCCCTGCCAAGATGGCCAAACCAGGGAGAACACCGTGTAGCGCCTTCCATAAAAAGATTTTCACTTTGCTAGGGATATTTAAACTCCACATAATTTCCCATACAGGATTAATTTGGGCCGAACCCTGACCATCTCTTCTTCTTGTCATATGTCCAAATTAATATTCCCACTGAATATGGTAAGCCGAACGAACAGAAAAACAGAAGTTGCTTGTGTAGTTCCAGGCCACGAAATCATCAGAAAGATGATGGCTTAGAGGGATCCGTAGAATTCTTTCAGCGTCTATCTGTACAAAAATTGATCTAATAAGATCCTCATCCCAACTATTAGTACCCGGATCAATAAGATCATCGACTGTCCTCACCAAGCTATGTCCCCTTCTTGTATACACTTTCCTTGTAGGGCTTGATGGTATCCAGTGATCCTCCCAGATGTTTACATTTTTACCAGAGCCAATTCTCCATATATGACCTCTTTTAAATGTTTGTAAACCCGCCACAATACTTTGCCAAGTAAACGACGAACCACTCTTTGGACCCGCATTCAAGAGGCAATTATTTGGATAATATTTTGCCTTGAGTACCCTTGCACACAAAGAATCTGGTCTTGATAATAACCTCCAACTTTTCTTTGCTAGCATGGCTAGATTAAAGGAGTGTAGGTCTCGAAACCCCATCCCTCCCATATTTTTTGGAATACACATTTTCCACCAAGTAAACCAGTGCATCCTCCTTTGTTCTTCTGTATCACCCCACCAGAAACCTGCCATTGCATCATTGATATCCTTACATAGCTTTTTTGGAATTTTGAAAATTCCCATGGCAAATACAGGGATAGCCTGAATTATTGCCTTCAACAGAATTTCCTTGCCCCCCATGGACAGAAAACGCTCCTTCCATCCTTTCAATCTTTCAATAATTCTTTCCAACAAATAGATAAAGCTATCAGTACGATCTAACCCTACCATTGCAGGCAAACCAAGATACTTCTCTGATATAGCTTCTGTCATAATATTCAATTCTTGGCAAATCTGAGCTTTCACATCCACTTCAACATTTGGACTAAAGAAAATACTACACTTTGCTTCACTCACCAATCGGTTGCTTTGTTTGCCGGTTGTCTAGTTTTGTGCAAACCAAGGAAGCGGAGACGAAAGCTGCCTTTCAGTTTCTTCACGACAAATTAACCTGAGCTTACTCTAAAGCATCGACCACTAGCGGGTTGCAATGACTCACCTGAGACAAACATGTGACCTGAACACGGTGGCTACATCTTGTACGTGTTGAGGTGATTATAAGAACATCTAAACGGGCCGGGGATCCTTATAGACGCCGACAGGTGCTCTAGTACAGTGTTATTTGGGGCGCCCACAACCTCCCTTGATACAGGGAAGGACATCCCACACCGCAAACCAAATATAGCCGGTTCAAGAAAATTTAGATTTTTTTATCAAGTCATAATATTTTGCATAGTTTTAAAAAATAATTTAAAAAATATTATAATTTTCAACACATAAATAGTTTCACATAATTATCCAAACGTATAAATTAAATTATACATACATGAATTCAAATAAATTGCAATTCAAGTTGTTCAAGAATTATGCAGTGTTTTCTCTCCGCTCCCACAAATACTTAACTAGATCATTCTGCAGTTGAGTTTGAACTTGTGCATCCCAGATTTCATGATGCATGGCGAGGAAAGTAACAAATTCGCCGGTACTTGATCAACTTGGGAAGAGATCCTTGATGATTAAATGGATGGTCATCATCCACTGTTTTATCTTGCTCACTCTCGATGATCATTTTGTGCACACTATAGGCATCACAAATAGTATTGTGCATTTGAAGGAGCTTCATACGCTAGACATCGCAGAGCAGTCATGCACTTCTGAATTGTTGAGAAGTCTCACAACCCGGTGCGGTCTTTCTTATACATGAAGTAATTTCCATACCACTTGACGCCGAACACAATCTGTATGAACATGTCCTTTTTCATCCTGGTTGAATTCACATAGCCCCTAATCAAACAAAGGATTTTTAGTCTCGTATATCCTCAAGTCCAGTTCCCTCTATCTAATTCCCCCAACCAAACAATACTTTCTATTACATATGTGAAGTACATTCTGTGCAAAGTAAACAGAAACAAATGGAATACCTTAGACTAAAAACTTGGCATGCGCACACATAAATGTCATGACACACATAAATGTCATGACACATAGAAAATCTTCAACAGACGAAAACCTCTACCGGCCTACTCAGATCGTCCACGGTAAGATCTAGCGCTTTTTTTTGTCCTGGCATTCCATGTGCGCACGTCAAGTTTGACGAAAAACCTACATTTTCATGTGTAAAACACATTAAATAAATTTCTCATGAAAAGCTCTTTTAGCATTTTTCTTTCTTTCTTACACACAATATAAAAATATTAGTTTTCGTGAACGATTTTGCGAGCATATAGAACATTGAGATGTATGCGTGGTATTTTTATCAAAAGCTTCTAACATTTTATAATGGGTTCCAACCGTATTTCAAATACGCTGCTAGGTGTCCCAACGCAAAATACAGGCAAAAGGGCTATTAATTAAAGAAGAGGCTCAGCATCTAGCTAGTGACAGTAAAGAATATTGGCATCTCAAATTCCTAAAGGAGATTATTGTTGTGAAGTGTATATGTGGATTGCCTAGCCCTTTCCATCAGTTCGGACTTTTGGTTCAAATGGCTAGTGCATGAAGCTTAACATGGTATCAGAGCCCCAGGTCTCAAGTTTAAATCCTGGCTTTCACATGGTTTTCGCAATTAAGCCTAAAAATTGTTGTTGCCCCCTGGTTTCGCAATTAAGCCTAAAAATTGCAGTTGCCCCCCTCTTTAGCCACCGTTGATGCCCTGCTTCGGTGTGCTCTTATTCTTTCACGTGTTGACTTCCTCTTCTTCCGTCACACGCGAGTGGGGGTGTTGTGAAGTGTATATGTGGATTGCCTAGCTCTTTCCATCAGTTCGGACTTTTGGTTCAAGTGGCTAGTGCATTAAGCTTAACAATTATGATCTTGCATTTTTATTACTCTCTTGAATTTTAGTTCATACTCGCATTAATTTAAATTAAATCCCGATACCAATAATGAATCGGGGAGTTGTTGAGACTTGAGGCCTCCCTGCTCTGATTGCGGCTTGACGTAACCCGGTCCCGTGATGCTCTAGGGAATTGTTGAGACACGTGACAGAGCAACTTGAGCGACCAGCCCAGCTCACCCTTGTACGAAAGCATTTACTACGCATTCAACAATAGAAACAGTAACTACATCCACAAATTAAAAAGAAAGCAGTAAACCCCTGTTTACCTACAGTTACATGTTCGGTGCTTCAGTCACACACGACTTGATGTGCTAATTAGTGTCGGTGATTAACAAGAGGAGTAAAACCGAGAGATCACTCGTTAACCACGGCTTCATGACGACCCCAAGTGCTAGATCGAGCTGCATGCACGTTGATCACGATGGCGTATGGCAGGCAAACCAAACCTAACTCCATACATATAGACCGAGAATTCTGTTGGGTGACGTAGACGCTCCAACGGCTAGCTACTTCTCGGGACCGTCGCTGACGACGATGACTAAAAACCCGGTCGATCCTACTGTCCCCAAAAGCACGCACCTAACCAATAATCAAGTCCAAGTATGTAAAGCCTGCGGCTTAATTAGTCCCCCGTTGAAATAATGAAAACCGAGGTCGATGGAGAAGTTCATCGCACAGGAAATGATTAGTAGTAGGGTATTGCATTATTACAGATGTCGACACTGTAATTGATATATTCACGATACTAATATATTTTTTCTTTAACGAAAATGGAAATAATTACTACTCGTAGAATTGTTTTAGCACCTAATAGCATAATTGAAATAGGAGTGAAATTCCACTTTAATTTACTCTACGGTTTTTTTTTTTGAACAGGGATAGGGTCCGAAGACCCTAGAAGCTGCTTGTATTAACGAAGCGGTAATTACATATTACAGAAAAGCCCCTACAGATCAGGGGATTCTGGATAAGGATTGAGCTTTTACAGAAAAGACCCCAGAAAAATATGGAAAAAGCAATCAGGTCCTCCAAGCTCTGCACCGCATCTGATGGAAGTCGCCGTCGAATTGCTCCGCCATAGAACGGACACCGGCGCCGGGGACAAACCACTTGGTCCGGCGTCGTGGCAGGAGCGGTAGATCTTCCCCTCGGACTTCTTGGTCTCTGGGAAGTAGAGGACGAGGAGGGTCGCCTTTCGACCATGAGATGCAGAGGCGGGGCGGTGGTAGCCGCCGGCTACAGTCCTCTGCTGAAGAACTCCTGTAACGAGAGCATGGAGGCTCTCCGGCGCAGCAGATGTTCCCCGTCGACGCCAAGCCGCAGCTCCCTGCACAGCCGCATCACCCCATCCCCCCTCGCCCCCACGGCCGGCCAGGGAAAGGAGATGCACCACCCAGAGAAACTTGAGCTGGGCACAAGATAAAGGCCCTTTATTTGAGGAGTTGCCAGCCGCCCAAAACTTCACCGCAACCGACTCCGCCCGCCAGAGCATCTCGTCGGAGAAGAGGGCAGCAAGCCAGCTACAGATCTCGGCCAAGAGATCTAGCAGCCAACTCCCGGCATAGCGCCACACACCGACATAAAGCCAAAACCACCTAGATCTACTAATAATATACACTAACCTAACTCCGGCGCCTCCCCTAAGCCATCTCCGGCCGGCTACGCCGACGAAGAGGCCGTCGGATCGGCCCGGTCTCTGGTGGAAGCTACTCAGGTACTGTAGCTAGAAGAGAGAGGGGAGGGGGAAAATGAGCGGTCTTCACTCTACGGTTGTGCATCTGTGCCACATACTATCCATTTGGTGGAACTTTTACAAAAAAAGTATCCCATCTAGGAACTCTAAATGGGAAGCAAATTTGGTGCACATGAGCACTAGTGCTCTCAGTTTTTAAAATATTTAAAAACTGTATTTCTGCCTTCCAAAAAATTATCACATTTATTCCATGAATACATATACATGTTCTGAATATTCATGCAAAATTTCGGTAGAAATTACATTGTATTTTGAGCTAAGGAAAAAAACAAATTTGTGGCTACGTATAGAGGTATATATTTGTCAGAAATTTGTCTTTTTCGTATAGCTTAAAATATAACGTATTTTTCTCCAAATGTTTTACCGTACCTTCAGAATGTTTATATGTATGTGGGTATTTAATTTCATATTTTTTGAAATCCAAAAAATATGATTTTTAGAAATCAGGAGCACTGGTGCTCATGTGCCAAATACACTTTTCGCTCTAAATGCGGTTTTACTCGAGTCCAACATTTTACTTGTTTTTGTTAGATAGAACCAGCACGTTCCATCGATGTGGTGTGTGACAAACTGTGTAGAAATCGGAAGGCGCTATTGAAGATTATGTCTAGACTCCTCTCGTCCAGTGGTTCATTTTCTCGTCTTCATACCGATATTTCTGAACTCCGGTCATCACCTCACACCTTACCCAATAGACACCCACCAAAAAACGAGGATCTATATATATATACTAGAATGCATAACTTAGAGAACTTTTAACTTAGTAGAGATAATTAGTGTCACAAAAAATGGAATTCAGTCTAGAAATTACTCAGTTGGACCCGGTGCAACTCACATGGCGCACGAGTTACAATACAAATCGAATGGTCTGAAGTCAAGCGAGCCCTAAGGACATCTCCAGCGGCGTGACACATTTCGGACGTCCAAACGAACGTGTCGTATCCGTTTGCGTCGGGCAAATGGTCGAAATCGTCCGGGCGCCCGTTTGCGTCGGGGTGGCTCCAGCGGCACGACGCATTTTATTATTATTCATGAAGCCATAATTTACATGAATAAAAAAACTTAAAAAAGCCAGAAAGGCGTGCTAAAAGTACGTGTTGTATACTGGTCGTCGTCGCTGACGAGGTCAATCAACTCCGGCGTCGGCCATGGAAGCTCGTACGCCGGCGGTGGAGGAGGTACCGCCGCATGGGCAGGAGGCTGTGGCCAGGGATCCCACGCTGGAGCAGCAGGCGGAGCGCGGACGTTGGAACGCGTCGGCGTGACCGGAGGAGTCGCCGGCCTCCCCTGCGCGAGCGCTGACTCGCGGAGCTGGATTGCGAGTCCGTCCCACAAAGCAAGCTCGTTGAGCTCGTCCTGCTCGCTGTTGGCTAGTGCCATGGTAATGGCCTCCTCCTCGGAAATGTCCAGCGGCTGGGTCTCCGGATCCCACGCTGGCCCGCCGTTGTCGTGGTCGTACTTTGCCATGGTCACGTCCTCGTCCTCGTCCTTGTCGCCGTCCTTGTCCGTGTCCTCCTGGTCGTTCTCTTCTTCTTCGTCGGCGATCTCGCGCTCAAAGTAGTCTAAGTCGGTGAGGTAGCCTGCGCGGCGGCGCGCGTCGAACTCCCACGTCCCGAATGAAATCCAGTTGTAGGAGTTCAGCGCGTACGCCGGATCCTCCCGCAGATCCGGCGGCAAGATCGCTCGGCGGCGGCGCACCTCGTCCCGCCGCTCTCGGCCCTCGCGCGGCACGGGGGGGGGGGGACCGGCACGCGGCGCGAGTTCAGTGTAATATCCCAGGTTTAGAGACAATAAAATGAGAGAACACCAAAGTGTGCATTGCATCCATGCATAGAAAATCCGGGGAATTTTCGCGCTTCAAATAAAACTTACCACGATTAACTGAAGTTTCACTTGACTTGCTGGAATTGAAGTAGATCATCAAGTCAAGCGCTATAAACTTCACTGTGATCTTTGTTAAAACCTTATTTTGGGTAGACATAATTTGATCCATAGGTTGGATCAAAAAGGAACTAGAACTATTACACAACACTTAAAAGTTAGCAACTACCTTTGTGTGTAATTTAATTCACTTATAAATAAGGTAAACCACGGGGTCTAAAGTGCATAAAAGCCACACATTCTCATTTAAATCATAACTTATTAAGTATATGGAATATCATAAAACTAAATCCATTTACATTACGAATTATAGTTCAAACTATTTGAATAAAATTAACTATGAGTACTTTGAAACTCATATGACCATGCCTTGGTGAAATCAAACAACAACTATCCAAATTTGAGGAATAACCTTCAATTTTAACCTTTTCACCAATATTATAATATAAATCCAATCCAATATGATATAGTGACTCATCAACAATAATAAAACCATCCACAAGATATTTAGTAGCAAATGCCACTTGGCTATCCAAAAATAAATCATATGAGGGGATAAGGATCATGCCACATGAGATGAAAATATCTACATGACTTGCTTTCCAAGCTTTGCCACCTCATGCTCAAAGGATTGCTATGGATGAGGACATGACAACCAAGCACCTTATTCATCAAACCAACACAAGAGTCACCACCTATGTGTCATGATACTAGAGCTTGCCCAAGCCTATAAATAGAGCCACACCCTTCATCCATTTGCTCATCAAGTACCATGTTACATGGGAACAAACACATAGAGCCACTCCATGGGAATTAGCTAGGATCAAAATGAAGAAGCTAGGAGGTGGAGGCATACCACAAGATGCAGGTTTATCGAATTCCCGAAGAACAAGCTACAGAAGATTAGAAGGTAGAATTCCTAGGCAAACCATATATTTAGAGGATCATATCATCATCTCTTGAGTAGGACCTTAGGAAACCAATTCCATAATCATCACAATTTGTTACTATTTAGAAACCCTAAGACTCTAAGTGAGTGTGATGAGAGGAATATTAAAGAGGGATTAGTGAGGAATGAGTAGATCTTGTCTAATGCATGATTATACCTTGTAGATATAGATGATAAGTTAAACCCATATGATTAAGAGATATCATCTACCACATAAAATAATAAGTATATCACTAGTAGTTAACCCCAGGCCAAACCTCATGCCTTGTATGGAGGAGTAACCCTAGCCAATTTAGCATAAACTAGCTTATGCTCATATCCTAAACCTAGTGGTGTATCACATTGGTGATCACTACTAAAACCCTAGACCAAGTCCGAAATCCAACCCATGGATTACTTTGGATTATAAATAGAACCCTGCCATGCCTCATGCCTATTGTATATTAGTGTAGCATCACCCAAAACTATAAACTTCTCACATAGAATCCACCCCACATAAAATATTGCTTCCTAACTTGTGTATCATGGATCACAAGTATAAACCAAGCCACATATGCTTAGGACTAAATGCCTTTGGTGAGTAGAATGAAACCAATACCCTATTTTACTTTGCTATCCAAATACCTGGTTTAGTGAACCAAATGAAATAGTATTCAGATAAGTAATTTAGTTAACCATAATGAGCTTAGGATCTATTTTAAATAATTCAAGTAGTAGTTGCTAAGCAAGAGTAGAGAATATAGAGTTGATCCAACCATCTTCATAAACCCTTAGAAGTAATTCTCCACATGAAATCATGAACCAATCCTATTCTCAACACCATCTACTTTAAACTCTAGTCAAAATTAAAATAGATATGAACAATCAATGTTGTGAAGCACATTAGTTAAACCTAATAATATTTTCACCATTCACTTGTTATCAAATTTCAAACCATTGAAATGAATCTGGTTCCTAAATTAACAAGGAATTGAGATGGATATAAAAACCCATTTCTATTTCAATTAAAACCCCACACAATATCAACCTAATAATAAAATGAATATGTATTTAAAAAGTAACACTAGGCAGTAAATAATAGTATTAAGTTATCTTGATACTCAAATAATTTAGAACCTGCAAAAAGCAACTGAATTCAAATTTGAATCCAAATAGAAATATCAAAACAGAAAATAAAAACAGAAAAATAGAAAAAGAATAAGAGAGAGAGAGGAGCTCACCTGCTAGCCCAACAGCAGCCCAGCACGACAGCAGCCCGAAGCCAACCGACGCAGCCCAGACTTGGCCCAGCCCACGAACGAACCCAGTCCAGCCCACGGCCTCGTACCGCTTCGTCGCTGGCATGAAACAAAACGATGCCGTCGTCTTCCTCCACGGCGTCGACAGCGCACAGGGACACCCCGGCCACCTCACCGTGAAGGATAGGGACGACCTGGACGCCGCAGACCATCCCAGAATCACGCTCAATACTTCTCGCGTCCGTCCTATCCGAAAGGGCATCAAGATCGACGCTCAGAACCCGCCGACGTTGCCGCCACATCTGAGCCATCGCCGGAGTAGAAATGACCATGTCGACCTCCTCTGGCTCTATAAATACATCCAAAGCATCGCCGTGTAGTCCTTGTTCTTCGCCGCCCATCCAATCCCTCTCTAGCCCTCTCAAGCTTCTGTTATCTTCCACACTACCTCGCCGGAGTCGAGCTCGAGGTCGACGTTGGAGGCCACCCCAGGCTACGGGAGGTAGCTGAGCAGCATCACCGTGTCTCAGAGAGTCTCCTGGTAGAAGGAATCGAGGAGGGGAGCTACATATCCGCGCAATCGACCCGATCCCTTCCGCTCAGGTTCACCGGAATCCATGGCCTTGCCGTCGTCTTCGACCATCAACGCCTCCGTCGAGCACACCAACATCCTCAGGGTGAGCTTGCGCTTCTTCTGAGACCACAATCGCATCCTAATTCCGTCTGTATCGAGTTCTTGCATCTTGGCCGGAGTGCGCCGCCGCGGAGACATTCATCGGAGCTATCTCCGGTGACCTTTTCGTGGCGGGAATACCACCATCGTGTACGAGCAGGTTGAGGGCGTTCGATTGGTTGCATCCACGCTTCCGCGGGATGGCCGAACGCCGTCGCCGTGGTTCACCGGCGCGTCTCCGGCGAGACCGACGTGGCAGGTGGGGCCTCAGGGTGTAGTTGACTGGTCTTCGCCCTCGTGGCATTGGACCTGGTCAATGGACCCACCTGTCGGTCGCAGTGACTAGAGTCCAAACCGGTACGTTTAGTATTTATGTCAAATATCAAATTCCAGAAAATAACTGAAACTTTGCAAAATCATAGAAAATTCATTTCAACTCAGAAAAATGCAAATAATATATCAAAATGCTCACAAAAATAAACTCTACTGAAATAAAATATAAAACAAAAATGTGTGTCAAAATAAAAATTCACTTATTTTTAACTTCTTTAATTATGCCATTTCAAGTATTTAAAATACAATTTGAATTCAATAAATTGTTAAGTGTAAAAATTAAAATTTAACTATTCAAGTAACTAAGTAAAATGTTAAGATTAATTTTATTTACCATATTTACATTAACTTAATTATTAGTGGTAATTCATAAACCCTAATTGCAAATTACTATTTTCTATTTTCTTTAAATAGTAATAACTCAAGAAAATATTATAAGCCAATATTATTTTAGTAAATCCAAAACTTATTTACTTAAACATCTTTAGCTAACTAGTTAATTATTTTAAAACCCTAACAACAATTATTAAACCCTGATTCTTAATTAAACCAAAATAGGAGTTACCCTAATTATTAATTCTTCCGGAAAATTAATAAAATGTTAAACCATTATTAATTTTGATTCAAAGTAATTAGTGACCACATTTCAATTGTCAATTATTAGTTCAAGTATTGTATCAATGTAGAAACCCTAGTTCTAATATTAATGAGGACCTTGAACTTATTATTGCATGTGATCATTCCACTTTAGCAGTAACTCTAAAACCCTAGTTATATGTCACATGTGATCATGTGGGATTCACCTATACCTATAAAACCCTAGTAAGAAACAAATGAATGCATGCTTATGATGCACTAGCATAAAACCAAGTCACATGAGATTATGATTTCATGTCCCTATTCAAACCTTGTATGATCCACTAATGCCACCTAGATGCAAACCCTAGCTTGATAATTAGAGTAGTGCCATTGATCACCAATCCATTATACCACACCATTAGGATTAACCTCAAGCATCAAACCCTAGTAGAACCATAATGATAATCCCTAGTATAACCTTATGTAGCAAATCACATCACATGTTCCTATCCAACTAAACCTTATTTAGGAAATGATAAACCACTTAGCTTAGAAACTATTAGAGATTATTTGGTAAGGCAAATATGAAGTCATAGTAAACCCTAACTCATAGCAACACCTTGATAACCCTCCTTTGATATGATGCTTAGGAGAAACCATAGTAATAAACCTACTAATACTTGCTACATGTAGATCACTTCTACTTAAGCACCAACCAGTCCTATTAGTAAACCCTAATAGCACTTAGCTCCTATTTAAAGTAGTTCATATTCTTATTTTAACTTGTTCTTCAAAAGTTATTCTTTTGAAATACAAATGTCAATCAAACCATAGAAACCATAGTTCTTATTTGAAATACTCATTATTTCTTAATTAACATGTTCTTCAAAAGTTATTCTTTTGAAGTATAGTATAAGTAATCATCAACCATGTTCTGTAGAACTTAAAATTGACAACTGTTCTTTACATATTGTTTCATCACTATTCTTTATGTTTATGATTGTTATGATGTCCTATATCACTTGGTTATGATGCTAATATAACCAAACCCTAATAAGAACCTTGTTTGAGAACCATTCTAAAAGTGCAACCAATCCTAAAGAAATATTTACAACTCATACATCCTAAATCATCGAGATTAGGTTACGCACGGGACGATTGCATCTCATATTATGCATTATAGCATCTTTGCCAGTTCTTTAAACATTGTCCTTACCGGACAATGATGGTATTTCAGAATTTGGAGTTCTCACGTATCGAAGCTTTTGCTCGCATAATCTTGCAATCAAGAAAGGCAAGTTCATCGCTTGCTCATGTCATTTGATTATTTTTATCAAATTATATGCAAAGTAATATACTTATCACTCTTGCATTGAAAAGCAATTATTATTTTACAATTATGAATATGACTATGTGGTGGGCAATGGAACCATGGTATGTGTTGATTGGTGGAGGTTCCATTGCACGGGTACTATTCATCTAGGACTAAGTACCAATGCCGTCCAGTGATTCTAGCGCCGTACATATCGCGTTAACCATAAGATCTATAATGGCTCGGGGAAGTCAGCTGTATCTTTTCCCTCTCGCATGCCAACGGACTGGTGATAAGGGTTGCCCGGATCGGTCTATCTTTGGTAAAGGTGGGGACATGTGGTCCTGCACGGTCTACCATTAGATACGGGAGAGGGTAGACTTATTATTGGTCTATGAAGGATTGTAAGGGTTGTCCGGATCGGTCTATCTATGGTGTATAGGACAGGGCATATTAATTGTTCGGAACGGTCTACCTTATTGGTAAAGGTGAGAACAAAGGCCTGGGTCGGTCTACCCATAGATATAGGAGAGGACAGACTTACAAAAGGGTGGGTCTGCGAGGTCGCGGAGAAGGCGGTGTGGACTTGGATCTTACACCTGGCCTCACACCAAAGGAAGTGTGGACGGAGTCTATAGCCCGGTTGGCAACAAGGATAAGGTCTCTTATGGGAAAAGTAACGCACCTCTGCGAGAGGATACCGAATTGTGATTGTCACTCCTCGTTCCGGAAGGGAACTGCGAACGCGGCAGAAAGGAACTCCATGAAGTTCTAGTCAACTCCGTGAAGACCGACGGGCATAGTTTTCAGAATAAAATAAACCTTTTGAAGAAATGTTTATGAAAACTTGCATTGGCCTATGACTTTCTGTTCTATGGCTGTAGCTAGTGCATGATACACCTATTTCCTAATATGAACTTGCTGAGTACGCTCGTACTCATTCTATCCCATTTGAACCCCCTTCTTAGATCAAGGCACCGAAGGAGAAACTACCGTGGGACTCGAAGACAAAGGAGTCAACTGCAACAAGATGAAGAATCCAATCAAAGAAGTCAATGGAGTCAACTTCTGCATCAGTTATAATGGAAACCTAGACTAGTAATAGAAGGGAACCTTTCCCTAATCCTAGCACCTAAGTAGCTAGATTTCTATAGCAAGCCAAGTAGCTCTTGAACTTGTGTTAGCAATAAGATAGACTACGAGTCGTTCTTCTGAAGCTTTATTTGAAGTTTTACCTCACTGTAAAGTAGGAGGTTGTGTTGATCTTATGTAAACAGTTCGTGTGTACTTCTATAGATATACCTTGGACTCGCATATGTTTCTGTTGTACCACTCTGAGAGATGTAATATGAGTGGAACGGTGTTTCACTTGTGTTATGTCAACGACTTGTGTACTACACCATGCGGTGGTACGCTCGGGTCATCACAGCTGGTATCAGAGCAAATGCTTTGACCCTAGGATTAAAACCCTTTAAAGGAGACCTATAGGTTTGGTAGTGTCTATAGGAAGTTGTCTTAGCCAAACCAACTATTCTTTTGACTTGAGATGGGTATTCACTTGAGAATAATCCTGACACACTTGAGTCAATCTTTCGTATCTATCTTTCTTAAGTAAAGTTAGTTAGTTATCTTGCTTCATTCCAAATAATTAGAACACCATTGAAGCTTAAGATAAAGGGTGGTAGTAGACCACGGTTGGTATACAACACATGGTAGTCCAAAGAGAGGATACAACCATAAGGAAGATATCCTATTGGAAGAAGTATACCAATGCAAGTTATGGTTAAGTAAGAGTCATTTAAAATGTCAAATGACTGATGTTAAGTAATGTAGATAAGTAATATGAGCTAGTATGTACCTATGATGAGTCAATCGTAGGAGGTAAGGAAGAGTGATAGGAGTTACATGAGTCTACTTTCAATAATAAACTAGGTACTCATATATGATTCACTTGAGAATCATGGTATGATGGAGTAGAACATCATAAGTACGATAACAAAAGGATGATGAGGAGTAGGATTTAAGGAATAGTTCGAAAGCTTAGGCCTTAAAATCCTGGAAACTGTGTCAAGAATGTTAGAACCATAGTCCTTAATTTAAAGAAGGCTTATTTAGAGCATATCACATAGAGAAATCCTAGAGTTATAGGTGGTATATTCTAAACAAACATGTGTTTAGAGTAGACATGCTAGAACTAATTCTATTTTTAGGAAGTAGTCCCCAATAGCACATATATATGGTATACTATTTTGTTAGTACTTCCAAAGAAAACTAGGTTAACTTTAACTATCCCAAGCCATTTTGTTTCAAGTTTGTCTCATTGCAAATGTGCAATTAAGATAAATGTTGAGACAAATAGTAGAAATTCACGTATTGTGCTAAGTATCACAACCTAAACCTATCTTATGTGGTGTTATATCTTACACATCTGATCCTGATGTTTAGGGATGTCTTACCCAATTATTATATTCAGGCATATAAGGATGTGTATTATAAACACAAAGCTGATTTTTCTTGGATTTTCTTGAATCTTCATTGATTGACTAGATCCATACATGAAGTTTGACTTTGATATGCAAATGCATGTTGCAATATCAAGCTCTTACTTGATGTTATAGGTCTAGAGGGTAAAGGTATTCGTGTGAGGAAGTGACGAATTCTGAAGATTTTTAAAGATAAGATGAAGGTTCACTTGAAGAAGGAAGAAAAATGGTGGGAAGCAACCACAATACTCTAAAGGAAGGACTAATCAAAACTCACTTCTATCCTTAAATAAGGAGTACTTCAACATGGAAGTATCATGGAAGTAAGAAAAATAGTGAATATGGAGCAGTAAAAGTGGAGCCATATTCATTCTGGAAGAAGGGAATACAAGTGAAGTCACTTATAATACTATTTTCATAGTGTCAACAAGTGGTTTTCTTGCAAAACAAACCCTAGAAGGAGGAAGATAGACAAGTGAAGTCGCAGCTGACCGCAGCTGAGATAGGATAACAATGAAGAGAAAGAATGTAAAGTAAGGTATGTCTTAACTAAAACTATGTAAGTAGCCACAGCTGGTAAGTAGATATTGACTAGAACCATAAAATAGCCACAGCTGGTATCCAATAAGCCACATCTGGTACTAGGTAGTCTGCAGCTGGTACCAGATAGCCTACAGCCTGAACATTTCTTTACCCTAAAAGAAAGAGGGATTCCGCAGCTAGTATTTCACAGGTGGTATCTCGTGGTTGGTAAATAATTAGTCGGAGGATTCATAAGGGATACCCACAACTGTGTGGATACACCACAAAGACTTCTTGATGAGACTATAGAAAGGTACAAAATATAAACCAGACTTAAACCAACTACCTACCCTTGGAGTTTAATGACTAGAAGAAAGGAAGTTTAAAGATTATTAGTAAACTCCAAGGGGAAGAGGAAGGCTGAAGGAGAAGTATTTAAATATGATTTGGAGTATGATAGACGAAGAAAAAGGTCTGATCTGGGAGGAAGTACAATCTTATTTTCATAAGGTTGTTGGGAAGTACCCATATAAAAGTACTCTCAGGAGGATATCAGACCAGAAGCCGAGGTTCATATCTCGAGGAAGTAAGGGTTAGACCTTAACTTGAGTGGGTAATTGTAATTACTCGAAACCAAGAGAACTTAAGTAAGTCTTCGATAATGAAGTTGGAGGAAGAAGATATCGGAGAACAATCAAAGCCTAAGAAGATGCTATGCGAAGGAGTTTGACCATACCAAAACTAATGATTATTAAAAAGATTCCTTTCATGGAACCTAAAGAAACCAAAAGGAAGATAACTAGTATAAACTAGAAGCCATGATGGGATGGACTAAATGAGTCTAATCCATTCGTAGGACTAAACCACCAGGACCATGCCTATTGTAAATACCCTACCAAGTACCATTACTTTCGTTATGGTAGTAAGGGACAACAATACCTTACCTTAAATAAATCTTTTAGAATTAAGGTTTGAGTATCGCCGCTGGTAATCGTAGTGCCATATTACATCGCAGCTGGATTACCGCAGCTGATAGAATCAAGTTTTGAGTATCCAAATAGGAAGATGTCACCACAGCCATTAGTAAAGTCCATTAACACCATAAGATGTCTTAATCCAAGAATCTTTGGATAGTAAGCCTATAAGCTTAGAGTGTTGGAAGAAATCATAGAATAGAAGGCAGTATCAGTGCCAGACATCAGAAGACTCCAGGAAGGATCGGGACAAGGGATATATTCCACTATATCTAGTGTGATCACCATGGAGTTGAAGGATGGTGATCTGTTCAATACATTTCAACATTCCGAAACATGAGAGCGTTCGAACTTCGGGACGAAGTTCAGTTTAAGGGGGAGAGGCTGTAATATCCCAGGTTTAGAGACAATAAAATGAGAGAACACCAAAGTGTGCATTGCATCCATGCATAGAAAATCCGGGGAATTTTCGCGCTTCAAATAAAACTTACCACAGTAAATCGAAGTTTCACTTGACTTGCTCGGAATTGAAGTAGATCATCAAGTCAAGCGCTATAAACTTCACTCGTGATCTTTGTTAAAACCTTATTTTGGGTAGACATAATTTGATCCATAGGTTGGATCAAAAAGGAACTAGAACTATTACACAACACTTAAAAGTTAGCAACTACCTTTGTGTGTAATTTAATTCACTTATAAATAAGGTAAACCACAGGGTCTAAAGTGCATAAAAGCCACACATTCTCATTTAAATCATAACTTATTAAGTATATGGAATATCATAAAACTAAATCCATTTACATTACGAATTATAGTTCAAACTATTTGAATAAAATTAACTATGAGTACTTTGAAACTCATATGACCATGCCTTGGTGAAATCAAACAACAACTATCCAAATTTGAGGAATAACCTTCAATTTTAACCTTTTCACCAATATTATAATATAAATCCAATCCAATATGATATAGTGACTCATCAACAATAATAAAACCATCCACAAGATATTTAGTAGCAAATGCCACTTGGCTATCCAAAAATAAATCATATGAGGGGATAAGGATCATGCCACATGAGATGAAAATATCTACATGACTTGCTTTCCAAGCTTTGCCACCTCATGCTCAAAGGATTGCTATGGATGAGGACATGACAACCAAGCACCTTATTCATCAAACCAACACAAGAGTCACCACCTATGTGTCATGATACTAGAGCTTGCCCAAGCCTATAAATAGAGCCACACCCTTCATCCATTTGCTCATCAAGTACCATGTTACATGGGAACAAACACATAGAGCCACTCCATGGGAATTAGCTAGGATCAAAATGAAGAAGCTAGGAGGTGGAGGCATACCACAAGATGCAGGTTTATCAGAATTCCTGAAGAACAAGCTACAGAAGATTAGAAGGTAGAATTCCTAGGCAAACCATATATTTAGAGGATCATATCATCATCTCTTGAGTAGGACCTTAGGAAACCAATTCCATAATCATCACAATTTGTTACTATTTAGAAACCCTAAGACTCTAAGTGAGTGTGATGAGAGGAATATTAAAGAGGGATTAGTGAGGAATGAGTAGATCTTGTCTAATGCATGATTATACCTTGTAGATATAGATGATAAGTTAAACCCATATGATTAAGAGATATCATCTACCACATAAAATAATAAGTATATCACTAGTAGTTAACCCCAGGCCAAACCTCATGCCTTGTATGGAGGAGTAACCCTAGCCAATTTAGCATAAACTAGCTTATGCTCATATCCTAAACCTAGTGGTGTATCACATTGGTGATCACTACTAAAACCCTAGACCAAGTCTGAAATCCAACCCATGGATTACTTTGGATTATAAATAGAACCCTGCCATGCCTCATGCCTATTGTATATTAGTGTAGCATCACCCAAAACTATAAACTTCTCACATAGAATCCACCCCACATAAAATATTGCTTCCTAACTTGTGTATCATGGATCACAAGTATAAACCAAGCCACATATGCTTAGGACTAAATGCCTTTGGTGAGTAGAATGAAACCAATACCCTATTTTACTTTGCTATCCAAATACCTGGTTTAGTGAACCAAATGAAATAGTATTCAGATAAGTAATTTAGTTAACCATAATGAGCTTAGGATCTATTTTAAATAATTCAAGTAGTAGTTGCTAAGCAAGAGTAGAGAATATAGAGTTGATCCAACCATCTTCATAAACCCTTAGAAGTAATTCTCCACATGAAATCATGAACCAATCCTATTCTCAACACCATCTACTTTAAACTCTAGTCAAAATTAAAATAGATATGAACAATCAATGTTGTGAAGCACATTAGTTAAACCTAATAATATTTTCACCATTCACTTGTTATCAAATTTCAAACCATTGAAATGAATCTGGTTCCTAAATTAACAAGGAATTGAGATGGATATAAAAACCCATTTCTATTTCAATTAAAACCCCACACAATATCAACCTAATAATAAAATGAATATGTATTTAAAAAGTAACACTAGGCAGTAAATAATAGTATTAAGTTATCTTGATACTCAAATAATTTATAACCTGCAAAAAGCAACAGAATTCAAATTTGAATCCAAATAGAAATATCAAAACAGAAAATAAAAACAGAAAAATAGAAAAAGAATAAGAGAGAGAGAGGAGCTCACCTGCTAGCCCAGACTTGGCCCAGCCCACGAACGAACCCAGTCCAGCCCACGGCCTCGTACCGCTTCGTCGCTGGCATGAAACAAAACGATGCCGTCGTCTTCCTCCACGGCGTCGACAGCGCACAGGGACACCCCGGCCACCTCACCGTGAAGGATAGGGACGACCTGGACGCCGCAGACCATCCCAGAATCACGCTCAATACTTCTCGCGTCCGTCCTATCCGAAAGGGCATCAAGATCGACGCTCAGAACCCGCCGACGTTGCCGCCACATCTGAGCCATCGCCGGAGTAGAAATGACCATGTCGACCTCCTCTGGCTCTATAAATACATCCAAAGCATCGCCGTGTAGTCCTTGTTCTTCGCCGCCCATCCAATCCCTCTCTAGCCCTCTCAAGCTTCTGTTATCTTCCACACTACCTCGCCGGAGTCGAGCTCGAGGTCGACGTTGGAGGCCACCCCAGGCTACGGGAGGTAGCCGAGCAAAGCATCACCGTGTCTCGGAGAGTCTCCCGGTAGAAGGAATCGAGGAGGGGAGCTACATATCCGCGCAATCGACCCGATCCCTTCCGCTCAGGTTCACCGGAATCCATGGCCTTGCCGTCGTCTTCGACCATCAACGCCTCCGTCGAGCACACCAACATCCTCAGGGTGAGCTTGCGCTTCTTCTGAGACCACAATCGCATCCTAATTCCGTCTGTATCGAGTTCTTGCATCTTGGCCGGAGTGCGCCGCCGCGGAGACATTCATCGGAGCTATCTCCGGTGACCTTTTCGTGGCGGGAATACCACCATCGTGTACAGCAGGTTGAGGGCGTTCGATTGGTTGCATCCACGCTTCCGCGGGATGGCCAGAACGCCGTCGCCGTGGTTCACCGGCGCGTCTCCGGCGAGACTGACGTGGCAGGTGGGGCCTCAGGGTGTAGTTGACTGGTCTTCGCCCTCGTGGCATTGGACCTGGTCAATGGACCCACCTGTCGGTCGCAGTGACTAGAGTCCAAACCGGTACGTTTAGTATTTATGTCAAATATCAAATTCCGTGAAAATAACTGAAACTTTGCAAAATCATAGAAAATTCATTTCAACTCAGAAAAATGCAAATAATATATCAAAATGCTCACAAAAATAAACTCTACTGAAATAAAATATAAAACAAAAATGTGTGTCAAAATAAAAATTCACTTATTTTTAACTTCTTTAATTATGCCATTTCAAGTATTTAAAATACAATTTGAATTCAATAAATTGTTAAGTGTAAAAATTAAAATTTAACTATTCAGTAACTAAGTAAAATGTTAAGATTAATTTTATTTACCATATTTACATTAACTTAATTATTAGTGGTAATTCATAAACCCTAATTGCAAATTACTATTTTCTATTTTCTTTAAATAGTAATAACTCAAGAAAATATTATAAGCCAATATTATTTTAGTAAATCCAAAACTTATTTACTTAAACATCTTTAGCTAACTAGTTAATTATTTTAAAACCCTAACAACAATTATTAAACCCTGATTCTTAATTAAACCAAAATAGGAGTTACCCTAATTATTAATTCTTCTGGAAAATTAATAAAATGTTAAACCATTATTAATTTTGATTCAAAGTAATTAGTGACCACATTTCAATTGTCAATTATTAGTTCAAGTATTGTATCAATGTAGAAACCCTAGTTCTAATATTAATGAGGACCTTGAACTTATTATTGCATGTGATCATTCCACTTTAGCGAGAACTCTAAAACCCTAGTTATATGTCACATGTGATCATGTGGGATTCACCTATACCTATAAAACCCTAGTAAGAAACAAATGAATGCATGCTTATGATGCACTAGCATAAAACCAAGTCACATGAGATTATGATTTCATGTCCCTATTCAAACCTTGTATGATCCACTAATGCCACCTAGATGCAAACCCTAGCTTGATAATTAGAGTAGTGCCATTGATCACCAATCCATTATACCACACCATTAGGATTAACCTCAAGCATCAAACCCTAGTAGAACCATAATGATAAACCCTAGTATAACCTTATGTAGCAAATCACATCACATGTTCCTATCCAACTAAACCTTATTTAGGAAATGATAAACCACTTAGCTTAGAAACTATTAGAGATTATTTGGTAAGGCAAATATGAAGTCATAGTAAACCCTAACTCATAGCAACACCTTGATAACCCTCCTTTGATATGATGCTTAGGAGAAACCATAGTAATAAACCTACTAATACTTGCTACATGTAGATCACTTCTACTTAAGCACCAACCAGTCCTATTAGTAAACCCTAATAGCACTTAGCTCCTATTTAAAGTAGTTCATATTCTTATTTTAACTTGTTCTTCAAAAGTTATTCTTTTGAAATACAAATGTCAATCAAACCATAGAAACCATAGTTCTTATTTGAAATACTCATTATTTCTTAATTAACATGTTCTTCAAAAGTTATTCTTTTGAAGTATAGTATAAGTAATCATCAACCATGTTCTGTAGAACTTAAAATTGACAACCTGTTCTTTACATATTGTTTCATCACTATTCTTTATGTTTATGATTGTTATGATGTCCTATATCACTTGGTTATGATGCTAATATAACCAAACCCTAATAAGAACCTTGTTTGAGAACCATTCTAAAAGTGCAACCAATCCTAAAGAAATATTTACAACTCATACATCCTAAATCATCGAGATTAGGTTACGCACGGGACGATTGCATCTCATATTATGCATTATAGCATCTTTGCCAGTTCTTTAAACATTGTCCTTACCGGACAATGATGGTATTTCAGAATTTGGAGTTCTCACGTATCGAAGCTTTTGCCTGCATAATCTTGCAGTCAAGAAAGGCAAGTTCATCGCTTGCTCATGTCATTTGATTATTTTTATCAAATTATATGCAAAGTAATATACTTATCACTCTTGCATTGAAAAGCAATTATTATTTTACAATTATGAATATGACTATGTGGTGGGCAATGGAACCATGGTATGTGTTGATTGGTGGAGGTTCCATTGCACGGTACTATTCATCTAGGACTAAGTACCAATGCCGTCCAGTGATTCTAGCGCCGTACATATCGCGTTAACCATAAGATCTATAATGGCTCTGGGAAGTCAGCTGTATCTTTTCCCTCTCGCATGCCAACGGACTGGTGATAAGGGTTGCCCGGATCGGTCTATCTTTGGTAAAGGTGGGGACATGTGGTCCTGCACGGTCTACCATTAGATACGGGAGAGGGTAGACTTATTATTGGTCTATGAAGGATTGTAAGGGTTGTCCGGATCGGTCTATCTATGGTGTATAGGACAGGGCATATTAATTGTTCGGAACGGTCTACCTTATTGGTAAAGGTGAGAACAAAGGCACTGGGTCGGTCTACCCATAGATATAGGAGAGGACAGACTTACAAAAGGGTGGGTCCGCGAGGTCGCGGAGAAGGCGGTGTGGACTTGGATCTTACACCCGGCCTCACACCAAGGAAGTGTGGACGGGAAAGTATACGCCCGGTTGGCAACAAGGATAATGTCTCTTATGGGAAAAGTAACGCACCTCTGCAGAGGATACCGAATTGTGATCTGTCACTCCTTGTTCCGGGAAGGGAACTGCGAACGCGGCAGAAAGGAACTCCATGAAGTTCTAGTCAACTCCGTGAAGACCGACGGGCATAGTTTTCGGAATAAAATAAACCTTTTGAAGAAATGTTTATGAAAACTTGCATTGGCCTATGACTTTCTGTTCTATGGCTGTAGCTAGTGCATGATACACCTATTTCCTAATATGAACTTGCTGAGTACGCTCGTACTCATTCTATCCCATTTGAACCCCCTTCTTAGATCAAGGCACCGAAGGAGAAACTACCGTGGGACTCGAAGACAAAGGAGTCAACTGCAACAAGATGAAGAATCCAATCAAAGAAGTCAATGGAGTCAACTTCTGCATCAGTTATAATGGAAACCTAGACTAGTAATAGAAGGGAACCTTTCCCTAATCCTAGCACCTAAGTAGCTAGATTTCTATAGCAAGCCAAGTAGCTCTTGAACTTGTGTTAGCAATAAGATAGACTACGAGTCGTTCTTCTGAAGCTTTATTTGAAGTTTTACCTCACTGTAAAGTAGGAGGTTGTGTTGATCTTATGTAAACGAGTTCGTGTGTACTTCTATAGATATACCTTGGACTCGCATATGTTTCTGTTGTACCACTCTGAGAGATGTAATATGAGTGGAACGGTGTTTCACTTGTGTTATGTCAACGACTTGTGTACTACACCATGCAGTGGTACGCTGGGTCATCACATTCAGGTACCAGCCCCCTCCCGGCAAGTTCGCGTTCGGCCATGGTACCGGCCGGTTTTTCTCCCATAGCTGCCGCGCGAGGTCAACGCGGACGTACCGGCCGACCCGTGCCTTCTTGCCGGAACGCGAGCCGCTAGCCTCCTGGTCGTTCTTCGTCTTGCAGAACGGCCAGCATTTCTTCCCCATGGCGTCGGTGTGGTGGATACTGTGGGATTTAGCAATGGTTTGGTCGGGGAAATGGGCGCTGACAGCGTCCCTTTAAGAGGCTCCGACGCCATCTCGCCTTCAATGGCCTGCCAGTGCAACGCCTACTAGCTGCGCACGCTCGCGAAAGCCGAGGTACGCCATTAACGCGGCCCTGCAAAGGCTGCAACGCGCTGCCCGGAAGTAATGCCGCGGAAGACGAAGCAGTTGTGCCGCTGCCAGGCGGGCCCATGCGAGAATCGAGAGAACACTTTGCGCGTCCGCGCAGCGTCCGCAGATACGCAAACCTGACGCATATTTGGACCAGATTTGCGTCTCCGCGGACGCCGGTCACTTTGCGTCGCGCCACTGGAGGTGGTGCCAGACGCATTTTCCACGGCGGACACAAACGGACGCTCGTCGCGCCGCTGAAGATGCCCTAAGCAAATTGTGGGCTGACTAGCGAAACTGTTTCTCAAAACGAGAGATGACGATAGATAGGATCAGGAACCACAAGCAAGGGCGAAAGAATCGAGTCTCGGTTTACTATTTCAGATAGAAACGGCGCTGCTAAAGTCAATTGGATACTTTTTTTTAATTGAATTAACAATTAAGCTAAGCCGTGGGTTTTCTCACGTGAAGTCCTATGAGCTCTTATAACGAGCGAAACTCTCGTTCTGTCTTGCTTAGACATGCGCCTAAGGAGAAATTGCTACAGAAGTGAGGCGAGGAGCCAGAGTGACAGTGCCAGCGACGAAGGGCCGTGATGTGTTCTGAGAGTACTCAAAGAAACTTAGTTGTCTTGCTTTCTTTCACGGCAAATTAAGCTTCTTCTTATTCTACTCTACGCAGTTGCCCCATTTCATCGATATCACCTGAAGTATATTAGAAGAGGGAAATCCCCACCAAAGTGGTTAAAGTTTACAGAATTACCACCGTAAGCGGGTAGAAGTACTCTTCTTCACCCGTTATAATTAACTACAGCCGGCTTTAACCGCAGGCCAAGGTGAAGGCACACACATACAGCGGATACGACACACTGCTCACACATACAGACAAACAAACACGAACACTGTCAGGGCACACCCACAAGGCCACAACCCCGGTGATCCCGTGATGGAATTCTCTCGACACATGGCAGGGACTCTTTTTCATTTTTGAGTATTCTCTCCGCTCTCCCCTTCGTCGGCTAACTTCCATCTGGCTGTCGAGGAATACCTGACCTGTTACTGTTGATCTGTATATCCGATTTTACAGTAAATCAGTTAGTTGATGACGTCACACCACTTATGTGGGCCCGCTCACCAACCTCCCATCCTCGCACAACAAAGAAATATCTCTAGCGGATACCGCAAACTTATATGCCTGCAAAATAACTATCGTTTTGCTGTTTCTGTGTGAAAATAGTAAAACTAGCCAGCTCGGGAAACATTTTGGGGTAAATCCGAAATTTGGCTCGGAAATTACATGGTTTTGCTTGCTAGGTTTTCAGTTTCCCGCATCGACGCGGTTTCCTTGGCGAGCGGATATTTCAGCTTCCTCCCTTTGACGCCGATGTGAATTTCCTTGCCCCGACACCGTTCTTCGTCCCTGCGCCTCTAGCTTGACGCGACGGACACCACCTTTTTCTCCGCCACCCAGGCACAATTTCGCGCGGTCCAACCGCTGCCTCCCGTTGCTCTCCCAACTCCCCTTGCCGACAGTATCGTTTACATGCTCGTGGCAGCGGGCGCTGTGATGAAGCGTAAACGGGCAGGGCTCACATTGTGAAGGTTGTGCCAACGACTGGTTCAGGCCATGCACCAGCAATGTCGGTTCCCCCAGTGTGGACAAATCGTTGACTGACCGCCGCTAAAGATGAAGTGGAAGGCTAGCACTACCCATGCCCCTCCCCCTCGGGACACCCCCTCCCAGATGGCGCCCGCTCCCGCTAGGTATATCAATTTATCATCTAGCCGATTTCTGATGTGCGAAATTGAAAATAGATATAAATCTTAGTTTTCCGGTGATGTGGTGCGTAGCGATAATTTGGGAGCCGTTCCGACCTCGTTAGTCAATATGCTAGAGGAGAACGAGGTCGACATCCATCGCCCGCCACTCGAATCGTTCGATGATGGTTATGATCAGGCCGAAGTGGGCGGCACGACATAAGAGGTTGAAGATGTGGACGAGGAAGAGTTTGAGGAGGATGCTCAAGTCGGCGAAAAAGTTGTCTCCAAACGATCCTCAAATTACATGGAGAAGGAGGGCATTGCTCTCTTGAGGGCGTGGGCGAGTGTGTCTCTAGACGTGGTGGCCGACGATGATTAGATGTAAGGGTATATTGCCCCTATGTGTGGTTTTGGTAATTAATGACAACCCCTATGGACTAATGTTTTCATTGAGTTTATATGAAGGAATATTCCATAGGTACTACTTGTATTCCATGTGTTGGATTCAAGTATGGATGCCATGAAGATAAAGATATACCTTGTGTATTGGCATCAAGATCATCGATTTAAAGATATATATGTGATATGATCAAGAAGAAGAAATGAAGATGGAGTTCTTATGTGGAACTCAATATTAGCCATGCTCTAGCTTATGTGCTAAGCAATGAATGATCAAGATCTTGAGTGCTTGATTCCAAGTGAAGAATTCAAGTTATGGATCTAAGTCAGTGTCATGATAGTCTCATAAGTTGAGCTATGGTTGACTAAGATTTAGAGCATGCAAGCAAATGAAGAATTCTATATACACCTCAAGATAGTATGATAGAGCATGAGAAGATACAAGGTTGACCAATACAAAGAGTGAAGAATAGATTCAAGTTTGGTCAACACATGAAGCATGAAGAATGTGCCACGAGAAGTCATGTGGTAGGGTAAGCCGTGTCAATTATTCTTTATGAACTAACCCATCATATATGTTCCCTTGTGTTGTCTATGTGGGTTAGGTATCTTTCCATGGGCATGCATCAAAAGTGAGATCTCATATAGCTCATGAGAGGATGACGTCAAGTGGTGATCGTCATCAAGGTTGAGTTGGACAAGTTCAAGATTGAGCATCTCAAGAGGATCATATGCTTGAATCTTGCCGTCCATTTTGGTGATAATGGACATGTGAAGATGTGCATCAATGGAGCTTTCCCATCATGGTGTATGGGGGAGCATTTGTGATTCTTCACGAAGCAACAATGATCAAGTGAGGCATTCCGGCTTGAGTGGAGCTTGAAGAGCTATCATCGAGATCAAGCGGGATGCGCAAGGCAAAGGTATGGCCTTTCTAGGTTTTCCTTTTACCGGTCTCAAGGTGGTTGTTGGGAGACCGGGTTATAGGATACATAGCCGCACTATCAAGAGGGGCTTTTCGGTTGGGTAACTTGATCACATCGTCTTAGGGAGCTCAACCCTTTGCATGCTTTGCATTCCATAAATCTTATTGCTTCTTGGTGTTTCTCTGTGTGAGGTTCTTGAGCTTGTTGCTAGCTTTACAACAAGCCCAAGTTCATCGAAAATGGAATCCATATGCATCTTCTATTGCGTTTTCATGCTTGGAGGTTTTACCGGTGTCTCTTTTATAGATAGGTCAAACATTCATCTTATGATTTTTACTCCATGGGTGGACAGTGATGTTTCTATGCATAAAGTTGTAGGGCTTGTTGTTCTCATTCCAACAAGCCCAAGATCATCGAAATCGGAGTCCGGACGCAAAAGTTATCATGGTTTTTGTAAACCATGTTTTCATGTTTGGCCCGGTGGCGCCGACAGTCTCACCGGCTCGTCCGGCACAGACCGGCTCCCACACCGGTGCCAACCGGACGGTTTCCAGGGGGCTTTCAGGGGCGCCCAGTCTCTGGCCCGGTCTGACCGGCTCTCCCGCCAGGCGGCCCGGTCCTCGGCCCGGTCGACCTGCTCTCACGCCAGACTGCACGAAAAACTCCCAGGTCTGCCCCAAACGGTTATATTTCGTTTGGCTATAAAAGGGGCATCTTCCCCAACAGTTTTCTAGGGTTCTTGAGCACGTTTTTGACCACCATTGTTGAACCTCTTGAGCTTTCTTCCTCTCCCTTCCCTCCCATGATTCTTGCTCATTCTTGAGGGATCTAAGAGAGGAGATCTAGATCTACAACCTCCACCAATCCATTTCTCCTCTAGTGAGGGGAACTCTTGGGATCTAGATCTTGGAGTCATTTATTGATTTCCTCCATTGTTCTTCCTCTCTAATCTCATCCTAGCATTTGTTGCTCGGGTGGAATTTGAGTGTGAAGGATTTGAACACCTCTAGTGTTCTTGCTTTGCATCATTGCATAGTGTTGAGCTCTCCACCATGATTAGTTCGAGTGAGAGACCGTGAGCTTGTTACTCTTGGAGGGAGACCTCCTAGTTGGCTTGGCGGTTGGTGCTCCGGTGATCTCTTCAAGGAAGATTGTGAAGAGGCCCGGGCATCTCCTTCGTGGAGCTTGTGAAGTGGTTGTGGAGCTTGCCACCTCCGGAGTGGAGGAAAAGCTAACCATAAGGAAAGGGCCATTATCCTTCGTGGGTGTGTATATGGTGAGCCTTCGTGGTGTTGGGGAATCCTTCGTGGGACCTCCACTCCTCCAAACGTGACGTACCTTCTTGCAAAGGAAGGGAACACGGGAAAAAAACCTCGTCTCCGCGTGCCTCGGTTATTTCTATACCCGAGCTTACTTTCCTTGTGATAGCCATCGTGCTTGAAGTACATATATCTTGCTATCACTTGTGCTTCATATATCTTGTGCCTATCTTGCTTAGCTCTAGTTGTTATTGTTGCACTTAGTTGAGCCTAGCATTTTTAGGAGTTGTGCTTGTAAACTAAACGTTAGTTTAATTCCGCATTCTTACAAGGCAAATCCGCAAGAGTTTTTTAAAACGCCTATTCACCCCCCCCCTCTAGGCGACATCTCGTCCTTTCATTAGAGCTCGAAGAAGTGCTGAAAAAGGTTTGAGGATGAATTTCACCAAGTGAGACCAAAGGTCAATGAACGATCAACCTGCACAATGAGATCTCTCCAAGGCCGGTATGATGCGATCAAGCAATGTTGCTTCCATTGGAGTGCTTGTTTGGCGCAAGTGAAGAATGTACCTCCTTGTGGGCATACAATTGATGACTATGTGAGTTCATCCTATGTTTTTTTTGCTTTCGTTGAATGTCAAATGTTACTTATTAGTTCATTCTTAACTTCGTCTGTATGTAAGATGTCATTGCACAAGAGAGTTACAAGGATATGCATGGCCGCAAGCAAAAAGAAACCTTATTTTCCTTCACCATTGTTGGAAGTTTCAAGAACATAGTGAGAAGTGGAAATTAAGGGATTAGGAGGTTCCTCATCCACGAAAAGACGCTCCCATCTCTTTGGATGACGATGATAGTGAAGACACATCGAGAGGAGAAAGAAACAAACAGGGGTCAGATGGAAGAAGGAAAGTGAAGCTAGAGGTGAAGAGAATGGACAAGCAAGAAAGATTGACCTCGAAGATCGATGAGATGATGTACGCCAAGCAAAAAATGGCGCAAGAGAAATTGCAAGTGAGAAATGAGTTGGCCGAGAAGAAGCAAGTCGATGAGATAAGTATGTGGAGAGCAATTAGAAAATATGAGAATAGAAAGACGGAGTTTGAAGATAGAAAGCTTGGAGGAAAAATAGGAGAAACTGGTGATGATGAGGGATCAAAGTAGTATCTATCCTCTAACAAAAGAATGGTGGAAGATAAGAAGGGCCGAGATATTGGAAACAAGAAAGTCAAGTAGAGATGTCGCTAGAACTGTTGCTGCTCCGCTGGTGGGGTGTGTGTGTGTGTGTGTGGTGGGAAGCCAGGAATGACGTGGGTGCTCCATCAAACGGTGGTGGTGGTAGCAATGAAAATGACAAAGGTACTTCTTCAAACACCATGGCTTTCTTTTCGAACTTGGGTGTATAGTGTGCTAACTCATCCGCACTATCTATTTGCTTGACACATTGTTGTTATTTCGAATTGTCTATGTTTTAATTTTGGATAATATTGAAAACCCTGATTTGCGCGTGAAACCTGTGCTGCCACACGACATTTTTCGCATCACGAAAAGCAGATGTGGTACACCGCATCCGCGTTTACGGTTCCATAGTATGCGGTATCTGCTAGAGATGCTCTTACTACGTATTACCCATCCATGGTTAAATTACTAGTAGAGCTACTTAACCAGAGTGAAAACGACGGCCAGATCACAGATCACTGGTCCTTAACCCCCAGCAGTGGAAACGGCAGCTAGTTAAGCAAGACAGCCGTGGTTTGCTGGATGCTGGAGCCGGCGGGCGGGTGGCACAATGCAATGCCGGAAGTGATGAAGAAAGCCCCACCGGTCAATCACCATTTCTTCTTTTTTTCCTCCAACCATCATTTTTTTCTATTAGTTAGCCGGGCGAGGCGACGCACGCACGCGGCGCAAATCGACAACGGAAGTCGCCTTAGAAACCTCGCCACCTCCTCCTGATTAACGCGGCTCCGGCCGGCATCTTCTTCCTCCCGACCTTTTCGATCTTACTCAGTACTCCTGCTAATTAAAGATTCCCCCTTTTGGTCCTCCACCCTCCCTTTCGCCCGAGCGGCGCACTGATTTCCGCCGTGCTCCGGCTGGTAGGAGGAGCAGGACTAGCACGGCGGCAGTACTAGCAGCTCCCAATCTCGGGTGGTCCGCGCGAGCTAAGCCCACCACCTGCCGTGCGGAGCCGGCCGCTGATCTGCCATCGGCGGCGGCGGCGGGGAAAGACGATGTTCAAGCTCCACCGCCACCGCGCCTCCGACCGGAGTGTCGGCGAGCGCTTCGAGTTCAGGTTCTCCAGCTTCCGCGCCGTCCAGGTCCGCCCGCCAGATTCCTCCCTCCCTCTCTCCTCCCGCCTTAGCTTCTACTGCTACTACCTCCTCAACCGCGCTGCGCGTGCTGTGCTGAATCGTGCGGCGCCGGCGGCTGCTGCATTCAGGGGAAATCTCCTCTGGAATTAATTGCGCGGTTGCTCTGGAACCAGCAGATTCATCTAGCTACAGCAAGCCATACTGGTCTACTACTACCAACCACCCAGTGTAGGTTCAGCACGCGTCGCTGGGATTCCAGGGTTAATTCTAGCAATCTACCTGGCCAGCTAGAGGATTCCGTGGCAAATACCTAACCTAGCTACTGCAATTGGTTGCAACGTGTTTAGTGCCCCCCCGCGCGCGCGTGTGCGTGATGATCTGAGCGACATGATTCCCCAAACGGTACAGCTTGGACCACCACCGTGCGCGATCAAAGCAGCACCAGTGAGCGGCCGATTCCTGGCATTACCAAGCATGCTTGGTCTTTATCGAAAAAACCAAGCATGCTTGGTATTTCAGAGTTATTCCGAAGCTCTCCTATTAGTAGATTCCTTTGGTCTGGTGTCCCGTTTTGTCTAAAGAACCGAAGGCTCTGCAACAAAAGCTAGTGGTCTAGTCTCGCGATTCTTGTTCTATCAGAAATATCATTATGGCGAAACACTTGCCCCCCATCGCAGCAGGATATGAAACAATGGAAAGTCCATGTTAAGAACTCAGTCTACTTTTCTATTCTTTTTTGTTCAGTAAGTAGACGCTGATTTCAGGTGCATGGCACATGTATTCGCCGCCATTTTATTTTATCTCTACCTGAATCTGGTTTGTGTTCTACAGGTCCCTGCAGTATCCGACAGGCTGTTCCTCTCAATAGTCTCCGTCGATACCGGGAAAACGATCGCCAAGTCAAGTAAAGCAGCCGCCCGCAGCGGGATCTGCCAGTGGCCCGATTCCATACTGGAACCCATATGGTTTTCTCGGGACGAAGTGTCGAAAGAGTACGACGAGTGCCAGTACAAGATCGTTGTTTCTGTGGTATGGACGCTGTTAGCGCCACTGATGTGCTCTCTGTGCTTCGCTTTCTCAGTCTTATTAAGACTGAACTTACTGATGATGTTTTGATCTGCTGAGCTGAACCGTTGAGGCTTGAATGCTGCTGCAGGGGTCGATAAAAACTGGTATTCTCGGCGAAATCTTGCTGAATTTATCTAACTTTCTGAATCTGGTGGACCCAACAGCTATCTCTCTGCCATTGAAGAAATGCAATTCTGGAACTGTTTTACAGGTAAGCGAGTTTTGTGTGATTTTGTCCTTTTTGAACATTTTTTGGGGGCCTTATGCTTATCCATATAATTCCTTTATTTCCAAGAATGGCCTCCTATATGATTGGTGCTGGCTCACTCAACTATTAGTGCTCATTGACTGTTCCGTTTATTCTGCTTATGCTGGTTATTCTTTTTTTTTTCTATTGTGCAGCTGAAGGTTCAATTTCTTGGCACAAAAGCTAAGTCAAGGTAACTAAGTCGACCTTCTTCCTTTTCTTATTTATGATGTTATAGCTGCAGTGTGCACACATCATATTGGAAATCCTGTAATCTCTTAATATTGTTCTCCTTTCGCATATCTGTACAGTGGCGTTAGATCATCGAAGGACATGCCCCCTCGTATCGCCGACCGTTGTCTAATAAATGATGATATGCATAACAAATCAGATGGCTCTGATAATGTCAGGAGTGTCCGGTCTTCACCAGGAAACCCTGTAGGTGGCACTTATCAAGATGAACCTGGAAATAGGGTATGTCAGTATTTAGAACAATTTTTTCCATCATAAGTTCATTTGTCAGAACAATTTCTTCTTTCAACAAGCATGCATGCTTTGAGTTGTGTCTTGTGTGTCTACTTGCATCTTCCAATTTCATTTTATTGTCAACAACTTGATGCGTAATCATGTAGACACATCTTCCCACTATTGGTCAATGATCACACCACTCTTCTGGAAAGTCGAGTTAAGTAGTGATTTCACTGTTTCATGTGCCTATAGATGTCACCAAAATTTCTCAGTGGTTGTCAGTTATATTGACTAAATATCACAAACAATGGGTTGAAGATTTAGGTTCTTCTATTATCCATGTTGCGTGTTCCATCTAGAACAATCTAGCCATCCGATGTTCCAACAACAAGTAGATACTCTGGAATGAAACAGAAGACAAATTTAATCCACAAATCTTTTTCTTATTTTCTGTGGCCAAATGCAAACTTCGAAGTCATTTTCCTTTGGTCATCTCCGCATGTTTAAGTTTATTTTGAATCTTTAATTTCAAAAATAATGTTTATTCAAAATATTTGTTGGTCGTGCGTGGGAACTGTGGCCTCCATGATGTGTATATGAAGTGTAAACAACTTTTTTCATGTGATCCCTGTCAGAGTATTATGTTGTGTAAACACCAGTTTCTTGTCTCCCTTTGCCTACAGGAAATGAGTTTCTCAGCATCTGGTTCTCACCGGAGTTCCAATTCTGGAGATAGTACTGCCGATAGAGCAAACTTATCTCCGAGAGAAAACTCTAATGGTGGATTGTATGCCGGGAGGCAGGATTCAGGTAGTTCATATGTTAGTGCTGGCCGTGGTGATGAAGGATTCAAATCAAACAATTCATCTTTCAGTTCCCGGGCCTCAGGTCCAAACACAGTTCAAGGGAATACTCCAAAATCATTCTCAAACGGGATTGCTCAATCATCACTGGGGACATCTGATTCATCCAAAGATCTTCTTGAGGCTGCTGAAGAAACAATTGAGGAACTCCGTGATGAAGCAAAAATGTGGGAACGACATTCTCGCAAACTGAAGGCAGATCTAGAGGCGCTGAAGAGGGAATCTTCTGAGAAATCCAAGCAGCAGGCTGAGCTAGCAGTTGAACTGTCTGCTGCACATGCTGAGAGGGATTCCTATATGCATGAAATTGAAGAATTGAAGTCATCTCGGAAAGAGTTAAACACACGGCAAACAAAATCAGGAACTCCCAAACGTGGTGACTGGATTGACCTGCAGAAGGAACTAGAAGACGAGATGAAGTTTCTGAAAGAATCAAATGCAAGCTTAGCGGTACAACTGAAGAATACTCAAGAGGCAAATATAGAGCTTGTTTCTATTCTTCAGGAACTGGAAGAGACCATTGAAGAGCAGAGACTGGAGATATCTCAAAATTCGAAGGTCAAGGATGTCACTAATCCGCCTGTCTCGAAGAATGGGTTAGTCAAAGATGACACAGAATGGGCTAGGAAACTGTCAATGAAAGAGGATGAAATTAAAATATTGAGGGAGAAATTAGATCATGTTCTCAATATTGAAAATGCAGGTGCGGCAGGTTCTGATACCATTTATCTTGAATTGGAAAAAGAAAATGAAAGTTTAAGGGTAAAAGTACAAGAGCTCGAGAAAGATTGTTCTGAACTAACAGAGGAAAATCTGGAGCTTATATATACGTTGAAAGAAAGCGGTGTGGTAAAAGGGCAGGATCCTCTTGTTTCATTGTCTGATGCCAAAGAGTTACAGAAAAAGTGTGCTGACCTTGAGCTGAAGCTGCTACGTTTTAGGGATCAAGGCTGTGAGCTAGAAGATAAGCTCCAAAAAAGCCAAGAAGAACTAGAGCAAAAAAATCTTGAGCTATCTAAGCTAAGAGAGGAGCTTGAAGGCTTCAATGGTGGTGAAACTGGTGGTGTGAGAGGATACCAATTTGGAAGAGAAGACCAAAAGGATAGTGAATCTGAGGCAGAAATGGTGAAGACCAGAGTCCAGATACTACAACAGGAAAATGACAACTTCCGGCGCTTCACAGTTGAAAGGGAAGATTTTATTTCTGAAATTCAGGAACAGAAGAGTCAGTTGGAGGAACGCTTGGCAGCATCAGCTAAAGAAAGTAGCATAACTTCCAAATGCTTGGATGAATTGCAGCAAGATATTTTAGTGCTTTCTAGCAGCATAGATTCACATGTGTCTGCTAATAAGGTTCTAGAAAGAAATATAATTGAACTGGAGAGCTGCAAATCTGAACTAGAACTACATATATCAGAGCTGGAACAGGAAAATATTGAGTTGTCAGAACGTATATCTGGACTGGAAGCTCAATTATCTTACATGACAAATGAAAAGGAGTCAACTGAGCTGCAGATGCATGACTCAAAATCACTTGTCATCAGTCTCAAAGATAAGTTGGAGCGACAACAAGTAGAGATGGATACTCAAAGGCTGGAGTTTAAACAAAAGCAACAGGAAGCTCACAGAAAATTGGCTGAAGCACAGGACGATTCGGAAGTTCTGAGAAGATCTAACTCTAATTTACAATCGACAGTTGAGAACCTTATTGAAGAGTGCAGTTCTCTTCAAAATCTAACTGCAGAGCTGAAAAGGCAGAAGTTGGAATTGCATGGCCGGTTTATGCAACAAGAGCAGGAATTGGATAGCTCGAAAAAAAGGATACATGATTTTTGTAAAACTGTGGAATTTCTAGAAGCGAAGCTTTCTTCTCTTCAGAAGGACATATCTTCCAAAGAGCAATATTTATTGTCAGAACTGGAGAGTATTTTCCAGGAGCACTCAGAGCAAGAAGAAAAGATAAACCGTGCTCATTTTATGTTAAATAAGATCGAGAAAGAAAAGATGCTTGAAGTAGAGAATCTCGAGAGGGAGGTCGTCAGCCTCAATGCACAGGTCTCCTCCACACATGAGGAGAGAGAAGATGACACAGTAGATGCCATTCGGGAGGTATCTATTCTGCGAGCTGACAAGGCTAAACTTGAGGCTAATTTCGAAAATGTCAGTGCGCAGTTGAGACATTACGAGTCTCAGTTAGAGGACCTTCGCAAGGAGTCCAAAAGCAAGATTAAAGGTTTGGTTGATTCCCTTAACGCATCCAAACAGAGCGAGGAAATGTTGACAGCAGATGCTGAACATATGAAGAAGTTGATGGAAGCTGCTAAATCAAATGAAGATGAGCTACGGAAGATCTCTGGTGAACAAGAGTTAAAGCTTAAATCTAGTGACTATGAGAAACAGCAAATGATGGAGGAATTATCTGGCCTGAAACTGCAAGTCCAGAAAATAACTAGTCTTCAAGATGAAGCTTCCAAACTTAAAAGCTCCCTTGACGAGGTTAAATTTGAAAAGGGAAAAATTAAGGAGCTACTGCAGTCTGTGACTGAGGAATGTGAAGAACTGAAGGCACAGAAAGCTATGTTAACAGATAAAGTTTCTGAAATGCAAGAGACTTTGAAGAATGGTGAAGAAGAAAAACGAAGCAGAAGATCTATGCAAGCAAAGCTTGTGAGATTGGAGAGTGATTTATCTGCATCGGAAGCATCGCATGTACATGAAGCAGAGTTAAAGAACGAACTTAGTAGGATCAGAAGATCAAACAGTGAATACCAGAGGAAGATACAGTCACTTGAGCAGGAAATTGAGGATTTGACTAGGCAAACTCAGGTGAATGATAAGAAGGTTATCCATGTACAGTACATTTTTCTCGCAAAGAGCAATATGCAGTACTTATTGTTATGATTAAGAAAACACTACTATGATGTTGCTAATGTCTTGATGTATTTTCAGGAGATTGGAGATTCTACACTTAACAGGGAAACAGATCTTCAGTCGAAGATTGAATTACTGGAAACTAAGCTTTCAGAAGCCCTGGAGGAAAATAAGATGCACAGGGCTCAAGAAAAGAGGTATCTCATTATCTTGCACTCTGAACCTAAATGTTTCCCATTGAGATGTCACTATAAAGGGCAATGGTGTATATGTGCTACTACGTTTTGCTTTTGTTATGAGTTAGTCAGTCTAAGCATTGGCAAGTGACAGGCCTCCAGAAAGTTCTCTTTTACTTGTAATGGAACATCCATTTGACCTTTGAATCAAAAAGTTAGCTATCTGCAACTGCAGACTGCAGTTGCTCACTAGTTTCGGCAAGGAGATAGCTTTGTGCAATGCATTGCAGTACGTTCTTAGTTGTCTCTCTGTCTTCACTGCTTCATATGAACCGGGAGGCCACATGAGTTGACTAGCTATGACTTTAGACATTGCAAGGTGGAGAAGCAGCATTTAAGCTTAATATCATGTGAAGCCAGATTGCACATTGGTAATCTACAGAATCTTGAAGTCTGTTGGCAACCACTGTTGTGAAAAATATTTATTTATTCGCTTGAGAGGTTATCCATACTGTAGATTTACATCTCCAGCAAACCTTTTTCTAGGAGAAACTATAGGGGAAGCCTGCCTCGACACCCTAGCGAATCTTGTTTCTAATCACATGTTTGTAAATTTTCAGATGTCTACATTCAGAAGATAAACAAATTCTCATCTTTATAATTTTCTTTTCTGTACAGTCCCATTTCGGATGGGCAATCTTCTGCTGAGGAAAAGATTTTGCAACTGGAAGGAGATCTAAGAGATATGAAGGAGCGATTTCTCAACATGAGCTTAGAGTACGCAGAGGTGGAGGCCCAGCGGGAACGATTAGTGATGGAGCTGAAAACTCTCAAGAAGGGGGGACGATGGTTCTAGCATGATGCAGAACGTTTGCCTGATATAACCATAAGACTGACAACACAGGTACATTTTTTTTCTTCGAAATGGGAGCATCGCCCCAGCCTCTGCATCAAAGTGATGCACAGGGCTGTTTTTTATTAACCAAGTTCGAAGTATCAAAGTACTTTTTGTTCATGGATATTATATTCTTGCCAACTATTGATATGATAATGGTGGATTGATAGAGCAACATTTTGTTGGAATTTGTTTTTAGTTTCTTATCCGTGGGATCCCATCATGTACTTTTCTGTTGCAAAATACTTCTTGTTCGGGTTCTTCTGGATAGTCTAAGGCCTTTTGCTTTTGTAGATGACCCACCATCAGTCTGCGTCATGTCTGGACCATGACAATAGCACTCGTGTCACATTCTCATGATATGAAAAGCAAGTGCAGAACCACATGTCATGTGCACTGCACTTACTAGTTGGCACCGGAGGATGTGTACCAGAATGGTTTCCCTGATGAGGTGAGAATTGTGACTCAGACTAGTTCCTGGAAGAAAAGGCCACCCTCCACCTGTAAGCATCACTATGATAGTCCCAATTTAACTAATCGATTATGCAATGCCATGTTTTCTTCATCCAGTATACTTGTTCCTCATTTGATCGGTAGGGTGAACGGTATTTGTTCATATGGTTACTTGGATCACCCACCCACAGTTTACTTGGCGATTTAGGGTACATGCGAAGGCTACTTTAGCTGTCGATAAATGTTGTTCTTCGTATTGTTTGTGGGACCAGCCTGAAGATGTTAAGCTAGTAATACAGTCACTATACTCTCATACATGATTGTAATTCATTATGTACAACAAGGAGGTAAATACTTTTTTTAAAAACTTTCATCGCAAAATTTGGTGAGATGTCATCAAGCCTGGTATTGATACATTTTATCATGTTATGATCTGGAGGATCATTATTTTTTTTTGTAAGTAAAGAGCTGAAGTATCCAAGACAAGCTTCATGATTGGACCGATCCATTATTAACTCAAATAGTTGAATACCTATCTCTGATTGATCCAGCGAGCCATGCGTTCACATCTTCAGACGGTTAATTACGTCGGTCCTTGAGCCTGCACTTCACTAGTATATTTCCAGTTCTAGATAGATGAGGTGATCCTCATATGCAGGAGCAATTGTTGCAACCGTAGTGGTGCACTATACATTTATATACTTCTTCGGCATGATCACACGGCTTCCTTACCACATGATCACACGGCTAGAATACTAGCCGGCTGGTAAGTAAAGCACTCTACTGGTGGTGCTTATGATTGCATACATAGTTATGCTAGTAGTTTAGGTGCATGTAGCTGATGTTCATGTATGTTCCCAACAACTCCACTTCCAGTGTATTGGTGGCCTCTTCTCATCTCTTGGATCACTAAACCTCACTTCACACAGACCAAGCAAAGAAATCATGCACGGTTAGGAGAATAGGCAGCGGGAATGTGGGAAGATTTGGATTTGTATGGTGGTGGTGGTGATATCTTGGGTGATCTTATAGGGACTTGGGATCTTGGACAGATGGATAGTCCCTGAAATCATAGGGCGTGTAAGGTGGCCGAGGGGACAGTGCTCCTTTCTCCCTCCTATGCATGGCCGACTTCCTTTCTTTTCTTCCTATGGATCTGTTCCCTCCTGCTTGTCCTCATGCATTAGTACTCTCGCCAACTGCTCGCCTTTCCCAGTTCTAGAAATTTCTAGGAGATCTTGAGAAATCACACTAATTAGGGAAAAATTGCTACGGCTATGGTTGTACAAGTTATATCACCACCGAAAGCGAAGAATTCATGGAGAACAATTCAGTTGCCTTTGGAAAAAAACCAAATTCAAAACATGTTCTGGTTGACGGGCAACGATGTGGCATGTCAATGTGCAACAGTGTTTCTCGATTGTAGTATTACAACCGGTTTGACTAGCATAGATGAAACTTTGGGGAATCTAGATGCAGGCAGCGATTGGGGAATCCAGCGGCAGGCAGCTGACAGACTGCAACTATGGCAATCAAAATAGACCCACCAAGGTCAAATATCCTACTATGTAGCGGTCAGGGCATCAAGATGACGCTTTCAACAAGGACGAGCAACGATGTGGCATGTCAATGTGCAAGTGCAACGGTATTTGTCGTATCAACCGGATATTTGCTAAAATTCCACCGGTCCATTAATAATCATCAATAGCATTACAAACAACTCTAAAAGTAATATAAATTATAAATAGATTTTTGGTCCACCTAACAGCAAGTCAGCAACCACACACTAGCGCGAGCTAAAGACTCGCTACAATCCTCGCCTCTCCATCACTGAAGTCAGTTTGTCGTAGTGCAACCCTCGCCTCTCCATCACTGAAGTCAGTTTGTCGTAGTGCAACCAGCTTTAACTAGCGGATATGAATCTCGGGGGAATCCAGCCGCAGGCACCGGGAGAAACTGCAACGATGCCAATCAAAATATAGACCCACAAACATCAAACATCCAGTGTGTAGCAGTCGGGGCATCAAGGCGGCGCTTTCAACAAGGACGAATCACTCGTCACTCTTACGACGATGATGCTGAAACCAGCCTGTATAAGCATTGCCGACAGATGCTGAAAGTTTAAATCATTCATGTCAATAGGTGGTTTCGATCAGCGAGGAACCTCGCACAAGCGTGCAAGTGTGCCACCATGCCACAACAATGAGAGAATGGTCCGAGCCCCCACCGTCACCATGCAACTGAATTAGCGACGAATTTATACTAAGATAGGCCGATCAACATTGGATACCAACAGTGCGACGGAGCCGGTACACTGAGAAAAGGACAAGTGCTGAAGGAAACTCCAGGAAATGGACAGAGATACGATCGATCAAGGTGCATGAATGCAAGCAAGCATGGCTGGACCTAAGGTTTGGAGATGTAATAGGTAGGTATCCTGTAATGATCAGTAGCAATGTAGCATGTGGAATAGTAGGTATTTAGATCGCGTCCAACACAACTCACGTTGGTTCGTCCACGGAGAACAAATATATATAATGGAGAAATTTCGGCTTTCTTTTCATCTAGTCCAGACTACAAAACTAACTTGACTAGAGAGAAGAGAGCAATTATTTTTTGGAAAAAGGAGAGAAAGCCTCGGGCCTCTGCATCGATTACACATAAATAAGAAATACAAAGTACACTTTTGCATAACTGATTCTATTTCTAAGCCATCAGCTAAACCGGTTGAATAAACCCGGTGCGACTATCTCCAATAGATTGGACGTAGAGTGCTGAAACTCCAGAGCTTCCATATGCTGAAGTGACGACCAAGTACAGACTGTATAAAGTTTTGTGACTGACACCGTGGATTGCTCGATTTCCCGCAGCTTTGCAGTCCTCATTAATCGTCTTAACCGCGAGTCATTGTCATCGGGCTGAGCACACGTATGCGGCTGCAATGGAATGTACCACTAGGTGGACTATGGCAGTGGCAAGGTGGAGATCTCGGCCGTGCGACGCCCCTACATTTTTTAAATAGAAGGCCCTCCGGCCCAGCTTTATATATAAAGCCACACATAGGTAAGGTTCGGTACAACACCACACCGCACACACAAATGATAATAGATGTTCTGAGATAAGCCCACACAATCCGCTCCCAGCGATACATAATCATGACATAGCATCCACATCTCGGGCCCATCGCATGCCCCGAAGGTCGTCGTAGATGATCAAGGTCGGGATGTCGTCCTCATGTCGCCTCAGACCGCGTCCGAGCGTAGAGCCTCCTGACGCCGCCCACCGCGAAGTCCAGCAAGTCCCTGTCCCTCGGTCTGACCAGAACCCTCCAACACTGCATATGTAAAGACAATTGATAGAAGATGTCAGCCGGGTTGCCGATCATCCTTCCCTCAATGGCTAGCTTATTACGAATGTTCCAAAGCGTCCAGCATTGAGCCGCAAACGTGAACCAAGCTAGCCTACGGAGGGGGTTAGACAATCCCTGAGAGAGTGCGATGAAGTCCCCCGCCCTCGCCGGGTTCCGGCCACACGAGAGGAGCTCCCTCACCCCCGCCCACATAAGTCTTGCGGATGGGCAGGTGAAGAAGATGTGGTTGCAGTCCTCCTGTGCCCCGCAAAGCGCACACGTCCCATTGGAAGGACCATGCCGCTTAAGCAACTGCTCTCCCGAGGGCAGCCGCCCACGGATCAATTGCCAGAGGAACACCTTTATCTTCGGTGGTACTCTGGTTCTCCACACATCTTTGAATGATGCGGTCGCCGCCCTTGCGCCAGCCTTAGCATAAACCGAGGAAGTGGAGTATAAACCGGAAGGCTCCAAGGCCCATGAGACCTCGTCGTCTTCCGTGCTAGTAGGAAGTCCCCGTACCTCCTCGCACAAGTTGTCCCACTCCACGCTTCGGCCAGGCCAAATTGTCGCTCGAAGCGAAGGCGCCATTCCCCCGGCACCCCATCGAGCACCCTTGCTCCATGGACGGTGATGAAAGGCGACTCACGGCAGCCGAAGAGTCCGGGAAATCTCGCCCTAAGAGGTCCGTTGCCCGTCCACCGATCCGTCCGAAATAAGTTCTTCTCCCGTTTCGAACCCTATGTTTTGCCCCCAGCTTGAAATGCCATTTGACCTTTTGTATCGCATTCCAAAACCGTGAGCCATGAGTTGGTACCTCTCCGCATAGAGATCCCTACCTCGCAGGTACTTCGCCCTAACCAGGTCTGCCCAAAGACCTTCCGCTCCTTGATAGAGCTTCCAAATCCATTTCACCATTAGGGCGATATTCATGGACTTGGTGTTCATCACCCCAAGGCCCCCCAGCACCTTGGGTTTACAAACCGTGGCCCAGTCCACCATGTGGTACTTGCGTTTGTCGCCCACGCCCTCCCAAAAGAAGCGTGAGCGCGGTCTATCCATAGCCTTATGTGTGCCGTCATGGAGTAGGTACATGCTCATTGCGAACAAAGGCAGGCTAGACAGCAGGGAGTTGGTAAGCTCCGAGCGCCCCGCCGCCCCAGGTACAACCCCTGCCATGGTTCAACCCTATGAGCCACGACCTCCGGAGGAAGCCCCAGTCCGCTACCCTAAGCGGTCTATCGCTAATAGGAAGTCCCAGATACTTAATCGGGAACTTGCCCAGGCGACAATTGAGAAGGTTGGCCACCCTTTGTTGGGTAGTCCCGGAGACCCCCATGACCACGACTTCACTCTTGTCGAAATTGATCTTCAGACCCGACATGTTCTCAAAACATAGGAGCAGGGTCTTTAGATTGGCAATACCCACCCCTGTGGGTTCCACCAAGATCATGGTGTCGTCCGCGTACTGCAATTGAGTCACCCCCCCTGGGATGAGATGTGACACCAGACCCCTGACATGGCCAGCGGAGTTGGCCTTGGTGATGATAGCCGCCAGGCCATCCACCAGGAAGTCAAATAGAATCGGCGAGAGTGGGTCCCCCTGTCTCACCCCGCGCTTGTTCCGGAAGAAATGCCCTATTTCCCCATTGACATTGATCGCAGTCTGGCCACCCCTGACCAGCTGCATCAAACGATGGACCATCATTGCGGAGAACCCCTTTCGCAGGAGAATCTCCTGCAGAAAGTCCCAATTGACCCTGTCGTAAGCCTTCTCGAAATCCAGCTTCAGGAGCAAGCCCTTTTGCTTCCTGACGTGTAACTCGTGCACAATCTCATGTAAAGCAAGAGCCCCCTCATGTAGGCATCGCCCTTTAATGAAAGAGGATTGACAACGATCGATAACCCTATGTGCCACCGGAGCTAGCCTAGTAGCGTAAGCCTTGGCCACAAACTTAAAGATGACATTGATGAGCGTAATAGGCCTAAACTGACGGATGTTCTCAGCCCCTTTCACCTTGGGGATCAGGGTGATAATCCCGTAGTTAAGACGCGCCACGTCAACCCTCCCTAGGGCAAAATCATTGAGGATCTGCAGAATCGGCCCTCGAAGAGTCCCCAAGAACTTTTTGAAGAAAAGCACCGGGAGACCATCGGGGCCCGGCGCGGAGTCCTGCTTCATGCCGGCTAGCACCTCGTCCAGCTCGTCCGCAGTGAAAGTCAGCTCGAGGTCCTGATTCTCCTCCGGAGACACCCTTTGGTTCCCCTCCCAAAGGTGCTGTCCCAGGGTAAACCTCCTGGTCTCCCCCTCCGATCCCATAAGCCCCTGGTAGAACAGGTAGATGTGTTCCATGAGCTCCCGCTGCTCATGGACCTCCCCGTGGTCCGTGATCAGCCTAGGGATCGAGCACTTCCGTCGGCGCCCATTCGCAATGGCATGAAAGTACGCCGTGCAAGAATCCCCCTTGAGTGTCCACTGCACCCGACTACGTTGGCGCCGATACTCCTCGTCCGCCCTGTCTAAGGCCGACAGTTGATCTTCGAGGTGGTATCTAAGCGCCCAACCCTCCTCATCAAGGCCTCGAGGCATCGGCCACCCTATCCAGCTGGGTGACCCGGAGGAGGAGATTTTCCCCGAAATCCCTCTTCTCTTTGCCCAGAGTTGGCCCCCACCCCTTGAGGAATTGCCGAGTGTTGCGGGCCACACACTGCCAAAGCTCAATGTAGCACCTATGTGGGCCCAATCCCGTGATGTAGCTGCCCAACTTCTCCTTCAAGAGGTCCCCAAACCCCGGAACACCAAACCACCAAGTCTGGAAGAAGAACCTTGGCGGCACTCGCCTTGTCTCTTCGCCCGAAGAGAGGAGGAGCGGTGTATGGTCAGAACCAATCCTTGTAATCGCAGTAAGCGAGCACAGAGGGAACGCCACCTCCCAAGCCGGCGCGACCAACACCCGGTCAAGGACACACCTAGTCGGCGTAAGGCGTTTGTTGGTCCAAGTGAAGCGAGCCCCTGTCCGCTCCAACTCTCGAAGAGCCATTGTCGCTATGGCCTCGTTAAACCGTCTCACCCGCGCCCAGTTAATGTTATCATTATTCTTCTCATCAGCGGTCCGGATGAGGTTGAAATCCCCCCCGATAACTACCGGGTATTCGCATCCAGCCACCGCCTGGGTGAGCTCTCCCAGAAACTCCTCCGTGCGGCGATGATCCGCCGGACCATACACAAGGAAGAAACACCATTTCATGTTGTTCTTCCTCTGTAGGATGGTAGCCGAGATGAAGAAGGTCCCCTGCCTCCAAGCACCGACATCAAAACACTCATCGCGGAATCCCAGGAGCATCCCCCCGGAGTGGCCTCCGCGGCAGCCTGGCTCCAAGCGAACCGGCCGCCAAATTCCAAACTTCGCAGCTCTGCCATCGAAAAATCGGCTTTGATGGTCTCCTCGTAGGCCAATAATGTCCACCCTTTCCCCCGGATGTACGATTTCAGCTGTCTCCGGCGCCCCTGCTCACCGAACCCGCGGATATTATAGATCAAGGCCCTCATTTGCCGCTCTTCCCTTTACCCCTCCCTTTACGCATAGTCAGGGTGGACCGCCCCCCTCTCTTGCGCGCGGGTCTGGCACCCGAGCGAGTGGCCTCCCTGACCTCGGCGTCCGACTCCTCCGACGAGCGCTCCGAAGTCCGTCCGACGGGCGGTGACTGGCCCCGGCCGCCGTCAAGGTTCAGGCCAGCCATGGCATCCGGTGACTCCGCCTCCCCGGCGGCGGTCCGGACCCCATCCCCGTCAACGCGAGCCTCCCTGGCCGCAAGCTCCCTAGCTTGGCTCGCCGCCACCCTGGCAAGCGCCGCCTGTGCCTCCTCCTTCGCGCGCAGTAACGAGATGGCCTCCATCGGCGTCCCCGCCGCTGGCACAAAAAGAATGCAGCTATCCGAAAGAACCGCGCCTATCTGTTGATCTGATCTAGCATCAAGGATAGAGAAGTCGTCCGGGTCCGTACCTGCCGTGGCCGGGTCGAGGTTGCGCTCCGCAGCCAGCTTCTGCGCCTTCTCCATGGCCGAGGCCGCCGCCGCCCTGCCGTTGCGGGAGCTCTTCCTGATCGACGAGGTCGGCGCCTTCTTCTTGATCATCTTGGTGGGCGCGATGGTGGCCACCGTCTTGGTCCTCTTGCCTTGCGCCATGGGAGCCACGGCCGTAACCGCGGAGCGGAGGTCCTCCACCGGCAGCGGCACAGGCGGTGCCTCCACCTCGTCGCCCATCTCTCCCTCCATCTCCAGGATCGGTAGCGCCTTGGACGCCGCGAGCCCTCCCTCAAGGCCCGCGTGGGTTGACTTCAGCGGGCTATCAAGCAGCCAGTAGTGCACCGGATCAGTCACTTGCGAGGACGTTTCACCCGAGGCCGCCGGCAGCTCCTCCGGGCCAAAGACTGTGCCCCCCTCTCCCCCAAGCATGTCCACGTCCGTAGTCGCCGAAGCCCCAAAGTCGAGAGCCGCCTTCCCCAAGGCAAGCGACGGGAGGAGGTCCACATTGGACCCGTACTGCCCCGCGAAACGCCCAAGAGGAGGAGCACTGTGGGCCCCTCCCGTGAGCGCGCGCTGCGAGCCTCCCCCCCGGCCCTGGTCCCAGGTGCCGCCGGAGGGGCAGCCGCCTTGGTCTTGTCGTTCTTGCGGTGGCGGTTCCACCTCTCACCCTCCGAGCTCCGGTCCTCGGAACCCAAGTCATCAGCGTCGTCGTCATCCCCCGGCGGAGGAGGCCGAGGTGGGTTGGAGCCCCCTGCCCCCGGAGTCCCCAGCTCGGCCTGCACCCCCACGGTGTATGGCTCACCGTTAACACACAGAGCGATCGTCCCCTTGATGCGCTCCGGGAAACGGCATTGGAACCTCACCCGAACCGGCTCCGTCTTCCACTTCTTGACCGAAAGCTCATCCACGTCGAGCGGCCTTCCGATCATCGTGAGCGCCGCCATGAGGCGCTCCCTCTCCATGAGGTCCCCGGGCAGCCCCGTGAGCTGCACCCACACCGGCGGCATGGCCTTGCCCGGCCTTGGGTTGACGAACGCCTCCCGAATGTCCACATCCATCTTGCTCAGCGGAAGATAGATCTTGCCTCTCCGAGTGCTCATGCGCAGCGTCTCCCTAGACGGAAAGCGCACAGAGAATTCCTTCTCCGAGACCTTCGCCACCCGCCAGTCCCAGGCCCCATCCAGGAGGTTCTTGAGCTCGTCCGCAAGCTGGAGCACGGAGAGCGGAGCCACGTCGAAGTGGATAACCGCCTCGAAGTTCTCCTCCTGGCCCGACCCCTCGAGCGGCTCGACCTCAATGTTATAGAACCCGCCGCCGGTGATCGCATGCCCCATCTGCTGCAGCATCATCGGGCGCCCGCGAGTGGGGCAATTGGCCGACGCATGCCCTTCCCGGCTGCACAGCACACACACAGGCTCGTTGGTGCACTCAGATTGGAAGTGGCCCTCCCTTCCGCAGCGGAAGCACTCGCCACCCACAGCTCCCGTGGCACCCCCGGCCGCGAGCTTGTTCTTTCCCTTGAACTTCGGGTTGGGAGGCGCTCCCTGCCCTCCCCCCTTCTTGTTCCTGCCTGCCTGCCCGCCTCCGCCGCCGCGGCCGCCGCCGCCGCGGCCGCCAGCGGGGGCTTGCAGATGCCCTTGCCCCCTGGCCCGGGCCGCCTCCTCATCGCGGAGCCGCTGTTGCTCCCACTCCCACCACGGAGGCGGAGGACCCCAATCCCCCCTCTCCGAGTCGGTCGCACGCAGCTCGCCGTAGCGCGGACGCGGCTCTTCGTCCTGCCGACCGCGCCGCCCCCCGTCCTGTCGGCCATCCTCTCTCCGGCCCGACTCCGACCGGCCGCCGTCGTGCCGGCCCAGCTCGAGCCGGCCACCCTCCTGGCGCCCCGCGCCCTGACGACGCCCATCCCCATCACCATAGCCACCAAAGCGCCTCTTGTTGCGCCCGTCACCCCCGCTTCCCTCCCCTCCGTACCGCTCCATCACCACCGCTGCGAAAGATCTTGAGAGCGGCGGCGGTGCAGGTAAGCGATAGAGGGTGCGGGCAAGCGACCGAAACCTACTTACCTCTCCCGGACGCGCAGGGAACCCTAAAGATGGGGTGGTGCACCCCTTGGCCAGCCACAGCCACCTTGGGCCCTCGCATCGGGCCGCCTCTCGTCGCATGGGCCGAGCCACCAGGTCCCCCGGCGGTCCGCTCAGCCCACTAAGCGGTGGCCCCAGAAGCAGGAGGGGATGCTCCGGCTCTTCAGCCTCAAGGCCCACCCCCGGCCCAGCGCCCGACCGCGACGGCCCAATCTCGGCCTGCACAGGGGAGCTCCCTTCCTCCCTCGGCGAGACCGAGCTGACCACGCTCCGCGGCGAATCTGGCGGCGGCGGCGACCGCCGGGAACAACCAACGGAGCCGCCCCAGGGCTCCCACGCCCCAGACGCGCCACGCCGGCCTCCACCCCGCTCCCGTACCCCACGGCGAGCCCCGCCATCTCCCAGACGGGTGAATCTTGGGGCAGAGCTCGCCTGGAAGCGGGAGGACCGTCCTCTTGGCGCAAACGCCGTACGCCGCCGGTGGCGGAGCGAGCCCCCTAGCTCCTCCGCCCGCGCGATGAAGCCGCCCAGGCTCATGGCCCCTCGAGGCCGGGACATGCCCTCCGTCCCTACTTCTTCCTGCTCCGCAGGCGAACACTCCAGATCCGACTTCTCTTCCTCCGGCGACTCCTCTCCGTCGTCCTCCCCGGCTCCGGCCCAGAACCGTCCCCAGGTGGCGCCCGCCGAGCCCGCGGAGCTCCGCCGCGCCCCTCCATCCTTCCCAGGCCTTGGGGTGGCCGGAGCTGAGCCGCCGCCGGGATGGGATTCAAAATCGCCCCCTCCGTCGCCTACACCCGTCCGTACCCGACACATCCAGCCGCCGAGTAGGAAACTTCGACGGATTCTAGATGATTAGTATTCTATAAACCAGTTAGAGCCACGTCCCTAGACGTCTCTTCTTTTTTCTTCTGTTTGTTTGAACCAATTAGCGACGCCCCTACATCAGTGTCAATCATGTAAAACCATGGACATCTTACATGCAGAGATCCCCCGGAATCCGGCTATTGGCGGTAAGCAACAAGGAGGCCGCGACCCTTGAGAATACTCGTGGATTTGGCAGCTAGAGCTCACAACCTAGCTACCTATCACGCGCGCGATCGATGGATCCAGAAACAACGCCGTGCTTGTTGCTAGTACGCATCCAGGAGACATGGCGGATAGAGATCGATGTGTATATATCAATATATGAAGCATGAAGCAACCGTACTGTACTACATGCTGCCTCCCATGCAATAATGCAGACAAGATGGCACATGCTCGCGTTGCATCCATGGTGACATCGCACTGGCGGCCAAGGATAAGCTGCAAAACACGCACTATTCCCTCCTCCTCTCGATCGTCGATCTGCATGAAAGTTGACAATTTGATGTGTATATATATGTATACAGAAGGCATGTCTGCTACGAGCCATGCAAGTCGATCATGCATTGCGTGGTAAACCCTATGCGGCATGGGAGTACACGAGGATTTGGCGGTATACAATTGCTTGGATCGTGTGCATGGAAGAGGACAAACCAGAGGCCACCATGTGTCGCCAATACACGAGGAATGCCATCCAGAAATTTTTATTGATTAACAACACACAACAATCACAAAATAAATCTAGACGATCAATCGATCATCGCCCGGAATAGATGAACTGAGCGCAAGAAAAAGCATTCCTAGCAATCTCAGAGCATCTCCAGCCGCGTCCCCCAAAGCGTCCCCCAAACCGCGCCGGATTGAACGTTTGGGGGACGTGTTTTATTTGTGCCGCCTTTGGGGGACGTCGCTCCCCAGCCGCGTCCCCCAAACGCCGCCCCCAAACATTTAAAATACTTTTTTGGCATTTTTATTTCAATTTCCACAAACTAATACATAATTGGGTACGTGGTTTCCACAAACTAATACATAATTGGGTACGTGGTTTCCACAAATATAAAATATTGCAAATAAACTAAACCTAACTAGGCTGTGCATCGGAGGTTTCCTGTGTTCCCTGCTAAGAAAGAACACTCGAGGGCACACCCAGTCACCTAAACTGGAAAATCCAGCGGAAGGATGGTGCCCTTGTTGGTTCTACCGATGAGGCGAACAGGAAGAAACCTCCGTGCACGTATTCGCTGCGAAGAAACAACACTCAGTCGTCCTCCTCGTCGGTGTTGTCGTCGCGGGAGTCCCTGTCGCCGAGGTAGTCCCGGCGGCAGCGCCTCTCGTCGAAGACCTTGACGCTCATGTCCCTGTTGCCGAAGTAGGAGAACACGAGGATGAAGCCGGCTTCGAGGCTGTGGTGGCGCGCGAACTTCTCCCAGCTGATGTTGAGGTACATCTTGCCGCGCGCATTGTAGATCACGTCGACGATCCACCGGTAGTAGCCGCACGAATGCTCCCGCAGATGCATCTTGCGCGGGCGTACGCCGCCGACGTACTCGGCGAAGGAGTCCGGCAGCCTCTGAATGCCACGCGGGTCGCCCTTGAGGACGAGGACGAACTCGAACAGCACGTCCGGCTCCACGTCCATCTCCGACGATGAAGACGACGGCGTGGGAGGCGACGGCGAGCGTTCAGCTATGCCGCGACCACGACCACGACCACGGCCGCGAGGTCGGCCTTCGCCTCTACCAGACATAGCGTCGAGTCTTGTTGAGAGATGGTGGCGGCTAGGGTTTGGGAGAGAGGCGCTAGGGTTTGTGTGTGAGAGGGACGATGAGAGGCGCCCCTTTTTATAGGCCGGAGGGAGGCGGATGAGCGGTGGCGCTCATTAACGCCGGCACACAGAGCTAGGCGCGACGGGACGCGTCGCTGCGCCCTCTGTGGGAACTGCACCGTCGCTGCGGGAACTGCACCGTCGCTGCGCGCCAATAACTTCCATCGCGAGGTAGGCGACGGTTAGGTTAAAATTAATTATGCCGCTGACGGGTCGGCCCCGCCACTCCCCGCCTCGCTTTTCGGTGTGTCCGGCGTCCCCAGTGCGTCCCCTGTGGGACGGGGACGGGCTCGGGGCGCCGGACACCGTATCGAGGCGCGCCGGACAAAAATGGGCTTTGGGGGACGCGGCTGGAACGCATTTTTTATCCGGCGCGCCCCAAATCCCTTTGGGGGACGCGGCTGGAGATGCTCTCATGTGCCACTATTTTAGCCTCCCTATCACAATAGATTCAATTGAAACACTATTAAACCTGCCCCGACAAAAAGCACAACCATCGTAAATAGGTGCCATGGCTGCTGCCAAAAACCCTCCTCTCTGTTGAACCTAATTTCCTAGTCTCTTTCATTAGATCAATCTTTTGGCTAAACTGACTAGAGCGTGTAATTTCACATGGTATTAGATGTAATCAATGCAGTATTTAAAAACCCAACTATACATGTCTAAGACCCATGCAAGATCTTAAAAAAGACCCACCGGCCTAGACGTGAGAGGAGGTGTTGATATAATTGCCTAGTCTTTTCCATCATTCCATCAGATCGGTTTTTTAGTTAAACTGGTTAGAGCATGCAATTCCACACTCTTATGGTGAAACAAAAAACACCAATCCCTCCTAGAGTTCATGGGCTTCTGCCATCCCTGCATCAACAACATGAGGTCAAAACTACCGTGCTGACAAAATTCAGTTAGCGTGGACTTCCCTGATCACTGCCTCAACATTTACCCTTGTTACATTTATCATTAACTTACCTGGTTTCTCCATCCTTCTCTTGCCTCACGTTCGATTTCTGGGCTCTCGTTTTGTAATTTGTTTCCACGGCTACAATAGATATCGCTGATCGAGAAGTATGTTGGTGTCGCTCACGTTGCACAACCCGCCTTCTCTCCTATCAGATGTAAACATCTGCATGTACACACCAATTCTGCAAATCCCAAGTTATTCAAAGTTGCAACCTGGCGATCCTTATAAATTAGTTTGTCGAGCACATTGGAACATGATCGATAAATCGTATTTTGAACCCTCAATCTTGTACATAACTCTTTTGCGTGATCAATTGCACTAAAATTCAGGTGATTTATTTCTCCGCATCCACTACAAGAGCATATGGCCATTGGGGGCGTTTATCTAGGACACGACCCAAAAGTGTCGTGAAAAGTTGATTCGACATATCGACTTTTCAGGGCACCTAGCAAAGTAGGCACATAGGTAAACACACTAGATTGAGCATGGTAGGTTCCAAGCAAGAGTGGAGCTTGTTAATGCCACGATACGTAAAAAGAGGCATAAAGTACTACGTTGTGGATTCTGCACGACATTTACAATGGGTTCCATGTTGAAGACTGGACCTTCATTTTTCGTTGACTCATCAATAAGATGAGCCCAATGGTATTATGTGAAAGGAAATAACTTCAAACATGAAGGCTATTATAAGATAAAACACAAGGAAAAGAAATCGGATAGAGATGACCGAGGTACATATATAGAGACGAATATTTATCCAGATTTTAACTTTCTTTCGGGGAAGCTAATCACCGTTGGATAGGTGTGGGTTACCATGAAGGAACCCCAAACGCCACCAGAGGGTCACTCAATCACTTGTGGTAAGTCGTGACAACCAAATCCTCAAAAAGCTTCCTGGAGCCCAAATCCATACGTTGGGTGCTCTAAGTGACCGCCTAGGTTTCCAACGAAACCAAAATTAATTAGTAACTTGTTGAACTGAAGGTGATCACTTTTGGTTTGGTAGAATTGTTGACCTTGATCTCCTTTTTCTTTTCCCTCCATGAATTTTGAGCTGCGGTGGATCGATTGCTAGATCTCAAAGCGGAGGAGCTCAACAATGGAGGAGACAGAGAAATGGATCTTCCTTTTAGATTTGTGAATCCTAGCCCTTGGAGAAGAAGAATACATTTTTGTAACCTCAAAATTTGGTCATTATGCTTAGCTCGAGGCAGTATCGGTTCCATCCAAAACTTTGGATGGTAATTATAAGTGGTCTAGAAACCAATGTTGTGATGGGTGAGTTGAAATTACAAATAGATAGGGTTCGCCTCTTCCAGAATTCCAGTCTAGTAAAGACATGGGGAGCACTGGTAGTAAGTCTCACAATTCCAGAAGCTTCCTATCTTGTTGAAAGCCCCTTTGCTTATGGAAGAGAAGAGGTGGATGCCGTTACTTGGTGGGAAGCTCCCGTTTCAACCTGGTCTGGTACGAACTCCAGCCGCATTATTTCGGATTAATCGGGACACTCCAAATTTTCAACACGATTTCAAATTCAGATTCGTACTACCAGAGAAACTACTTACAGGCTCATTTCAAACCCTAAGGTTCTTACTATCCCTAAACACCAAGATCCTTCCTAGCCTACATGGTTGGAGATGCGGCCATCCACGTGGGCCCTATCTCTCTAGCCTGGTGGATAACCACCGATCTCTCTCTCGTTCATGTTGAACGAACGGAGGAGAAGCGAACAAGGAAAATACAAACGCGAAGGGCGGGAGGGGGGGGGTAGGGTGGGGCGACGAAAAGATAAGAGAGGGGAAACATTGGTGGGCCTGGTAATTTCGACTGCAGCGCGGTTAGGCGCGAAGGAGTCTTTTCGCAGGAGTGTAATTAAAAGGTTCCAACTATAAAATCATTTATTTACTTCTATCTATCTTTTTGGACAGATAATTACAAAATCAGATTTACAGATTTCGTTTGACTCGGATCACTAATACCCCATCAATTGGTGCTTTCATACGTTGGTGTATAAATACCCGCAAATATGTCGACTTGATCACGCAAAAATAAATCATCCGCACCCATCTTCTTCTTCTTCCTCGGGATTTGCTTCCCTTCATTCCCGCGCGCGCCACCGCCACGAACTCCTCCTCTGCTCTCGAGCCAGCTGAAAATGCAATGCCGGCTGCCCCACCTCGTCATCTACATATAGCCCGTCGCCCTCCCTCCCGCTGTAGCTAGCACCGCGCGCGCCGCCACGCATTTTCGTCGAGCACCGCCCCCATGGAGGACCTCCGCGCAAGAAAAATGGCGTGCGTCGGCGGGGAGACGTCGGCCGCGTCCAGGATCATCATCGCGCAATGGGCCGCGCGCCGCCGGCAGGCCCGCGAGCAGATGGTGCTCGACCTCGACCGCCGCGACCGCGACTCCGAGCTCCTGGCGCTCGCCCGACTCCACGCCGTCTCCACCATGCTCGACGCCTCCTTCCTCCGCGCCAACGACGACGACGATGGCGGCGGCGGCGAGAGGCGCGCGCTGTCACCGGAACGCGCGCTCGTGCGGCGGATCGCGCGCGAGTGGACTGCGCCCGCGCCGCAGCAGAGCTCGCCGGGCGGCGAGGGCGCCCGGGGCGAACAGTGGCTGGGCGAGTCCGAGCGAGAGCGCGTGCGCTCGGTGCGGGAGCGCGTCCGCCGGGCCAGCGTAGGCGACGGCGAAGGCGAGCAGAGAGACAGGCGCCAGCGCGACGGCGACCCGCCCAGGCTCCGCGAGCGCCGGAACGTCGTGGCGCGCATGGCCATGGAGCGGCAGCGCGAGCTTCAGGGCCTCTCCGAGCACCGCTCCGTCTCCTCCTTCGCCCACCGCGGCCGCATTCAGGTCAAAACCCACAAAATCCTCCGCTCCTTCTCCTATGTTCAGCTGCACAACCTGCAAATATGAGTAGCAAACAGAGTATCAGAAAAGATGAGTATTTTTTGTCAAAAACATTTTAGGATTAATTTGTGTTTATACTATTGCCAATGTACCATGAATCCATGATCATCATGTTGTGGGTCCTGTGGTCTGCAGTTTTCTGTTCTACCTGGTACCGTGGATATGAAAAGTACTTGCTTCATGCCTTTTGTGCCTAGAGTTCAGTTCTCACTCTGGAAACATGCGTTGAAACCTTTAGCCTTGAGGAAGTTGAACATTTTTGCTGCCTGGCTGAGTAGCATAAGTTGCACTTCAAGTTTATAAAGTTCAAGTCTTCATCCTGCAATTACGTTAGAAAATGATGTGCTGTTAGTTGTATGGGATCACTGCTGCATTTTTCACCTCTCTGAAGAACCAGTGTTTATAAGCCTAAAATCACTATTAGCATATCTAGTAGTTTTGTTTGAAACAATTTTTTCTGGAGTGAACCATCAAGTTCAAGATTACACCTGCAGTTTCCAGATCTTATCAGCTGATTTTGAAACATGAGAACTATTGTTTCACTGCTACTTTTTTAGGGGTCAGATTATTTAGCGATAAGATTTTCCTTTCACAATTAGCAGATAGCACCAATTTCGATTTCATGGAATTGATAGCTATCGTTTTTCCAGTCCTTGCTTCGAGGTAGATTCTTTCACGGTGGGAGGCCTATGCACGATGACAGATTACACGCTGTGGCAACCAGAGAATTAGGACAGCTAAGACAGAGACATGCTGTCACTAGACTGAGGTATGTGGCTTCCTTTGCAAGTATGATCTTCTCTAGATGTTACCATTTGCGATCTGCTCTGCTTCTCTTCATCTTGGCTGTCACAGTTTGGACCTTGCATAATATGAAATGCATGTTATTATGTGACCATCACTTGTAACTTTTTTAAATTGAATCACTTGTAACTTTCAGGATTCGGTACGAAATAATCACTATTTATGGTATTATTGCTAAAAAGAACATAGTACTTTCTAGTAATTTATTTGGAGATACAATTCCTTCATCACATTCGTACAAATAAACAAAACTTACATCATCATCTACAAGCATACATGATTAAGATCTGCTTGCTGACAATATGTTGTTCTTGACTAGGGAAGAAATTCGCTTTAGAACAGAGGACATAGCCAATGATCATGCAACTAACCGTTCTGGGTCAATGGGAGCTGAAAACAGTACTGCCGGTAGTGAGCATCGTACTTCTGTAGATCAGGTCTTACATGAGGGTGATCATCAGCTGGGGAATGCTAATGTCAATCATGAGATCCAGATGTTTCAATCAACAGAAGATCCATCTGTCAATGCAGGAATAGCTTTACCAAACAACAATGATGCTTCCCACAATGATATTGATCAAGAACACATGCTCAGTTATGACGAGTATTCAGAATCAGGGTCCTCAGAACAGGGCAGCGAACAATCTGGTTCTTCCTCTTCTAGCCCATCCGACAACAATAGTGTGGGACAAGAAGCTGGAACTCATGGGCAACCAGATAATTTGCAATGGTCAAGAGAGATGTCTAGTAGCGAGGAAGGAGAAGACGGCGTTTCCGAAGATGGAGACGAGGAATGGAACACCATCAATTCTCAAGAAGCTTCTGAACCACACTGGCAATCACATCGAAGTTTCTCTGCTGGCACTTACAATAACTGGTTTGGTCCTCCAGAAGATGCTGTCTACGGAGTGGAGCTTAGAGAACTCTTAAGCAGGTAATCCCTGAAAATAAATTACAGAATGCATGCAGTTTATCGCTTTTTCGAATCATACTTAAGCAGGTTATATGTTTGCAGGCGTAGCGTCTCTAACCTTCTTAGCAGTGGCTTCCGTGAAAGTCTGGACCAGCTTGTACAATCCTATGCCCGAAGACAGGAGCTTGATGAAAGGCAGGCGCCAACCACAGGACGTGCACTGAGCGAAGATCATGCTGGACGTGGGATCGATGAACCGAATCGTGGTGACTGGAGTCATCGGCAAGCCGTACACTGCCCTGAATTTGTGAGTCTCTTCAGTGTCTTCGGTCATACTGGAAGCTGATCTTGTTCTAGTAACTTCCAGGATAGATAACTCTCTTCTATTATTGCTGAAACAAATATGTTTGACAGGAGTGTGACGCCATCCATGTCCTGCGAGAGGACCTGACTGGGCTCCAGCGTGGAATGACCAACGTGCAGCAGATGCTCCGAGCATGCATGGAGATGCAGATAGATATGCAGAGATCCATCAAACAAGAAGTTTCTTCTGCTCTGAACCGCTCTATACCCATTCAAGGTCAGTCAGATTACTAAGACTCTGAAGTCTGAACATAAGACTCATGTTGATCCATTGTGTCTGACATAAGACTCTGAACTCTGAACCTAGGGCGGGCTGATGGCATGCTAGGCGATCCATCACGGTGGATGCTTGCAAGGAAAGGAACCTGCTGCGTCTGCTGCGACAACCAGATCGACTCGCTTCTTTACAGGTTTACTTTGATTTGCTAACTTATGTGTAAGGACAAAACCATGGTTAAAAAACTTACTCACACACATAGTGACACTTCCACCACCATCGCAGGTGTGGGCATATGTGCATGTGCTCAAAGTGCGCGACCGAGCTGCTCCACGGGGTCGGCAAGTGCCCGCTGTGCCGTGCGCCCATCGTCGAGGTTGTCCGGGCTTACTGCATAATGTAACAGATCTTACAACAGAAACAGGAGTTCCTGCTAGAGGAGAGGAGTGGTTAATTGGAATTGGAGGCTTTGGTTCTGACTGCAAGGGTTGTATACTGGAGTAGTTTTTTTGGAAACCACAGCTGTTAGTTCTTCATTGTTTTCTGTAGCTTCTAATGTGCCATTGTAGAAGCTTCTAATCGAGCAGCCTTGAGATGCAATAAGTAATCTATTAGGATCGTTGGCAGTATTAGTTCTTCCTTGCATTATGTCTCCTACTCATGAATATGAAGTGGAGGGGCAGATACTCGCTGTGTTGGAAGCATGTGATTGATATTGAATTATGTTACAACGGACGCCTGGTATTAATACATTCTACCATTTGTTCCCGATGACCACCCCTGTTAAAAAAGACACTATTTCCACCACATTTAGACTTAGTTACCCAACCCACTTAACTGACAGCTTATTTTTGAAGGAGTAGGAGAGTTAGTTTCCCACTGCATTTTTTAGTATATAGAAGAAGTATATACATGAGATTAAGAAAAATATCAAAGGAGTTAAGATTGTTTCTCTAGTCAGGAACTCAGGATGTAAACTGCTGAGCATATTTATTTCTAATTCTATTACTATCCAAAAACAGCTAATGCAGAAAATTGGCCTTCCAGCCTATGAAGGTTGGTCTCTCGTTTTTCAAATTCTGTTATAACCCAGATTCCCCAAGATGCTAGGACGATGATTTCTGTAAAAGAAAACGGTACACCAAGCTTACCCTTGATGTTCCTCTATGTCCCGAGAAGCTTCAAAGATAAAAAGATTTTCAGATCTATGAGGGCAAACAAAATCCCAACATATTACACCAAAAGGAAATTTCAGAAGAGATGAACTAGTGTATCCTCCTGGCAGCATCGAAGTGTTGCATAATAATAAGATGGCAGCTGAAAGTTCTACCTTGATGTGACGCTCTCAAGACCGGTACCATGCAGATTTCAGTGATCCCGTCAAAATCTGTACGGTATCAACTTGGAGACGCACATGTAGTTACATTACAACATGTTTACAATACAACCCACAAGAAAGACATATTACAACACCGATTCCAGCGAGTCAAGAACATAAATATACAAAACAAAGATCCAAATCACAAATAAAGGAAATAAAGCGTCCAAGTCCGAACAAGATACGAATAGGACTAAGAGTCCTGAAGATAAGCACTAGCATCCATAACCCTGCGACCAAACCGGAAGGGTATCCTTGATAACGTCGTCATCTCATACCTGTCAAAAGTCGGGTCAATGGTTGCTGACAAAGGGAGGGGAAGAGGACAAAAGAGGAAGGAAGCAGAGTGTGAGTACCAAGACACTTACTAGCGAGACAAGAACTAAGGTGTGCTCTCTAGGATATATCGTAGACTTAGCGGCAACAAAACTTGCACTAGAAACCAATAGACACGTTACAATATCCGTCTACTCAGAGAAGATAAGAGGACACATAAAGGTAACAACTAGATAATACACAAAGATAGCTCAGTCAAATACACATATCCCCTTCACTCCTAGCAAAGAACCAATGTATATGTTGTTTCAAAAAAAAGAACCAATGTATATGCACTCCACAGTTGACAAATTTTAATTAGATATTGATTGTAGTAATGCTATATTACTATGCTAGTTAGTAAAACATTTATTAGCAACAATATAAAGGTATAAGTTGTTCTATGATCAAACCATACGTTCTCTTAGTCGTCCATACCCGCGGACACGACTTATCGATAAGATGTATACCCTGCATATGTTACCCAAATGTAATCATACACATGCTCGACCCAAGGAATGACAGTGGAGTCTCACAACAAGACCATTCTCGATGCTACAAGCAAGTTTAAGGGGAGCCACCCCACTAAGCTACTCGCGATGGAGTCCGGCCCAGGATCCGAAACGGACCCAGAGGTTGCGATGGCGTCCAAGGCGGGCGTGAACAACCGGCTAGGGATAAGGTGGCACGCAAGATATGGTACACTATAGAATGTAAGCACAGAAGGAAACAAGAAATAAATTGTGCATATTATGCATATGAGAGATAAAATCAAGGCTGTGGCTTCCAATAAATAGACTCGAGGAAAGGTAGTGGGTGAAGGAGGGTCCCATTGCCCCCACGTACATGTAGAGTGCTCACTCTCAAAACATATAACAAGAACTCTGGTCATAGGGGACACATGTGATTGACAAAGGTGTCATCCGCTGACGCTTCTACATTAATTATTATCGCATGTCAATTTAATTGCAACAAATTATCATGATTAACTTCACCAATATTATCCATATATGAGACATGTAACAACCTCCCATCATATCCTGATAACAGATCAAGATAACAACAAGACAACCTAGCATGCGCTGCGACTCGCAAGACATGCCAAACAACAAATTAAACATCGGGTGATAGGTAATGGAACGGAAACACAACTTATTAGGGTCAACAAGTAGAATAGGACACGCAACTCGATAGATAATTGCACCATAATGGTAGCAATAAGAGAGAGAGCAGAAATGTAAAATAGGTGAAGAGGGGGACCTATGAAAAAAACTGCACTACCGAGGAACTTGTCGTATCTCACATCACCACTTCGTGATCTTGTCCGAGAAGAAGTAAATGTTGGAGCAAGCAAGGGACTGAAATCTAGAAGAATCAATATGATCATGATATGATATTATATGCATGGCAATGCGACTATGATCTGTACAACTTATCTAAATTAAGCGGAATCATAATCCCGACACACAATTATATGGTGCAAGTTATTTTTCTACTAGCAAGATTAAATCTTGATTAGCATGGCAGGCTGCAGGCATGGTATTCCGAGTTACTGATCAAAAGATATGGATTTTTCAAGATTATAACATTTTTTGGAATTTTCTGAAAAACAAACGGGCTGGACTTTTCTCACCGCAAAGAAGCTTAGTCCATGCGCCTGACAGCGGGCCCATGATGTTGACTTGTCGCTGAGAGAAACTTCTTCACTAAAGGGTTAGCCAGTCCAAGGGGCTTGCGGATGGGGCCCAGCTGTCATTGATACAGTTAAGGACCCGGGTTAGTTACACATCGTTGCAGGGGGTTTTCAAGAAAACCATCGGCCAAAGGGACCGCGGGTTGATTTTTAGAAAAGGTAAGAGCTAGGCGAAAAACGCCAGATCCTGATCTGGATCCGAGAAGGGAAGCTCACAGTGAGAAGGTCTAGCAGTGGTAGATGACGGATTCAACCAAGGACCCGTGGATATGTATAGGCTTTGTGAGTCCCCTTTTAATCCCCCTCTAACCACATGATGGTAGACTAGTGTGAGGGTGTCATTTGACGCTTTTTTACCACCACATGTCTAGAAGTAATTCCCTCTTTGTCCCTAAGGCAAATAGTATGGTGTGAAATAAAGATGTTTAATGTTTTTTCATGCATTATGGTTTAATTCTCTGTTTTGTTGTTGTGTGAAGAGCTCCATGCAATATTTGCCTTATGGGACAAAAGAGGGAATTAATTCTAAACATGTGGTGGCAAGGAGGCGTCAAGTGAAACCCTCATGCCGATCTACCCATGTGGTTAGAGGGGATTAAAGAGGACTCACAAACCCTATACATATCCTCGGATCCTTGTTGGACCCTTAATAGTTGTTTACAGAGGTGGCTTGCTAGGTACACGACTGTACAGATAATTGGTCTGCAATCACATATTTAGGAACTCGTCCCTCATACATGCATGAGTAAAAGATGATACCATCTACTTGAAACACCAAAACTAAATGCTAGTGGTAAATCCAACACTTCCGTAGAACACGATTTAGCCCTCTGCAATTTCAATCTTTTTTACATTGTTCCTTGCTTTGTTAGTTGCCGCAGTTTAATTTATTCATTGTTTAATCACCTTCAATCATTCTCGCTTTTTCCTACTTGAAATCAAGGGAAACTCGAACGTTTGTTTTAGTGTTTTATAACAAAGAGCTCTTAAGACCACAGCCGGTAGGCTCTCTGTGGGTCCATACTCTTATTTCAAAACTAGCCACACCTACCTGTGCAATGGCAGTTATCACCACCGAGTTTCACCCCGGAACTAGCCTAACTAAGTATCCGAGGAATGCGAAAGGAAAAAATTTACAACTAACTTCCCCATCCAACTCTAGGATATGTGGCCTAGGATGACTTCTACATTTATTTATTGTTTAATCCTAATGGTTTCCCAGTGCAATGGAATCTCCATCATAGGGTTTCATCCTCAATCGTGGTTCCATTGCCCACCCAATAGAGTACACGACTTTTGGTCGACAGCCCTCAATTTATAATTTAGAATCTAGTTTTTTCTTTTGAATGCCGATGATGGTTTTGGAAACTTTTTATAAACTTTATCAACAAAATGCAAAGTGAACTTTACCTCGTGACGTGAATTACCACAGTTCGCAGAATCTAAGTGGCCATGCACCCTGGGCTTTGAAAATAGCATAATTGTCCAATAAGAACAATGTTTAAGATCCAAATGATTCCACGGTGCAAATTATGGGATTCTTTACTATTTAGTGTTTTGTATCCCTCCCCTATAGTATGTTTTTAGGGTTTTAGTTACATATTTTCCACTTCATGCTTTAAGTCAAAGTGGTGAATTTTATTTGATAAAAGATTTTAGTTTTATCATTGATGGTTATAACATAGTGAAATAATTTTTTAGGGTTCTTAAACTAAATCATATTAGAATGTTTATTGAACTTCAACTATTAGGTTTCATTTGAATTTCACTTTAGAATTTCCATACACTATATGAATTTCACTTCAGAATTTTCGTATATATGCTAAATATTATTATATGATTATTCACTTCGGGATTTTCATATTACTTTAGTAGGGTTTAGTGTTGTTGAAATATCAATAAAAGTTGGTTTTCAAATTTATGTTGAGTTTGAATTTAAATTTGAATTGCCATTACTTCTGTTTAGGTATTTGAATACCTCAAACAATTATACCAACAAAACAAATTCAGATAACAAAACAATGTTCATTTTTTGCATTACTCACATTTTTATCTTTATGTAGGTATTTTTTTCTAACTTTGGTTTGGGTTTCTATTGATTTTTACGGTGTTAAAAGGATTAATGAAATTGATGTAATGCCCTTGACAGGTGGGTCCCCCACTGTAAGACATTTGTGGACAAAAACATGGCCGAACCGGTCCGGTCGGACCGACGCACCACTCTCTCTTCCCCTCTCCCCGCTCGCTCGTGCACGCGATGGTGACTCCATCGCCTGTGCTTCTGATGGCCCACCATGGTCGCCTCCGGCTGCCGCTCTCACGGCGCGTGTTCCTAACTACTCGCCTCTCGACGCTGTACAATCCTATCCAACACGATTTGGTCCTCGTGATTTAAATCGTTCGATCTCTACCCTACCCAGAAGTTAGGGTAGATGACCTTCTGATACGTCTCCAACGTATCGATAATTTCTTGTGTTCCATGCCACATTATTGATGTTATCTACATGTTATATGCACACTTTATGTCATATTCGTGCATTTTCTGGAACTAACCTATTAACAAGATGCCGAAGTGCCGCTCCTGTTTTCGCTGTTTTTGGTTTCAGTAAATCCTAGTAACGAAATATTCTCGAATCGGACGAAATCAACGCCAAAGTTCCTATTTTACCCGGAAGCATCCGTAACACACGAGAACCGCCGGAGAAGGGAGGCAGGGCCACCAAACCCTACCCCGGCGCGGCCAAGGGGGGCGCCCTAGGGTGTGGACCCCCTTCGACCTTCCTGCGCCGCCTCTCCGCCTATATAAAGCCCCTGGATCAGAAAACCCGATACCAATTGACGAAACCCACAGAAACCTGCCAGAGCCGCCGCCATCGCGAAGCCAAGATCTGGGGGAAGTGCCCCCGGAAGGCTTCTCCATCGACACCGCTGCCATCTCCACCGCCATCTTCATCACCGCTGCTGCTCCCATGAGGAGGGAGTAGTTCTCCATCGAGGCTCGGGGCTGTACCGGTAGCTATGTGGTTCATCTCTCTCCTATGTGTTTCAATACAATAATCTCATGAGCTGCCTTACATGATTGAGATTCATATGATGTTGCTTGTAATCTAGATGTCATTATGCTAGTCTAGTGAGTTTTACTTATGTGATCTCCGGAGACTCCTCGTCCCACGTGTGTAAAGGTGACAAGGTGTGCACCGTGTGGGTCTCTTAGGCTAGATTTCACAGAATACTTATTCACTGTTGAATGGCATAGTGAGGTGCTTATTTATATCTCTTTATGATTGCAGCATGTTGTATCACAATTTATCTATGTGCTACTCTAGTGATTTGTTATTAAAGTAGTTTATTCCTCCCGCATGTGTGCAAAGGTGACAAGTGCGTGCACCGTGTTAGTACTTGGTTTATGCTATGATCATGATCTCTTGTAGATTATGGAGTTAACTATTGCTATGATAATATTGATGTGATCTATTCCTCCTACATATGCATGAAGGTGACAGTGTGCATGCTATGCTAGTACTTGGTCTAGTAGCGTTGATCTATCTTACACTAAAGGTTACTTAAACATGAGCATTATTGTGGAGCTTGTTAACTCCGGCATTGAGGGTTCGTGTAATCCTACGCAATGTGTTCATCATCCAACAAAAGTGTAGAGTATGCATTTATCCTGTTTCGTTATGTGATCAATGTTGAGAGTGTCCACTAGTGAAAGTGTAATCCCTAGGCCTTGTTCCTAAATACTGCTGAGTTACTACCGCTGCGTTACTACCGCTGCGTTACTATCGCTACATTACTACCGCTTGTTTACTCGTTTTACTCAAGTTACTACTGCTGCAATACCACCACCATCGACTACACGCCAAGCACTTTTCTCGGCACCGTTGCTACTGCTCATACTTATTTATACCACCCGTATTTCACTATCTCTTCGCCGAACTAGTGCACCTATTTGGTGTGTTGGGGACACAAGAGACTTCTTGCTTTGTGGTTGCAGTGGTTGCATGAGAGGGATATCTTTGACCTCTTCCTCCCCGAGTTCGATAAACCTTGGGTATCCACTTAAGGGAAACTTGTCGCTGTTCTACAAACCTCTGCTCTTGGAGGCCCAACACCTGCCTACAAGAATAGAAGCTCCCGTAGACATCAAGCACTTTTCCGGCGCCGTTGTCGGGGAGGAAAGGTAAAAGGCACTCATACTACGGTCTCGTGTAAAGTATTTTTCTCAGCGCCGTCGTGTGTGTGCTCAAAGCTATTTCCTTTAGATCCTGCAATTTCATCTTGTTGTTTCTTGTTTACACTAGTTTGGCATAATGTACAAGAGTGAGCTTCTTATTCTATTTCCTGATTTAAAACATGGATTGTTTGATGCGAAAATTAAAAAACCTATGAAATCTTGTTTGCATGTCGGTAGTAATATTAGTATGAACGCTTTGAACACCATTGTTGACAATAATATAGAAAGTTCTAAGCTTGGGGAAGCTGGTTTTCATGATATTTTTAGTCCCCCAAGCATTGAGGAGAAAATTTTCTTTGATGATACTTTGCCTCCTATTTCTGATGATTATAATGATAGTGGTCCTTTGATGCCACTTACTGCTGAGAGTAAATTTTGTTGTGATTATACTATGCCTCCTACACTTGATGAGAATAATAATGATAGCTACTTTGTTGAATTTGCTCCCACTACAACTAATAAAATCGATTATGCTTATGTGGAGAGTAATAATTTTATGCATGAGACTCATGATAAGAGTGCTTTATGTGATGGTTATATTGTTGAGTTTGCTCATGTTGCTACTGAAAGTTATTATGAGAGAGGAAAATATGGTTGTAGAAATTTTCATGTTACTAAAATGCCTCTCTATGTGCTAAAATTTTTCAAGCTACACTTGTTTTATCTTCCTATGCTTGTTACTTTGCTCTTCATGAACTAGTTTATTTACAAGATTCCTATGCATAGGAAGCATGTTAGACTTAAATGTGTTTTGAATTTGCCTCTTGATGCTCTCTTTGCTTCAAATACTATTTCTTGCGAGTGCATCATTAAAACTGCTGAGCCCATCTTAATGGCTAAAAAGAAAGAACTTCTTGGGAGATAACCCATGTGTTATTTTGCTACAGTACTTTGTTTTATATTTGTGTCTTGGAAGTTGTTTACTACTGTAGCAACCTCTCCTTATCTTAGTTTTGTGTTTTGTTGTGCCAAGTAAAGTCTTTGATAGTAAAGTAAGTACTAGATTTGGATTACTGCGCAGTTCCAGATTTCTTTGCTGTCACGAATCTGAGCCCACTGCCCTGCAGGAAGCTCAGAAAATTATGCCAATTGACGTGCATGATCCTCAGATATGTACGCAACTTTCATTCAATTTGAGCATTTTCATTTGAGCAAGTCTGGTGGCCTAATAAAATCCATCTTTACGGACTGTTCTGTTTTGACAGATTCTGCCTTTTATTTCGCATTGCCTCTTTTGCTATGTTGGATGAATTTCTTTGATCCATTGATGTCCAGTAGCTTTATGCAATGTCCAGAAGTGTTAAGAATGATTGTGTCACCTCTGAACATGTTAATTTTTATTGTCCACTAACCCTCTAATGAGTTGTTTCGAGTTTGGTGTGGAGGAAGTTTTCAAGGGTCAAGAGAGGAGGATGATATACTACGATCAAGGAGAGTGAAAGCTCTAAGCTTGGGGATGCACCCGGTGGTTCATCCCTGCATATATCAAGAAGACTCAAGCGTCTAAGCTTGGGGATGCCCAAGGCATCCCCTTCTTCATCGACAAATTATCAGGTTCCTTCTCTTGAAACTATATTTTTATTCCATCACATCTTATGTGCTTTTTCTTGGAGCGTCGGTTTGTTTTTGTTTTTGTTTTGTTTGAATAAATTGGATTACATCATGCTTGTGTGGGAGAGAGACACGCTCCGCTGGTTCGTATGAACACATGTGTTCTTAGCTCATAATATTCATGGCGAAGTTTCCTCTTCGTTAAATTGTTATATGGTTGGAATTGGAAAATGATACATGTAGTAATTGCTATAATGTCTTGGGTAATGTGATACTTGGCAATGGTTGTGCTCATGTTTAAGCTCTTGCATCATAAACATTGCACCTATTAGTGAAGAATACATAGAGCATGCTAAAATTTGGTTTGCATAGTTGGTTTCTCTAAGGTCTAGATAATTTCTAGTTTTGAGTTTGAACAACAAGGAAGACGGTGTAGAGTCTTATAATGCTTGTAATACGTCTTTTATGTGAGTTTTGCTGTACTAGTTCATCCTTGTGTTTGCCTCAAACAACCTTGCTAGCCTAAACCTTGTATCGAGAGGGAATACTTCTCATGCATCCAAATACTTGAGCCAACCACTATGCCATTTGTGTCCACCATACCTACCTATACTACATGGTATTTTCCCGCCATTCCAAAGTAAATTGCTTGAGTGCTACCTTTAAAATTCCATCATTCACCTTTGCAATATATAGCTCATGGGACAAATAGCTTAAAAACTATTGTGGTATTGAATATGTAATTATGCACTTTATCTCTTATTAAGTTGCTTGTTGTGCGATAACCATGTTTATCGGGGAACGCCATCAACTCATTGTTGAAATTCATGTGAGTTGCTATGCATGTTCGTCTTGTCCGAAGTAAGGGCGATCTACACTGAGTTGAATGGTTTGAGCATGCATATTGTGAGAGAAGAACATTGGGCCGCTAACTAAAGCCATGATTCATGGTGGAAGTTTCAGTTTTGGACAAATATCCTCAAATCTCTAATGAGAAAAGAATTAATTGTTGTCAAATGCTTAAAGCATTAAAAGAGGAGTCCATTATCTCGTTGTCTATGTTGTCCCGGTATGGATGTCTAAGTTGAGAATAATCAAAAGCGAGAAATCCAAATGCGAGCTTTCTCCTTAGACCTTTGTACAGGCGGCATAGAGGTACCCCTTTGTGAAACTTGGTTAAAGCATATGTATTGCGGTGATAATCCGGGTAGTCCAAGCTAATTAGGACAAGGTGCGGGCACTATTGGTACACTATGCATGAGGCTTGCAACTTATAAGATATAATTTACATGATGCATATGCTTTATTACTACCGTTGACAAAATTGTTTCATGTTTTCAAAATCAAAGCTCTAGCACAAATATAGCAATCGATGCTTTTCCTCTATGGAGGACCATTCTTTTACTTTCAATGTTGAGTCGGTTCACCTATTTCTCTCCACCTCAAGAAGCAAACACTTGTGTGAACTCGTGCATTGATTCCTACATACTTGCTTATTGCACTTATTATATTACTCTATGTTGACAATATCCATGAGATATACATGTTACAAGTTGAAAGCAACCGCTGAAACTTAATCTTCTTTTGTGTTGCTTCAATACCTTTACTTTGAATTATTGCTTTATGAGTTAACTCTTATGCAAGACTTATTGATGCTTGTCTTGAAGTGCTATTCATGAAAAGTCTTTGCTATATGATTCAGCTTGTTTACTCATGTCATTACCATTGTTTTGATCGCTGCATTCACTACATATGCTTTACAAATAGTATGATCAAGATTATGATGGCATGTCACTCCGTAAATTATCTTTGTTATCGTTTTACCTGCTCGGGACGAGCAGAACTAAGCTTGGGGATGCTGATACGTCTCCAACGTATCGATAATTTCTTGTGTTCCATGCAACATTATTGATGTTATCTACATGTTATATGCACACTTTATGTCATATTCGTGCATTTTCTGGAACTAACCTATTAACAAGATGCCGAAGTGTCAGTTCTCGTTTTCGCTGTTTTTGGTTTCGAAATCCTAGTAACGAAATATTCTCGGAATCGGACGAAATCAACGCCAAAGTTCCTATTTTACCCGGAAGCATCCGGAACACACGAGAACCGCCGGAGAAGGGAGGCAGGGCCACCAAACCCTACCCCGGCGCGGCCAAGGGGGCGCGCCCCTAGGGTGTGGACCCCCTTCGACCTTCCGCGCCGCCTCTTCGCCTATATAAAGCCCCCGGATCAGAAAACCCGATACCAATTGACGAAACCCACGAAACCTGCCGGAGCCGCCGCCATCGCGAAGCCAAGATCCGGGGACAGGATCTCTGTTCCGGCACCCTGCCGGAGCGGGGAAGTGCCCCCGGAAGGCTTCTCCATCGACACCGCTGCCATCTCCACCGCCATCTTCATCACCGCTGCTGCTCCCATGAGGAGGGAGTAGTTCTCCATCGAGGCTCGGGGCTGTACCGGTAGCTATGTGGTTCATCTCTCTCCTATGTGTTTCAATACAATAATCTCATGAGCTGCCTTACATGATTGAGATTCATATGATGATGCTTGTAATCTAGATGTCATTATGCTAGTCTAGTGAGTTTTACTTATGTGATCTCCGGAGACTCCTCGTCCCACGTGTGTAAAGGTGACAGTGTGTGCACCGTGTGGGTCTCTTAGGCTAGATTTCACATAATACTTATTCACTCGTTGAATGGCATAGTGAGGTGCTTATTTATATCTCTTTATGATTGCAGCATGTTGTATCACAATTTATCTATGTGCTACTCTAGTGATTTGTTATTAAAGTAGTTTATTCCTCCCTGCATGTGTGCAAAGGTGACGGTGCGTGCACCGTGTTAGTACTTGGTTTATGCTATGATCATGATCTCTTGTAGATTATGGAGTTAACTATTGCTATGATAATATTGATGTGATCTATTCCTCCTACATATGCATGAAGGTGACACAGTGTGCATGCTATGCTAGTACTTGGTCTAGTAGCGTTGATCTATCTTACACTAAAGGTTACTTAAACATGAGCATTATTGTGGAGCTTGTTAACTCCGGCATTGAGGGTTCGTGTAATCCTACGCAATGTGTTCATCATCCAACAAAAGTGTAGAGTATGCATTTATCTGTTCTGTTATGTGATCAATGTTGAGAGTGTCCACTAGTGAAAGTGTAATCCCTAGGCCTTGTTCCTAAATACTGCTGAGTTACTACTGCTGCGTTACTACTGCTGCGTTACTACTGCTACATTACTACTGCTTGTTTACTTGTTTTATCTAGCGTTACTACTGCTGCAATACCACCACCATCGACTACACGCCAAGCACTTTTCTGGCACCGTTGCTACTGCTCATACTTATTTATACCACCTGTATTTCACTATCTCTTCGCCGAACTAGTGCACCTATTTGGTGTGTTGGGGACACAAGAGACTTCTTGCTTTGTGGTTGCAGGGTTGCATGAGAGGGATATCTTTGACCTCTTCCTCCTTGAGTTCGATAAACCTTGGGTATCCACTTAAGGGAAACTTGCTGCTGTTCTACAAACCTCTGCTCTTGGAGGCCCAACACTGTCTACAAGAATAGAAGCTCCCGTAGACATCACCTTCCTACCCTAGATCTCTACCCTACCCTACACGAGCTCCGAGACCTTGATGACCTTCCAGGCTACTCCGATGGTGTTTAAGGTGTCGACCTACTGCCTTGGCCAGACGCAGGTCGAGCTCCCCATGTCGGTGCTCCCTTTGCCGCCATTGGTGCGCCGTCGCTCAAGGCGCCACTATGGGTTGTGCTAGAGCTCCCCGTTAGTGGCCTAACTACTATAGTAAGTCTAAATCCGTCCCTTTTCTCTCTAGCTATATTTCTTTCTCTCGATTTTGTCTCGATCAAAATTTTAGGGTTTTCATATTGTTGATTATGTCTGAGTCGGGTTCTAGAGTTCTTAGGGTGTTCTAGGGATTGCTTTAGGGTTCTAAGACATCATTAGTAACTAGAATATCCTCTAAGCTAATTCTAATGGTTGATTTCTTCCTACCCTAGACTCTTAACTGAATTTCTCCAGTTATGTTAGTCTATGCTTAATAGAAAATGGTTCTAGGTTCTAATAAATGATCTAGTGGCTTAGTTGGCTTCCTAATGTCTCTAGGTTGATTTATTAACTTGTTTATCTGGTGGATTAACAATTTTAGTTAATAACACTTGCTAGTTCTTCAATTTACACAAGTTCACTGTTCTGTTAGGGTTTTAGGGAAATTGAGTTATAGCAGATGGTTTCTTAAGGTATTTATACACTCAAGAAAATCTATAATACTAAGATAAAATTGTAACAGTCAATTTTAATTGTTTGATCACTAGATGATTAAGATTTAGTTATGCTAATTCTGTGTCAGTTCATTGTTTGTGTATATCTAATTTAGTTACGCTTAGCACTAGCTTAATGGCATGGTATGGCTTAGGTGATGATTTCTTTGGTTCTATAATTACTTATCTAGTTGTTAATTCCCTCTCCTCTCTAAAGGTTCTTAGCTACATGCTTGGCTATGCTAACCATGACCTCCATTTAAGCATGTCTCACTGGTGCTAATGGATGTGCCTGCTTGTGCGTTGTGCCCTGAACTATTAGATTTTTCTGGTGATTCCTGTGTGGAATTGGCAGGTCTATGTATGGATCGATTCCAGTGGTGCATGTGCTTGTAGTCACTAGTAAGTGTGTGCGCCTTCCTAATGCACTTCCAAGGCTTAATCCTCATGTGCAAATCCTATTCTAGTGTTCTACTCTTAGTAAGGCTATATCCTAAGAGGTTTAGCTGAACCTTTGAAGACTATGCATTTCTTATTCCTGATGTTGATGAATAGGGGCTGATGAACCTCCTTGCTTATCCTTCTCCTCTAGCTCCTTGCTTGCTCTTGCTCTCTTAGATCTAAGTGTCTATGTGTGTATTTCTAGTCTAAGCTAGTGGTATGTGTTGTGAGATATGGTGTGTGAGCGCTTAGCTATTTATAGGATGGGTTGTGCTTGTGACATGTGTAAAATGCAATTGGTGACTGTGCGAAGGAAGATGTATTCGATGGTCAATTGACTCAAAATTTGGAATTCTAGTGACTTGCCTGATTTGGCAGGTCTGTTTGGGTGATTGGTTTTCTGTCCCTAGCCAATTTGGACACTGCTAATAATTAAGTAATTTAATTTGGATTTATTTCTATCATTTCCCAAAAGTATTAATGCAGTTTCTTTGATCTAGTTGATGCATTTTGTAGTTATAGAATCAATCATTTTTTGATCTTGGATAAGTTTAGTTTCTAGGGTTTATTAAGTTACATTTATAATTATATTTGTTTTTGGTTTTCTATGGATCCAAATGAAAGTGCGGTACTGACCTATTGTTTATATTGGATTAGATTTAGTTTGTGTGATCCTTTGGAGAAATTATATTGTTTTTCCTAGAATTATAGTCCTAGGGTTTACTATTCTAGTGCTACTGTCTATTGCCACTGGTTACCGTTGGATTTCCTAAACTTGTTGACTTCGATGGATTCTAATTAATGTTATCTGTTATACTAATCTACCTATGGCTATTCCTACCATTTGTATATGTTAGGTTGGTTACTAGTTTGGTTCTTGTTATGTGAATTCCAGTCTAATGGTTTATTATCGTCTACTCTTGGTTTAAGCCCTCACTTAGAGTTCCAGTGACTATTTCCTGCAATTCCTATTGAATTCTATATTAACATTTTTTTATCATCTACTGTCATTTAATGTTTGTGCAGATTAAGTTTTTATCAATAACTTGTTTTTGGGTGCTGATCAAGAGAATGATGTGTAGATGGTGTTGGTGATAGTGTGATGATGATGGTGATCAAGAAGTAGTAGTAGATATAGGCTAGATAGGTCTTATGGTTTTAGGGGTTTCTATTTCCTAGTTTATATTTAGGTTAATTTATTTGTTCTTATTATTTCAGGTCAATTCAGCTAGTAAAAAACTTTGTAATGGTTTGGAGATCACTAAATTTTTTTTTGTGATGATTCTTGTTAAAAGTTTGTATTATTATGATATTTTTTATTTATTTTTGAATATTTCAATCTATCCCTTATTATTATTTAAATTCACACATTGAAATTTTAAATCATGCTTTATATTTATTATATGAATATGATTGAGTTCACGTTTGATATTGTGTATTATTAGATGGTTATTTAGGATTATTTGAATCAAAGGTTTAAATTTTTGATTCAAAAAATTTGAACTCTAGTTTGGCGAAAGTCAAACTCAAATTTAAATTCAAAAACTTAGAAAGTGTGTTGATTTGGGTTAAGGTTAACTTCACTCAAAGTTTTAACAATGAAAGAAAAAAAGGTTTCCAAGTTTTAGTTAACCAACATTTCGAAATACTCAAAGGTCATGTCAAAATTTGAATTTAAGATCACATTGCCTGACTAAGCTCAACTTCGACATTGGCGTTCAAATTTGATCACTTTGATTCTTCATAGGGAAAGTCTCCTGTGTGGCGCACCTAAAACCATATTCTGTGGCGCATGGGCAGTGTGCCACAGAATCCACGCCATTAAAATTGGAATTATGTGGCGCATCAGCCCATGCGTCACAGAATATCATCTTAAAAAAATTTAAAAAAATTCGTATTTTAGAGATGCATGCAACCCAAATGCAGAAATTCGATATCTACCCCTCCCGAGTCCTATTCTTTGAGGTGTTACATCCTTCCCCAGTATAACAACTTTGGCCCCAAGTTACGAAACTAAGTGCAAGTAGGGTGCATATTTCCCTAGTGTAGCTTGTTTCTAACTGTTCTCGCCTCCCTACGAGAACAACGGTTTGACGGTTTCTAATTAGATTAGGTCTATATGTAACCTTCTTTCAGTATAACCTCCTAGTTCACGTAAAATTTTAATATTTTCCTAATTTATTGTAAGATACGATAATGTCGGATAGTCCTTCGGTACTCCGAGTTTGTAGACTTCTGGACTCCTTAGTTTCAAAGGTTTTTATATTTACGATTTCAGTCAGAAAACTAGGGTTTGTTAAATGATTAGGTTAGGTATTTGATTCTTGTCAGATATTCTTCCGAAATCCAAGGGGCTTATTTCATACATCCTTGGATTCAAAAGAATATGTATCGTGAACTTAGTTAGGTATAACTCATATATCCAACTCATTAGCTCATGACACTTCAGATGTATTGGTTGACTCAAATAAATACAACCAAGGTTTCAGGGTGTTCACATCGGGATATGAATACAATTTTTGGAAAAGTTTCCATCCACTACCCCAAATTTGGGATAACTCGGTGGCTAGTCATTTATGTTGGAGAAAATTCTTTGGTTATACAAACTTATCTTGAAAAGGTTTTGCTGGTTTGAGTTAGTGGGCATAGTCCCCCCGAGAGAATTAAACATCTTTTACGAAGTTTACTTCTTGGAATTCACCAAAATGGTTTTTGGTTTCTAGTGTCTTAGGTTCCATCTTTAAAAGATGGTGGTTTTATGCGTAATAATTGGGTTTATCACTCAAATTCGTGGTTTATTATAGGTTTGTCTTCTGATAGCTCAAAATGTATTATTTCCTTAGGAAGAAGAATTTAATAATCCTACCAGTGATGAAACTCTTTTCCTATGAAGAATTCATATGTAAGTATAAAATCATAGTAATTTATTTCCAAGATTTGTTAGTACGCTCTATGTACAATTAATAACTTATGTAGAACTCCATGAGCATTTAACTTCCATGAAAACATCCAAGTTAAGAAAGCATAATATTTTTTTGAGAGTTTTTAGTATGTATTAAGTAAATATATTCAAGATGCGAAGTATAATAGTGATCTTAGGTAAGGTATAACATTTGTGCACACAAATAATTTCAGATGATATTGTTGACAAACATTTCATTATTTTGTGTTTTTTTATATAACTATAGTAAATAATATCTTTCCACGAGCACTACATTTTCCTAGCCACGTATGAGTTATCGTAGCATAGAACAAATTTTAAGATTGCTTCTTAGGCAACAAATAATCTAGTTTTTATAAATGGGACATGCCCCTAGGAAATTGCTGCATACGACGGCGGGAGTTGCCATCCAGCCCAATAAGAGTGGAGAGACTAGCGCCCACATGCATGAAATAAATATTTTCCGATCCAAAAATTTAAAATAAATTATCTCTTAAAATGTTAATGCAATTGACGATATGTTTTTACAATTAGGTTCCTGTCGACGAGAACTTTAAAACAAGATCTCATCTTAATATAATTTGACCTTAATACAATTTGATGAACTTTATTTTCGTCGCTAGTTGCCTGGTTATTGTACTATAGCTAGCAAGTTACAAGTTAACAGTTACCGGCCAAGTAATACATGACCACCAGATACATTTTACAAGTTTTTTGTCATACCAATGATCTACTTGTTTGGAAAGTGAGTATTTGGTGAGTAGATGAGTTCAGAAAATCTAGTAACCATTTGATTTTCATATGGTACCTAGCATGGCTCTACCTAGTGAACAAGTGATTATAATATAGGAACTACGGACGAAACATAAATCATCAAAACACATCAACATAGAATCTAGTTTTGAAGATGAATAAGCCAACCATGAAAATGAATCCATATTTTGATTTACGGTTTAAGAGATAAACCATTTTAAAATTTTAAAACCAAAAGAAACCTCGCGTCGTTGCATGCATGACCTGATTATCTTATCATGGGCATACCCACGAAATGCTAATCTACGCGTGCTCTTATTAGCATGGTCCATAAATAATTATAGGAGATTGCAAGTATATAAAAGTGATTATCAATGAAATATCTATGTATTGAAATATGCACGGGTTAGGTAAGTTTGCGCACACCTTTTTTGCAATATTAGATTTTTCCATACAATTTAGACTACTAAATTCCAGGCAAAAGCATGTTTACCAACATAACAAAACATGGAAGAAAATCAGTTCTCACAACATTTATTTTTGTATATTGTTACATATTTCCTTGATTAGTTTGAACATTGTAAGCATGAAAAACATGTAAATGAGCACACATATTTATAATTGTTGTATGTACTATATAAATTTTAGATTTGAAACTTATCTATAAAATTAAATTATATGTGCAAGGTGAGAGCATATTGTTTTTTCTTTTGACAAAAGAATACCATGGCAAAACAGTTATAGGGATAGTGAGGAGAATAGCGTTGTTGGCTTTTAGGCTAGATGGACATCAAACTTGGTTCAAAATGCAACTCCTTCACATAGTACTCCTTCTACTGATGGTCCTATATCTTAGAATGTAATGTTTTCGCAACGGTGGAACTACAAGACGGTACGGTGGGATTTAGAAGGTTTTTTATTATTGATGTTTGGAGATACCCGCTTAAGATTTATCATTTTGGCTGGCAGAATTTTCTGCGGGAAAAATGGTGTGGCCCATTAACAAGCAAATTTAGAAATAGTGATTAGTACATTGTAAGTGTGACTACATGAAGAATGTAAGCATCCCACAGACTAATAAAACTCTTTTCCCCGTAGTAATTTGTTAATATAAGCATGAAATTGCATCCAAATTTAAATGGCAGCAAACAAAAAAAACAGCTAAGAACGTCTATAAATTAAATGAGCACTTTAGATTCCATAGTACTAAATAAACTGTGCGATTCTTTAGTAGGTGATAAATATAAATATAACTACGCTAATTCTAGGGCTAATTATACAGTATTCAATTAATATTTCGAGAGGTATAATACTTATCCAAACAATGGATTCGGGATGACAGCTGACCATTATGACATTATCTCATAAATTCGTGGTTGCCATATGTATATATGTATACCTTCTCAGCTAGCTGAGATCTAGCTTAGAGCTCAGTTAATTTTTTAACCGTTCGATTTAATCCGGTCAAGATGCGTGTTACGCAGCGCGCGCGGCCGGCTGGCGTGTCTCTCGCCGTGTACCTACGCGGCTATCGTATACATCCATACAGGCCTATTGACTTGTCGCAACTCGCTAGCATTTCTTTTGTTTTGGCTCTAGGCGTGTTTGTGCTCTTTAATTAGCTTTTCCTTTCCTTCGTCTAGTGGACGTTCAAGAAATTGCTGTTTGTAATTCACATCAAGAAAAGTTATAGTCTGCACAGGAGCGGTTTGTTACTCAATTTTTTCAATGTTTTATTTTTATAATTTTGAATATAAAAGTATCTCAGTTACATGTGCCATTGTAACTGAGTATTTTTTTTAGTTGCAAGTAGTGTTGCAAGTGAGATTTTTTAAATTTAACGGTGGCTGCAGTTATTTTTTCTTAGTTGCAAACGGAGTTGCAACTGACATTTTTTTTTCAGTTATAAATAGGGTTGCAACTTACTCCCTCCGTTCCTTTCTATAGTGCCTATTGTTTTTTGGCACGGAAATTAGCGCACTATAGAAAGGAACGGAGGGAGTAGCTTTTATCAATTTACAACTGAAGTTGATTTTTTCTAATTGCAAATAGAGTTGCAATTGATTATTTTTGTTTAAAAAAATAATGCGCGAGTGAAAAAAGTCTTACTTAGAATTCATGTGGAACAGACAAGCTCTTAGTTGCAAGTGGGATTGCAACTGGCATTTTCTCCGGTTGCAACTAGGGTTGCAACTTACATTTTTGTCCAGTTACAACTAGAGTTGCAACTGAGATTTTTCTAGTTGCAACTCGGGTTGCAACTTTTTTTTTAAAATTGCAAATGTTTTGCTAGTAGAATTTTTTTGACACAAATATTTTAACTAGATTTTTTTTAGTCGCAAGTGAGATTATAACTACGATTTTTTTCACTTGTAAATAAGCTTGCAACTGATGTTTTGTATAAAAATGAAGATGCAAGTGAGTTTTTTCTAGATTGTGATGGCTCGTAATTTAGGAGGAAAAAGTAGTTAAACATTAGACAAGAGATAATGGCCTAGTGCTTTTACGTGCACATACGAGATGGGAGAGACGCTAAGGAAATAACCGTGTGGCTTATCACCTAGAGCGCTTCCTGGCACGTGGCACCGCGACGCCCAGACGAAACAAGGTTCATATACCGTATGCAAACGTGGGTGACCTCAGCTGACTGAGAGTTAGCTTAACTCTCAGCTAGCTGAGCATTAGAGGGACCCTATAAAAATACCCATAGCCATTCGTATATAAATTCAAGCACCTTAATTAAATCTTCATCGTCGATCCCTCACAAAGGAAAAATCTTCTTCGCAGAGCCTCCGCGCCTCAAGCTTCCCCGGCCACTCTCTCACTCCCGAGCGGCACGATGGAGTATGCCAGGTCCGCCTTCGCACGTCTTGCCCATGTAAGTCCCTCCCTAGCGAGGAGCGCACTGCCGTGCGTTGCACCGATCACCATCGCCTCGATCGCCATGGAGGACCTCCGCCCCAAGAACATGGCTTGCTTCGACATCGACGCGACATCAGCGTTCAGGATCATTGCACAGTGGGCAGCGTGGCGCCGGCAGGCGTGCGAACAGATGTTGCTCGACCTCGACCACCGTCACGGGGACTCCGACTCCGAGATCCTCGCCCTCGCCAGCCTCCAAGCCGTCTCCACCATGCTCGATGCCTCCTTCCTCCGCGCCCGCGCTGCTTCCGACGACGACCACGGTAGCAGCGGGAGGCGCGCGCTCGTGCGGCTGGTCGCGCGGGAGGGGACCGCCACGGCGCCGCAGCAGAGCTCCCCGCTCGGCGGCGGCCGCAAGAAGTGGCTGGAGCGGCAGAAGCACGTGAGCATGGCCGGCCAGGACGAGGGCGACGCCCATGTCAACCAGAGAGACATGCGCAGCACGCCCAGGCTTTGCGGTTGGCAAGAGCCCACTGACGTCATGACGCGCGAGCTGCAGGACCTCTCGGAGCACCGCCCTGTCTCCGCCTTTGTTCACCGCGACTGCATTGAGGTCAGAACTCAGAACCCCTAAATCCTATGCTCATCCTCTCTGTAGAAGTGTCGCGTATTTTTTTCTTCACATTTTAGGAATTAGCTTAGGCGGCTTGGCCAAGTAGGCCAGTACCATGATCATCCTGGGGGTCTTCTCCTCTGCACAGTCTATTTCAGCTGGAAAGTTTTCTGGCCAAAACCCTGCCTCTCTAGCTACTTGCTTCATGCATGTGATTGTGGTGCTGGTGCCTAAAGTTCAGTTCGCATTCTGGAAAACATGAGCTGATACTTGAGACCTTTAGCCTGGAATTTGAACATTGTGCCATCCTTATAAGTAACATTTCTTGCAGTATATATAGGCTACAGAATTTAAGATCAAAGTTTTTTTTTTCAATATCTTGTGTGCTGATTTGAAAATATGCATGAGCATCACCGTTGAGACTATTTAAGATTAAACATTGTTGTTTCAGTGCTCCTGTTTTAGTGGTGGCATTAGTTAACTAATACTGTACAAATTTTTTGTTTTCAGAATTAATTGGCAGCTCCGTTTTTATTTCATGGAACTAATAATTATTGTTTACAGTCGTTTCTTCGAGGTAGATTCTTCTTTTCTGGTGGAAGGACTATGGACGATGAAGGATCAGTTTCTATGGCAACTGGAGAATTAGGGCAGCTTAGACAGAGCCATCCCGTCACCGATGATCAACAAACAAACCGGTCCGTGCCATCGGGGGCTGCCGAAAGTGAGCATCACAGTTTTACAGATCAGGTTTTGCGTGACGGCAATCATCACTTGGAGAATGCTACTGGCAATCATGAGATCCATATGTTCCAACCAACGGAAGATGAATCTGTGAACGTACAAAACAGTAGCACTCTACCGAACACTAATGATGCTTTGCAGGATGATATTGATCAAGAACAAATGAACGGACATGACAACGGCGACGAGTATTCATACTCATGGTCCCTAGAACAAGGCAGTGAGCAATCTGGTTTTTCCTCTTCTACCCTCAACATTGAAGCAGGAGCTTATGGGCAACCAAATGAAGGAGAAGGCGATGCTTCCGACGGACCGCACATTATCGATTCTGAAGAGGCTGCTCAACCACGACAGGGGCAACCAGATGAAAGTTTCTATCGTCACACTTATAATAATTGGTTCGGTCATCCGGTACATAGTTTCTATGGAGTGGAGCTTCCAGAACTCTTAAGCAGGTATGTAGCACTTCTTGAAAATAAATCACAAATGCAGTTTACCGCTTTGTCAATCACACTTAAGCAGGTCATGTTTTGCAGGGGAAGGGTCTCTAATCTTCTTATCAGCGGCTTCGGTCAAAGTCTGGACCAGCTCCTGATACAATCATATGCTCGAAGACAAGAGCTTGTTGAAAGGCAGATGTTGAACACAGCTGCTTCAGTGAACGAAGATCATGCCGAACATTGGATCAACGAGCCGTATCAAGCCGAGCACGACTACACCACTGGCGAGCCGTCGTTTGTGTTCACAGGTGAAGGACGCAGGCGACGGCAGTGGTATTGGACCCGCCCTGAATTTGTGAGTCTCCGATTCTTTATTACTGCAGGTCAGTATTATTCATAATCATCCCTGCTTTGTGTTATTTCTGAAAGAAATCTGTTTGACAGGTGATAGACTCCATCCAAGAGCTGCATGTAGACATGGCCGGGCTCTATCATGGAATGAACAGCATGCAGAGAGAGCTGAGAGCATGCAAGGAGATGCAGATAGAGCTGCAGAGATCCATCAAACAAGAAGTCTCTGCTGCTCTGAACCGCCCTATACGGGTCCAATGTCAGTCAGATTAATCTTTCCCTTCTTCCCCATCTCCTGGAGTCTATACTTTGATTATCCACACTGTGTGTGTCTGACAAAATACGATGAATTCTGAACATAGGGTGGGCGGAACGACAACTAGATGATGCATCACGCTGTCATCTAGTAAGGAAAGGAACCTGTTGCGTCTGCTGCGAAAACAAAATCGATGCGCTCCTTTACAGGTTTGGTTCCATCTGTCACCATATGTGCACTCACATTTGTATGTAATTGCAAAACTTATTCAAGAACACAACTAATGTGACATCTTCTCATGACATCTCAGGTGTGGACACATGTGCACCTGCTCAAAGTGCGGGCGCGAGCTCCTCAACGGGGCCGGGAAATGCCCAATGTGTCGTGCACCCATCATCGAGGTCGTGCGAGCTTATAGTCCATAATGTGACAGTCTTAAATTTTGAAGCAGGAGTTGTATTTTGATTATGAGATTTAAATTTATTCCGTTGATATCCAATGGAGCACTAGTTTCTGAAATCTCTGTTTTTTTTTCACATTGAACTTCAGTTATTAGTTCACCATTGTTTCTATATACCGAGCAATATTTTAATAGTGTGATTTGACAACCAAGAGTTATATTTTGATTATGAGATTTAAATTTCTTCCGTTGATATTTTACTGCAAATTTGGCTCTGTGCTTAAACTCTTCAAGCAAATGTGGCATGTGCCACAAATAGGCTACAAGGCTAATGATACTGTTGTTCACAAATTATATTCAATGATATGTTATTTCAGTACAATACCTAGATACAATGCACTTGGACACTTATATCTAAATAGTGTCCTCTGAGCTAGTCACTCCTTTTTGTGGGTTTTAACCTAAGAATTTTAACCGAAGATCCCGAGTTGTTGGATTTTAGTGTCTTGAACTATGATGCTTCTTAACCATGTGATGATCACGTTGTCTATGTTTATTTAGTACATGATGTTGAGGATTTGTTACACTAGGGCGTGTGTTAAGATATGAGTCATTGAGGCTAGGATATTTGTTAAGATATGATTCATTGGGACTGCCCTAACTTGCCATTGTCCAAACTTCTAGTGGAGCAGCCATGTAATGCAATAAGTGGTCTATAAAATTACTCATTTGCAGTATTAATTCCGAGATTAATTTTTTCCTACTCATAAATACAAAGTGGAGGGGAGATAAACTTATGATTGATTCGTAAGACAATCACATCGCATGGACGGTGCAAATACGCTCTCCGGGTTTTTGGAAACAATCTTCCGAGGAGAACAACTCGACTGATCAAGGAGCAAATTAAGCAAGCCATGAGATGAAAACATTTATCTATAGGGGTACAAGAAGAGCATCAAAAACTATCTATGGTCTTTTAAATCAAATGTCTTTGTGAGTTGCCGATGACATGGATTTTACAATCATCATCGTTTCCATGGCAACAACTCCAGAAAGTGGACATTGGCAATGTCTATATCACTCTCTTGGCCATTAAAAATGGGTGATGGTGTTTGGTGTTCCTGTGTTCCCCACTACAGGATGCATGGAGCTAAAACTTGTATGTAGGGCTTAGATATCCTAAATCATGGATACCTCACTACCCGCACGCAGGAAGGGGAAATAAATAGTCACACTTGATTGAATTCGATCCGCTTCCTCGAGGGGTCTCCTTAGGCTTTCCACCTAAGGTGGTTGGGGTGCCTGCCGAGGAGACTTGTCATATGCACTAAGATTCAACTAACCAAAGTAAGCACTGCTTGTGAAATATGAAGTACCTTTATTTGGTGTAAATGAAGTACCTATTACATCATCTAAATATACACTATGAATTTCCCTCTAACCACAAACAAGAGGCTTTGTATTGAATGATCGTTTCGCATACATCAAAGTTAAGACTTTCACTATGAAAAGTACCAGAACAACACAATCATAGTGCTGATTGTAAAACTGCTTCAGATAACATCAATTCAAATCATGAACTACAATTTTTTTGTGTATGCCATAGTGATCGCCATAGTGATCAATTAATGAAATTGTAATTGTCAGAAATATGTAAGTATAGATTAATAAAAGATATGAAGAATAAATTAGTTAGAATTGAATGGAGCTCATGAATGGAAAATATCATGAAATCATTTTAAAATAGTATACAAAATACTCTAGTGAACTATGTTGAAACTAATCTAATATAGATGCACACCTATAACAAATTTAGTAACTAAATCCGTGTCTCGTAGCCATAAAAATTAACAGGTGAACGTCCACCACTCCAGCTGGTGTCATTTCATGTTCTTCTTGGTTGAGAGCCCCTCATGTTTTTTTATAGTGAATGGACATTTTTATATCCACATATCACATTCTATTCATATAGTCTTAATGTATATGCTTTGGGTGTACATAGTAAGATTAACTGCATGATATATGAATTTTAAGTTTCATCATGTTGATTATCAGAATATATGTCGATAGTGGAGATGTACGTGCACTAAATACAAAGCATATATATTTCGCATTAGAATTTGTGTTAGTTGTTCTCCTTTTCGAGACATTGTCCCTTAGAAAATTTTGGTTTAATTGATTCTTCTAGTTTAGATAAAATAAAATACATATGTTTTCAGAGATTTTTTTTGTATCGATCACTTATATAAACTCAATGTATTTTTGTACCTATTTTACTTTATTTAAATATAATTGAAAAATATCCCTAAAGCTAGAAATTATGACATGATACTAACTATGTTGGAAGGATATGATTTATTCGTAAGACAAACACATCGCAAGGATGGTGCAAATGCACTCTACCATTTTTTTCCCCGATGTCCTTCCATGTTTGAAAGAAAAATAAGGTCTATATTCCACCATATCTGGCCTCAACTTACCAAGAAATAGGCGTTATGAAATTTCTCGTGCATATCAACACTAATTGTTTTTTTGGATCTTGCTTCAAATATATACAGGTGGTGTTGGGCATCCTCTTTAAGTTAGCACCACATTGTTGCGACAGACGCCCCTCCAACAATGGGTACCACATATATGCACCGCTCGCATCACCCTTTTTGCACATATGTTGTCATTATTTTAACTAAGATTTGAGAAGCATATGAATCTGAATTTTACGTTGTATATCAAGTGATAATGTATTATGCTATATTGACTAATGCTTAGTTAATTATTAGTGTTGAATATGCTAAACGGAAAGGTAAGTACCGGCTGGATGGCCAAAGCCCCCACTCCCCCATCCCACCTCACACATACGTTGTTACAATTGCAAGCATAAAAACTATTTCATTGAATTCAAGTTACATTTATAGTGTCAGGCTATGAGACAGAAAGATAAATTGGTGAAAACGCATGAAAACATATGTGTGCATAATGGTGTATATGATATATATATATCATGTTCATTGTTTGGTTGCCACACATTCATGTTTAGGTAAACTATTAATATAATTAGTGCAAACTTTCACCATTTTTGAGATGGTCTTCTAGCGAGAACGGAATATCGGGAAGTAAAGCATGCCATGAAGTGCAAATGTTTATCCATAGAGGTGCATCAGTGTAATATAAAACAAGCTACAAGCGTTTAAGTCAAACACCTTGGTAATTATTTGCGCTTGCTCCACAATGATTTCACTTTTCTATTATAATTTTTAGTGTCTCTATCACAAAGGCGCCAAAAATCTCACACTGCATATGTGTATATCCATCTCTTGGGCATTAGCATGGTAGGACCAGCTGTGGGATATGATGTACACTTATTCCTCATTGCAGGAAACATCAAGCTACTATGCATGATATTTGAAGGAACCTACATACCGCATCATCTAAAGGTGCATTGCGAATTTTCTTTTAACCAAGAAAAGGCCATCATATTTAATGATCTTTTGGAGTACATCACAAACTATAATTGCACTTTAAAAAGTGCAAGAATTACTCAGTCATATGGTTGCTTGTAACATAATTTAGATATATATCGTTTTAAATTAAAGCACTACGATACACAATGATAGAATTTGGAATTGTCACAAATATGTAAATATATATGAACAAAAGATATGGAAAAAGTTGAAGTCAAGTGGAGTTCATTGCTTTAAGAACATTGAAGCCTGGTTAATCAACATGTTAACATATAACAAATTTAGTAGTTAACGCAACATCTCATAGCCATGAAGTACAATGGAAGGTCACCCGCGTCGGACAATCTCTTAGATTGGTGTCATCTCATGTTCCTTTCTAGGGATAGCCCCTTAAATTAGTTCCATTAGTATGTACTGATGTGGATGTACCTTTGTTATGTGCTTGAAGCATGTAGCATGTGCCACATATAGGCCATAAAGATAATGATGGTACCAATTAAAAATCACATTAAATTAAATGATTTTATATGCAATACCAATAATCAATGCACTAGTACAACCATCTATAAACAAGTATTAGTTGCACTAAAATGTCAATTGAGAAATGATGTCTTGGTAATGCCCTAAATTGCTATTGTTGGAAATTCGAGCCAGACATCCTTGTACTACATTAAGTTTTCTATGAGTTCATTCGACGGTAGTATTAATTAATTCTTCCTTATATTATGTCTCCTGCTAAAAAATATGAATTGTAGTGGAAATACTCACTGTGTTGTGTCCATTTGATTAATCTGTATGACTATTACATCACACGCATGGTAGAAATACATTCTCTCATTTTATTTGTGTTATCCTTCACTGTTTCAAAAGAGAAAAGTATCAATATATCCGTCACATTTGGTCTCATAACTAAGAAATTGCAGTGAAGGAATTTCCAATACTTATCAAAACTAACTTATTTTTATGTAGGTTGCTCCATAGATATCCATGTTGTGTATAATATCGTGATAAATAAAATAGTTGCACCCTCCTTCGAATGTTGTATATTCTATATCATGCTAATAGTGTGATATATTGCAAATATCATTTTGAGAAAAATAACATATAGCCTAAAAATAAATGATTTTGGAATAAAAAAATAAAGGATATAATTCAAATGGCAGAACAATACATACATAACTATGTAGAAAATAGTTTTCCAACATTCCTGAAGCCTAACATCAACATGCCATGTAGGCAATAATATAGCATAAATTACTTATTCAAAATCTTCAATGCTAGCGATGTCATGTTCCGATTTCGTAGAGGAGCCACACACGCACTACTAGGAAACTGCATATCTGTGGCACACGCTTTTGGAATTCTGTGGCACATATTCTATGCGTCGCAGAAGTCACACCACTAAATTTTATTTCTGTGGCACATATGATATGCACCCCAGAATCCTCACATTTCTGTGGCGCATATCCACGATATGCTCCACAGAATTCTCGAAAAATTCAAAAATTCAAAAAAATCAAAAAATCAAAAAATGAAATAATCTAGAAAAAACTAAATATTTGAATTTTTTGAACATCTAGTAACACTTCGAACATATCTCAAATCATATTAAAATGACAACTTCTCGCTAGGTCACCCATCCTTAAACTCCTCCAACCTAAGCACGTTTAACTTTTGAGTTCTATTTAATTGAGCTACCCTTTTACTACAAAAAGTTCTTATTGATATTAGTATCATATCAACCCTCTTAGCGCTTGTTTGTGTATATGTGTGTAGATGTGTGTTGTTTATGTGTGGTATGTGTATTTTATGTGTGTTTTAATATTTCTCAAAAAATAAAAACTTTAAAATTTTCAAAAGAAAAAATCAAAAATTTCAAAAAAAAAACAAATTATAATAAAAATATTTTTTTTACAAATTTTAAAAAAATAAATTTTAAAATAATTTCAAACATTTACAAATTTCATAAAATTCTCAAAAAATACAAATTACATAAAAATTTAAAAAATACAATTTTTTAAATAAATTGCAAAGAAATTAAATATTTCTTAATAAAACAAAACAAACCTTAAAGTTCAAAAATGGAAAAGAAAAACTTCAAAAAAATCCTAAAATTTAAAAATAAAAAGACCATTTCAAAAAAACTAAAAATAAAAAAATTAAAATATAAACTATTTAATTTTTTTAAAGGAACTAATTTAAAAATAAAAAAAATACTAAAAGTTCAAAAATTGGAAAAGATTCTAAAAATTCTAAAATTTTGAAAAATATAAAATTTTCAAAATCTAGAATTTAAAATCCATAAAAATTGTGACGCATATATGCACCACAGAAATGTGTATTTATGTGGCGCATATGGTTTGCATGCGCCACATAATTCCAGCAATTCTATGGAGCATATTTTTTTATGCGCCACATAAATATTTTTGTGGAGCACGACTTTAAATGCGCCACATAATACATTTCCTACCTATAAGGGTTTTCTTAGTAGTAACGTGAAAGTTACATGGCAGATAAAGTGGCTGATGCTACATCATGCAGACATCTAGCTCTTGCCAAAGTATATGTATGAGACGACTGTATCTTTATAATCAGTATAACATATACTACTCTATTCGTCCAATAATATAAAATCTTATATTGAATATAAGAACATTTTATAGAATAGGGTAATAAATAACCACCTCCAACAATCCCACTGATGATTTTTATGGGGATTTGCTGGTGAGAGATTATCTGGTGTGTCATGCTAGTTTTCCTTA
>NC_061510.1:12490238-12518271 GCF_022539505.1 Lolium rigidum
GAGACCTTTATAGACGCCGGCGTCGGGAAGAAAGCGCGGGAACGGACGAGAAGAGGCGGGAAGATCGCGCGGGAACGGGCGGTGGCGTGCGAACGCCGGCGACGCGTGGAGGCCGCGCAGCACCGACGAGACGTCTCGCCTGCCCCTCCGTCGCCATTAAGGCAAAGATGCCGCCGTGTGTCACCGCGCGCGAACAACTTCCGTCGCGAGGTAGGCGACGGTTAGGTTAAAATTAACCGTGCCGCCGACGCGTCAGCCCCGCCACTCCCCGCCTCGCTTGCGTTGTGTCCGGCGTCCCGGAGCGTCCCCGTGGGACGGGGACGGGCTCGGGGCGCCGGACACCGTATCGGGCGCGCCGGACAAAAAAGGGCTTTGGGGGACGCGGCTGGAACGCTTTTTTTGTCCGGCGCGCCCCAAATCGCTTTGGGGGACGGTTTGGGGGACGCGACTGGAGATGCTCATATCCTTGTCAAGCGTCAATCTTCTGGTCTTTGTGCTTGAAAGCTTCTACTTATCCATGTCATCCCCGCTTCATGCCAGTTTTATGATATCTTTTCACTTCTAGCTAGCCCTCTCCTATTGGTCCCTTTCACACACTACTCGCTCCTTTTAAAAATGTGTTGCATATATTTTTTGGTCATAGTCCAACTTTATGTACTACTCCATCCATCACATATTATAAAGTTTTATACTGGTGTTATAACATTTTATAGGACATGGTAAATAAATAACAACCTCCCACAAACCTATTAATGATTCTTGTTGTGTTGATGATATGTTTTTTGCCATCATTTTTTCCTCGTATCTTTGTCAAACCATGAATCTTCTAGTCTTTGCCCTTAAAATCTTCCACTTTATCCATGACCTCTCCACTGATGTTAGTTTTCTGATATATTTTCACCTCCAGCTAGCCCGCTCCTATTTCCTGTTTCAGTGAACAAACTCATTTTGAAAATATGTTACATATAATTTTGGTCATAGTCAAACTTTATAGTGTTTGACTATTTATGAAGAAAAACATTTAAATTCTTGCAATATATTTCCTCCATCCTAAATAAGTGTCGCAACTTATCTAGATGTAGATGTATCTACAATAAAAATGTGTCTAGATAAATTTTTATCTAGACAAAGTTGTTATACTTATTTTGAAACACATGTGTAAAATACATATATCATGAAAATATGTCATGGTTGTTCTCTTAATATAGCTTTGATATAAGAAATTTTGATACCTTTCGTATATAATTTTCCAAACTTTTTTAAAAATTAACTTTGACTAAAAATTATACCCCATGTGTCTTCAATTGCTTGTTGCAGATTTGCCTAGATACAACGTCTAATTTAGAACAGAGGGAGCATCTACTCTCTGCGTTCCCTATGAACATTGCTGATTTAAATTACATTTAATTTAATGTATAAATATTTAAATACATCTGAACTACGATAATAAATATGAAACGGAAATAATATGAAATGGAGGGGGTAACATATTAGAGTTTATCATTCCTGCCACTATGACCAACGTGAATCTCAAATTTGCCATTTGACCGATGGAATCCTCAATCTTGCCATTGCTCTTAGTTACAACACTTCTCATTTTTTTCAATTTCATCATCTCCAATGTTAGTCTTTAATCATTTTTGCCATTTAAAAAGTGGAGGCAAATGGGAATGCAGTTAATATATCAACATGGCAAGCATTCAACATTTAGAATTACCAGCAAAGAGCCGGATAATGTTCTTGCTACAAAGACACGTCTCCACAAATTTCTACACTTGATATACAAACTATTTGTGTTCGTATGCATGGATTAATTTAGTCTGAATTTGACGAGCAAGAGACCGCCAATGAGAATGCTACAATATCTATTGCTACCCTTTAAGGTATTGACTAATGATATGACACAAATTGTGATGACAATTCAAGGGAGTATTGCAAGAAAAATCTCGAGGAAGCCCTTGCAACAACTAAGGAGTGATGGGTTACTTCTTCAATTGGCTCATCTCCTGCTTCACGCTGATGTCAGTGTGGCATTTTACAGGAAACTAGAGACACTGTGGTGTGGCATTTTGTGGGCAACTGGAGACACCATGGCATGGTGAACTACTACTTTGGATTTGTTAAAAGTGATGACATGTAGGTCCAATCAATCAATCAATCATAATGGCAAAATTGATTATATACTAAATGGAGATGATAGAATGGTAAAACTGATCGATCAAATGAAAAAATTAAGATTCAAGTTGATCATAGTGGCGGGAATGATAAAAACCCAACACATATTATTAGAGGGACCCGGGGGGGGGGGGGGGGGAGTACTTCACCCAGCCGTCGTCCGCAATGCCTCCTCCACCGTATATATGAGCACACATTTGGTTCCACCGATCGCCATCGGATGCTCCTCCGAACATTTCGCCGAGTCCAACATTTGACACTGAGTCTTCCCTACACATACCCAGCGCCTACATAAGCCCAGCTGCGCCAGCAAAATCCAATCCATCGAAACAGACGGGCAAAAGCCATCCATTCTATTGTACTAGTACTAGGTTGCAAGCAATAAGGAGCAGAATCCAGCGAGTAATGGTTCCGATGGTCAAGCAGGGCGTTGCGGCGAAGGAGATCAGGGCGGCGTACGTCACGTTCCTGGCCGGCTCCGGCGACTACTGGAAAGGCGTCGTGGGCCTCGCCAAGGGCCTCCGCGCCGTCAACTCAGCATACCCCCTAGTGGTGGCCGTGCTCCCCGACGTCCCCGAGGCCCACCGCCGGGCCCTGCTCGACCAGGGCTGCCTCGTCCGCGAGGTCCAGCCCGTGTACCCGCCGGAGAGCCGCACCAAGTTCGCCTGGGCGTACTACGTTGTCAACTACTCCAAGCTCCGCATATGGGAGCTCGTCGAGTACGAGAGGATGGTGTACCTCGACGCCGACGTCCAGGTGTACGAGAACATCGACCACCTGTTCGACCTGGAGCAGGGCCACCTGTACGCCGTCAGGGACTGCTTCTGCGAGGGGACGTGGAGCGGGCAGTGCCGGGACAGGGTGGCGTTCTGGCCGGAGCCGCCGCCGCTCTACTTCAACGCCGGCGTGTTCGTGCACGAGCCCAGCCTCGCCACCGCCAAGGCCCTCATCGACGAGCTCGCCGTCACCGAACCGACCGCGTTCGCCGAGCAGGACTTCCTCAACACGTTCTTCAGGGACGTGTACAAGCCCATCCCGCCGGCGTACAACTTGCTGATAGCTATGCTCTGGAGGCACCCCGAGAGCGTCGACCTCGGCAAGGCCAAGGTCGTGCACTACTGCGCCCAGGTACGTACGCGGTACACCGCCGGCCGTCCTTGTCTTCTTGAAATTACAATCAACGAATTAATGTTTCCATGCCATGCATATGCAGGGTTCGAAGCCGTGGAGGTTCACCGGGGAGGAGCCAAACATGGACAGGGAGGACGTCGAGATGCTCGTCAAGAAGTGGTGGAACATCTACAACGACGAGAGCCTCGACTACAACACCGCCGGCCACCCTCTGGGAGTTGCTCTGACTGAGGCCGGCACCGTCAAGCACTTCCCCGCGCCCGCCGCGGCGTAGGCTCGCCGGCTGGCGTGGGCTGGGCGTGCACGTTCGGTGGTTGGTAACTGGCGCTCAACACGAGGTACCATAATCCCATGAATGATGACGAGTAGCGGTAGGAGTACCTGTTTTTGTACTGTCGAACGATCTGTAATTGTGCTGTGTGTGTTTTTTTAGGGTTCGCAAGAAGTCTGTAAATACATACGCATATCATATCTACGGCTAGTAGATCCGCCTGCTATGTGGAGTAGAGTACGATTTGCAAGTAATAAATTAGGGTGTGATTAATTATGTGGCAGCGGTGTCCGAGCTCCTTGTGGTTCGTCGCTTGATCGACAGCACATCGCTTCGAGGGGGGCCTGATCGACCTCCGCGCCATCGACTCTCCCTCGAGCCCCAGCTTCTCCTCGCGCGAGGCTTACCGCGCCCTCACGCCGGCGCACCCCGTCGACACTGGGGCTCGCTTGACCTGATCCCTCCGGATCCCTACCAAGATCAAGATCTTCACGTACCTCGTCGACATCGACCGCCTGCCTGAGCACGCGGGCGAACCTCTTCTACAAGAGTTGTGCCCCCTCCGATGTGTGTGCCGCCTGCACCTCCCCCAAGACTGGGAGGCACCTGTTCTTCGACTGCCCCATGTCTGCGGCAATTTATACCCGGTTGGATGTCCCAATCCCGGTGGGCAGCTGCTCCATTTGGGACCTTCCGGCACTTGCACAATAACCCCGCGGAGCTTGGCAGTTCGGGATGGCGGCGATCCTCTGGTCCATTTGGAAGTCCCGCAACGACCTCGTCTTCAACATGGTGACCCACTCCACCACCTCGACTCTCCGGAGGGTGTGCGACGACCTTGCCCTTTGGATATGGCAGCTTCGCCTTGCGGATCGCGCGCCACTCGACGGCGTGCGGTCCTTCCTTCTTGCTAGATCTATTGCTTGATACTCTCTCCCCCCTTATATCTCACCTTTGTACATGGACCGGCTGCTTGGCCACTTTCGGGAATGAATAACGAACTGTGGGGATCCCCCTGTCCACCTCGAAAAAAAATTAATTATGTGGCATCCATACAATTTTTTTACCATCGATTTGTTTTGTTTAGGACATAGTAGATGCATATGCTCATAAATCGTACCTACCAATCCTTATGAATGTAGGCATGCACACCATAACCTTATAAGCACCTTCGAAAAACTAAGTCCAATAAACTCATCCTACGGGTCTTGAGATCGACGAAGTCACCACAGATGACTCGCTATCGATGGAAATGTCATCTCCCATTAAATTATATCTCACCTTTATAAGACACCAAAGTGACAAATCTATGGTTTCAACCAAGGTGAGGTGAGGATATCACTGCCCTCCTAATCATCTAACCATAGGTTGGTAGGAATATCTCTTGTACTGCGTGAACCTTTTGTTTTGCTACAACTTGCTTGCAATTTCAAAATTCTAGTTGCAGCCAGAATTAATACTAAAGAAAATCTCAGTTGCATCTCGATTTTCAACTAAAAAATCAAAATATTTTTACCATTGTTCTATCTCATTGGAGTTTAGTTTTATGCAGTTGCTACCTATCGATCAAGCAAGAAATATTTCAGTGTTTGATCAAATGATCCTAATTTTCTTTCCTTCTTTAAACAATAAGAGTCAGCTCATGTTTGTCTATTAGTTTCTTTTGCTATTTTTGGGTTTATGCTGGCCTTTTTTTGGTGTTCATATTATATTTTTTCCCTGCGTTTTGGTTGGGCCCATTTTTATCTATGGTGTTTTTGTGTTTTCTAAATTCTTCTACCATCCAATTTTTCATCCTTTTGTAATTGCAACTGTTATAATTTTCCCTTGTGTGCAATTGCTTATTTGTGTGCAATTGGAAACATATACCTTTTTTTATCACAATTGCATGTAGATGCGCAATTACGCATATGTGTGCGATTTAAAATTCTTGCCATTATTTGTGTGTACATATATGTGTAATTGCATATATGCAAAACAAAAAGTATGTATTCTCTCCGTCTTACGAAATTTGTCTGAAATTTATCAAAATTTAGATGTATCTAGATGATCTAAAACAACTTTCATGAGACAAATGGAGTTTTTCTTATTACATGTGTGTGTTCGAACTTCGAAGGTATCGTCGCATGTATGTGTAACTCTACGAACCAAGAGAAAAATCTACGCATAATTTTGCTCGTGGACACACAATTGCATATGGATCTTTAATTGCACATGTATATATGCCAAAAAAAAATTTGTTTGTGTAGTTGCATTTTTCCATTCCCTTTGTAAGAAAAAAGCCTAGTTTAAAAAACCCCATAAACAATGAAGGAGGGGGCAAGTGGATAGAATTTCAAAGAAAATGTTCGATCAAGCGCTAGGAGCCTCCTTACTCTTTATATCCAAAAATACTATGCAACAAATTAGCGTGCACCTTCTTTTTGTAAGGGGGGAACGGAGAATTGCTACCTAGAGTCCTAGAACGACTACATATGCCCCTGAATCCATATCCGTGGAGTATTGACGTTCGTCCTTCCTCATATAGTCTCGTAGCAACAGGACACGCGACTTATCCGGTGACATGAATAGCTAGGCTGTCTAGATTTGATCCGCGAGCGTGCCCAATCGCTGTCGACACCGCCGTAGAATACTCAAGTAAAGAGGCCAAAACTGTGCCGCCTTGTCGAGGATTGGGACGGCTCGATCCCATGCATGTATGCTGCTTTTCCTCTCGGACATGTCGAGATCTCATAGGTCACACGGGCCGGGCCAGCCACAGCCAACGCCCGCCGACGAGCGGCAGATATAGCCGTCGTCGTCGTCGTCCACGACACTAAGAGCATCTCCAGTCGCGTCCCCCAAACCGTCCCCCAAACCGCGTCGGATCGAGCGTTTGGGGGACGTGTTTTGTTCGTGCCGCGTTTGGGGACGTCGCTCCCCAGCCGCGTCCCCCAAACGCCGCCCCAAATGAATATTTGTGCAGGAAAATAAAGGTTTTCATTCAATTTCGATTATATATTACAAAGTTTGAATGAAAACGGCTAGATTTCATCTAAACCTAGGCTATCGACCGCCCGGCGGCGCGTTCGACGGCCCCGCCCCGTCGTCGCCTCCCCTACGCCGCAGCTTCTCCTGCGCGCGCCTCCTCTCCTTGCGTTCGGCGGTGGCCGGACGGTGCCGCTCCCGCCGATAGTCCTCCTCCGCCCTCCCTGCTGGGCCGCCCGGAGGGAGAGCTCGATGGCGCGACGAATCCGCGCCTCTTCGCGGGCACGGGCGTCGTCCCCGGAGCTTCTTCTCCGACTCGAAGGACTCGACGAGGGCGCGTTGCTGATCGGCCGTCTCGTCCGGGTGCGGGGCATCGTCGTCGGACCGGTCCGAACTCGTCGTCGTCGTCGTCCTCCACCTCGGTCTCCTCCGCCTTGGCCTCCTCCTCCATTGGCGCCTCCTCCTCCACATCCGTTGGCGCCTCCATCATCGCCGCCGCAAACGCGTCGGCCGCCGCCAACCGCTCCGCCCGCCTCCCCCATAGCGCCGTAAGCGCCGACTCCCGGCCGTCGACGCTCCTCCGCCGTCGCTCGCTGCTGGAGCTCGATCGACTCACGCCGCCGGCGCTCGATCGAGTCACCCCGTTCACGGAACAGCGCCTGCCGCTCATCGCGCCGGCGCCGGCGCTCGTCGGCCCATCGCTGCTCCATCTCCTCTCGGTACCGGCGCCGTCGCGCTTCTTGTCCCGTCGAGGCGTCGAACGCCGCAACGGTGTCGCACTGTCTGCTCCTGCCACGCTGCTGCCGCCGCGGCCTCCTCGGCTGCGGAGGCGGGGGCGGGCGAACGCCGCTAGATCCGCCGCCTGCTCGCGCTCACGCCGCTGGCGGGCCTCTCCTCGAGTGCCTCCTCGAGTGCCGCACGCCGCTGCCGGCTCGTCAATGGAGGAGACGGCGGTGGAGGGAAGTGGCCATCGCCGGGGCGGTTCGCCATTGCCACTGGTGACGGAGGAGACGGTTGTGGAGCGACGAGGGATGTGTTTGATGCCGGCGGGGTGTGGTGGCTACCATTGATGAGCCGGGAGACCTTTTATAGACGCCGGCGTCGGGAAGAAAGCGCGGGAACAGACGAGAAGAGGCGGGAAGATCGCGCGGGAACGGGCGGTGGCGTGCGAACGCCGGCGACGCGTGGAGGCTGCGCAGCACCGACGAGACGTCTCGCCTGCCCCTCCGTCGCCATTAAGGCAAAGATGCCGCTGCGCGCGAATAACTTCCGTCGCGAGGTAGGCGACGGTTAGGTTAAAATTAACTGTGCCGCTGACGCGTCGGCCCCGCGCCTCCTCGCCTCGCGTTTCGTTGTGTCCGGCGTCCCCGGAGCGTCCCCTGTGGGACGGGGACGGGCTCGGGGCGCCGGACACCGTATCGGGCCGCGCCGGACAAAAATGGGCTTTGGGGACGCGGCTGGAACGCTTTTTTTGTCCGGCGCGCCCCAAATCCCTTTGGGGGACGGTTTGGGGGACGCGACTGGAGATGCTCTAACGCCCCCACATGAGCGATCCTAGTAGCATGTCTATACTATACATGCATGGTACGGTGCACTACCCAATCTTATCCACCTTAGACTAGTCATAGTGGGGAGTAACATAGAGTACTAGTAACATGCATATGTTACTACCTTTTATAGTGGAGAGTAACATATGTGTGGTGTCATGCAAACTAATATTTATTATGTTGTAGACTCATGTTGCCTTGAAAAGTGTGATGTTATGATAACATAGCTAGTTACCAACATAGAGTATCATGCAGAGGTACTATAGAGGTACTATCATACACAAGTATCATATGCATGATACTACTACATGATACTTACCACACTATGACTAGGGGTGGACTAACGAGCTGCTCGGATCGTTAAGACTCGGCTCGTTAAGCTCGTTAAGCTCGTGATCGTTAAGGCTCGAATCATTAAGCTCGTTAAGAATAACGAGCTGAAATCATTGTTCGGTTCGACTCGTTATGTTCTTACGAGCGCTCGCGAGCAGCTCGTTAAGGATCATTAAGGATGCAATGCTAAGAAAACAAGTGTGCATTGCCTGGTGCGGAAGAGCGGAAGCATAGGTTTTTAGATCCTACTATAGGAGTTTCAAGCATGGTTAAAGAGCACTATTTTACTTGGCCCCTTCCTACCAAATATTTGAGATAACTAAAGTGACTCGCAGTCAAAACTGGTGAAGCCTAGCTTGTTACCGATCTTAACGAGTAGCTCACGAACATAGTCGGCTCGATTGTTTAGCTCGTTAACCTTAACGAGCAAAAATTGTTGCTCAGCTCGACTCGTTAACAAAATAAGCCGAGTTCAAACGAGTCGAGCAAACGAGCACTCATTTAACTCGCCGAGTTTCGAGCTTTTTTCCAGCCCTAACTATGACCAGCCTTATATAAAACAGGGACATCGATCAACACGAACACAGTTCCCCACATGACCATCGAAGTTTCCAGAATACATAAAACAGATAAACCAACGCGAACAGTTCTCCTGCATGTCCGTTCTTCTTTCTAGCAGTGCAACTTTGCACGGGGATTAGTGTTGCTAACTCTCAGTTATTCTTCTTCACCCCTACTCCCTTTTAATTAACACAACATTGATTCGATTCAAAATAACCTCTATATAAAAAAAGAAGCATGTGGATGATATGATTACATTTTAACTATTGGTTTTGAGTTTTCTTAGCTGTAATTCGCCGATTCCGTGTTTATGTTTCGAGACCTTTTGACCAAATTTTTTCAAACTCACCACACATGGTTTCGCATTCAAAATTTTCTTCGAGGAGTAATTTCACCTCGCCATTTCGCAGAACTCCATATGTTGTAAGTTTTTTTGTATCGGTGACCGTAAACAATCTGCACCTTGCCAATATATTGTAACTTTTTATGTGTGCCAGTTTATGCTTTTACTATAACTTGTGTTGGCTAATCTCTTACTTGTCTCTTGACATCTTGTTGATGAAGGAAACGGACCTGGTGACTGATGCACCTCTATCCAGCCTCTTGTATCTCTCGGACTCACATAGTTTCCAGCCAATCAAAGGAAGAGGAGAAATATAGAGCTGTTGAAGTGAAGCAATGGCAGTAATCTTTAGAGGGAGGGAACTGGGATAGATTGATAGCCAACTAATCGAAGTAGCTAGTACCATATTGTAATGGTATTAGTAGTGGTGGTTGGATAATGGTGGTAATCCCTGACAACATGTTCTCCCTAGGATCAGTAGCCCGATCGAGGCGCGCCATGTAGGTGTAGCCAGCTTCATCGCCGACCTTGTTGTCATACGCTGGAAGCTTCGGGGTCTCGTATTCAGCCTTGTCATGCATGTAGGAAATGTAACCACCGTGGCCACTATCGACGGTGACATGTTTGTCTTTCCATGCGCTGTCGTGGTAGGCCTTGTGCTCAACTTCGTGGACGGCGGCGTGGGGCTACTCGTCGTAAGTGAGAGGTCAGAGGTAAGATTAACATGTAGAGATGGAATGATAGTAAACTTGGGCTCGTATGCAACCAATATCTCAGTTGGGCCACAAAAACCTTCACATGCCACCAAATGAAATGGATAATATGGCCCAAGGACCATTTCAGATGGGACATGCCCCCAGGGACTGCACCCGGGAGCTCCAAATAGGTGCAAGCTACCAACATGTACACCTCAAGCTTCCCTCAACTATTGGGATTACACATGCATAGCCGATAGCCCGCAATAGAAAATAGTTACTAGAGTGTCTCTTAGGAGTTTGGCAGTGTCACCGTTTTGTTGGTGGCAATCCGGTTCTCAACTTGCCGGCGGCAAGCAACCCACGGTCAACAATAGCAGCATCTGAAAGCTCTCCCCCATCAAGATGCAGCCGATGCAGCGAAGACCGACATGTGTAAGTGTCCCCTAAGATTTACTATGTAATCTTGAGTTTTAATCAGGTTGTACCTCCTTTAGGGATTGTTTTGTCTATAAGTTGCAACGAGCCTTAATGATGGATGAAAGAGTATCACATATGGTATATTTTCTGAAATCCTAAACCACCATATTCCTTTTTTCCTACTAATATAATCCCAATTAACAAGGTGATATTTATCCAATATTATACCAAAAGAAATGTGAAATTTGGGAATTAATAGCAGCAATTGCCCATTTAGGATATTTTAGGAACGAGAGCAAATACATGGGAATACGGCAATGCACACTTACAAAAGCACCAACCTTCTTCTATATGATAACAACTTACCCATCCATCCAACAATACTCTTAATAATTTTGTCAAGTATTGGCTGCAAATCCTCTTTTCTTAACTTCGAGAAATGCAAAGGGACCCCCAATATAAGTAAAAGGGAATTCACCCATCTTACAACCAAAAATTTGAGCAAACAAATTAACTTCAACATCATCAACATTAATAGTCAAGAGGACTTCAGTACAAGTTTTTTTTCGTTTTTTCTACTCTCTTCGATTTATAACAACTGTCGGGACTTGGATCTATGCAGCTTCTGTCAACAGTGCAGGCTCTATCTTTTTTTTTAACATAAGGCACAAGTGCCCAGCTTTAAATTAATAAAGCTCCAAACGGCCAAGTTTTGGTACATGGTGCTAACCGGCTTACAACACAACGGACACCAAAAGCACAAGATAAACATAAAGCACAGCTTGTCGATGGTGAAGCCTCCTCACGAAGCCACCAAGGAGGAAGCCGCACATGTTCGAGAGATCCACCTGCTGCCTTGAGGGTTATCATCGTCTACATCACAGAAGATGGATCCCTTCCCTCTCGTCCTAGCTCGAAGGACGCCGAACCGTCAGAAGCGACGGCCCCAAGGAGGAAGCGACGCACATGGCACCGTCGTCACCCAATCCATTGGATTGTAGGTTTTCACCCGGGAGCATGGATGGGGTGAGGAGAAACGCTTAGTGGGTTTTCTAAAAAAGTGCCGGCGGCGGGGAGGGAAGTGCAAAAATGCCAAGGGGAGGCAGGTGGCCGGATTAGGGTTTCCCGGGTTGGGCCAAGCTGGGCTGGTCGGGTGTGCTAGGAAGGGTGCCGGTTGGGCTGGGCTTTGCCTGGACGGTTGGGGTTCTCTTCTGCCTTTTTTTATTTAAAACATTTTCATTTTTTATTTTCCTGTTTTGTTTTAAAACCATTTACAACTAGTTTTTAGACCAGAAACTAAGCAGAGAAAAGAGGACTATTATTTGGAATAAAAAGAGGAGAATAGTTTTAGCAATAAAATAGAGTTTAATAAAATAATTTTGGAGTTTCAAAATATGCATGATGTCATGATGATGCATAAAATAAAAGAAGAAGAAAATCTAATAGGGGATATTTCCTGGGCTGCTACACAGAGAACCGCCAGGCAATGCTGAGAATCTAGGTCGAGTGCAACATCAAGGGGAGCACATAATCATGCTAATTTAACAACTCTCTTCTCTAGTGAATGGCCGGAATTGTAACACCCCAGGTTTCTAGGACACGCGAGTGTAGAGTTAGGATTTGTGCATACATCTTAAAAAGTGGGGGGAAATTTTCCGCTTCGATTGAAAACTCAAAGTGAGCGAGAACCTTATATGAGTCTTGGTGATTCAAGGTTATCATCTTGGAAAATGTTTGGTTTCGAGATAATCTTTGTTGATATTTAGCGGAAAAGTTAAAACATGGAAAAGATAACATCCCAGGTCATTTGAATTCAAAAATTTGAATATTGAGTCTTATATTCAAATTTGAATTCAAATTATCATATAACTCAAATATTAGAGTAAAGAACTTGTGCAATAAAGTAAAAGCACATTGTATTAATAACCAAGACATTACATTGTCTTCACACATAATTTGGATAAAAAGAATATTGCAAATTTGAATCTTTACAAATTTGAATACAGTGAATAGTAAACCTATACTAAACCTACACTAAAGATTCTTCAGTCTCTAGTCTTCAAACCAGCACACATGCACAACTAAAAAGACATGCTAATATTAAAATATTGCCAACACCATAATGGTGAGGCATTTTAATGTATGAGCTTGATAAATAGACTAGGAATAATCTTAGAATCTTTGTTTGGAAGAAGAAAGGCAAATCAAAAAGTAACACAAGAAACCAAAATAACCATGTAAATGGTGAAGTGACAAATGACCAACAACAATAAGAGGGACACTGCTCAACATCCAAATTTACTGAACTATGAAGCTAGGCAGAGAAGATTAACAGCACCAGGAACACCATGAAAGTAAACAAAGGAAAAGGTGTCAAGCTCATTTGGAATTCAAGAAAGGGCAAACAGAACAATAGATAGGATTTTGACACTAATAGTCAAGATCATTAACAAATCATCAACTAATTAAACAACAATGGACAAGTGAATTACCAGTAACCATCAGATAAGCCAAACACTTCAGTAATTTGTGACTCTAGAAAATGGTTAGCAGTAATAAAATAAATATCTTGAGTACAAACAAGATAACAGAGTGCAAGGCAAGTAACCAAATGTGCTCATCCTCAAGGGGTGATGAAAAATTTATTACTGAAACTTGAACCAGAGAGAGTACCCACATAGAAGCATATGAATCACCTAAATACATGCTGAGAGGTATCAAGCATTTGACAGCAGCCAAAGCATGATAAAACGGAGCAATCGACCAAGGAGGACAACTCCAGATCAATCACACCCATTTGGTTGTCTACCGAGGAACAAAATTGACAGAAAAATACTTCACACTACTCAAGATTATCCAGAATAATCTCAAGCATACCCAAATCATCCAATAACCAAAATGGTTAATTAGCTCTAGTGGTATACCCAAATCATCCAATAACCAAAATGGTTAATTAGCTCTAGCAGATGAAGCAGCTAGGAGGAGCATACTATCCACAAGAAGCAGGTTTATCAGAGCTAGAAGACCAGCGTTTGTCTACAAATAGCAGGTTCAACTCAACCCAATAGATATAATGACACTAATGATGATCAAATGGATCATACACCAGAAAATGGAACCATAACACTTGTCCAACCTATCTGATGGTTTGAGAGGGAGTATTTTAGCATCATTTGATCCAATGGTCGTAGCGAAGCCAAGCAAATACAAGCACCTACAGCAAAGCCGCTAACACTTGCAGCAGATAGCATTACTGGGCACACTAAGTAACCAACCAAGCTATGACACAAATACAAGCATAGCTAAGTTATTGAACCAAAGTAAATCATCAGAAAGGTATTTTTCAAGCAAAAATGTGTAACTCTTATTTTGGTTGCATCCATGCCGCCACAACCCCGCTTGGCGTGCAGCAAACCACCATCTGTTCACTTATCTACAGGAAGAAAATAAAGATCATGTTACTACTTTCGAAGGTGTACTGCCGTATTTTTCTGAAGAAATTCCTGTCTATTTTTCTGATGATCCGATGCTGGGTATCGTCGTGATCAAGCCAGGCGGAGTCAGATCGGACAGACAGTATGCTATGCGCAGGTAACAGGTCGTCCTCCGCGTTCATCGGAGGCTCGCAGTCCGGTCCGCGTAGGTAGTTTGAATCTCTGAAACGGGTATCCGAGGAAGTGCACCCAAATCCCGCGCTTAATCCGGCAGGAAATCCATACAGGTATCCTATGCCTACGCACGCCGTTCGCCCGTCGGTTCCATCCGATCGGTTGCATGCTGTGTTTTTTCAAACACGCCCGGAGAAACACGTCTGCTTCCTGGCGTGAAACAAGGCAATTTCCAAGCTGCTTCCTCTCTTCCTCCACGGCCAGCCTAATCTGTCGGGCTGACCGGTCTCCTCATCTTCCTTCTCCTACAAATACGCCGCCAGCACCGCCGACCCTCCTCTCCCGCACACCAAATCAAACAACCTCTTCTATTCAAACTCGCCTCGCCACCACTCTCCCTCCCTCCATCTATCCCGATGTCGGCCTCACCCGAATTCTGTAAGCCCGCCGCCGTGCCGGACTACACGGCGCGTCTCTTCGTCGCGGCCGACGAGGACAACTCCTACGTCTACAGGACGCCGACGGGCACCCGAATCAGTTATCTCGGGGATCCCGCGACCTGCCCGCCGGCGCCGAGGAAGCCGTGCCCGCCGCCGGCCTCCGCATGCCGGAAGCGTCTCTTCACCGCCGACAATGTCATCACTCTGCGCTTCGACGACCTCAAGGAATCTTCAGCCCTGCCTCGCTCTGGGCAACCGGCAGCGCGGCCGCTCCGAGGACGAGCTCAGCAGCAGCTACAGCAGAAGGGCAGTTGGCACCATTTGAGATGACTGCTTAGGGCTAGTGCCAGTACTAGTTGCCAATCGTATCGATGCGTAAGCCTTAGGTATAAACTGTTCATGCACGATCGTAACCAAGTGATCGTACGTGAACAGTATACTTGCATTTTCTTAAACACGTACGCACCCTCTGTAACGATCCATCCTAAATTCCTAATAATAAGATTATTGTTTGTCTGTTTCTTACTTTCTTTGCCAAATAGGATTGTTGTTCGATTTCATGAATTTGTATTGTAATCCTCGATCGGCTCCTCCGCTTGAGCGGAATGCACTACAGGACAAGGGAACACTAGGTCAAAGCCATGTAATGTAAAACTCAAACTAAACTTGTTTGGCATAAAATGAAAAAAAAATGTTTTATGTTTCCTCATAAGGGGACACAGCCCATATCCATGATTTTACTTTTCAAAATCAGATCTGATAGTAGTAGATAAGATGATGAAGAATATTTCTGTATGGAAAGAAAAAAATTATCCATTTTTTTCCATATGTACACTTACCAAATGATGCAAACTTTTTTGATGAAAAGTCCATGTATCTAGACTACGGGCCTACGGCCCGACTGAAACCCACCACTTTCTCCCGGTCTATTTACTTTTGCATCCCGACACACCCCCTCTCTTCTCCGAGGTCTGGCGTCCGGTGGCTGTCCCACTTGGAGTGAGAATGGGCGGGCTACATGGCTTCTAGGTATGGTTTTCAACGAGATGCCGGTCTTAGGCGATGGATCTTTCTGTCGATTTTGACAAAATTAACCTAAATCTGGAAAGATCTCACAAAATAACCTGGTTTCGATTTTTTTTTCACAAAATAACCTTTTGTTTGGCTCCGCACCAGATGGAGCCATGCTCAGTACCACAGCTCCGTCTTAGGTGGAGCCAAGCTGATAAGCACGGTGTCGTCCCAGGTGGAGCCAAACTCAATAGCACGGCTCTATCCCGGGTGGAGCCAAGATCAGAAGCACAATGCCATCCCAGACGGAGCCAAGCTAAGTAGCACGGCTCCGTCCCAGGCGGAGCCAAGCTCAATAGCACGGCTCCATCCCAGGCGGAGCCAAGGTCCTTAGTCGGTTTTCGACAATAATTGGGAGTGGTTCATGCACCTAGCGATGACCAAAGGTTATTGAACCTAACAGAGAGGTTTGCATTATCTCAGTCCGTCACCAAGGGATACTCAACACGCTTATTTTCTATTGTATGTTTATTTTCATTTGGATGGTTACGTGTGCAAATTAGAAGATGTACCATAACAAGTTTCTAGTCTTTTCGGTTTGTTCTTAACTGTTCCTTGACATTACTCTTTTGAACCAGGTGACACATCAACATAGAGTGTGATCTCGGTGTGGTTCGTATCTCCGACGTCGTCGTCATACATGTCCTCTCTACCATCATTATGGTGATAGAGTAGAGTGATGGAAGACATAGTATATGTTTTGTATTTTATAGAGTTTTATCAATTTGTTAACATATAAACTATTGTTTATCATGAAATATAACTTGTCATAGATTTTGTCATCTACCCATGCTGTATATTCTATTTATCTTTGCAATGTGCTTCCTCGGTAGCTTGAGATGCTTTTTATCATGAAGTATAATTTGTCTATTTATCCTTGCTATATATTTTAATTATTCTATTAGTCTATTTCTTTTTGCAATGTGCTTCCTCAACAGTTTGGGTTCCTAGGTGCGATCTAGTACCAACAAGCATCAGGTTGTAGCTCACAACCACAAACCGGAAGAGGGTCCAGGTTCTCTAGGAAATAACAACGAACCGACGGACGTGTATTAACCAATCATCAGTATAATAACCCGGAGAGGATCCAAAGGCACCACAAAATTTCTCACATGCGCCTAATAAGTACTGTCAGCAGAGCGTGTTACTCTCGACGGGTTTCACGCGCCCGTCGGTGAAAATTTTGCACACATAGCCATCTAAACGGAAATAAGCATAAAATAGAAAATAATTGTCTTAAGTATCACTTGGTGGTGGTTCAAGATGATGCAAACCTCTTTGTTGAGTTCAATAAACTTGATCCTCATTAGATGCATGAACCACTCCCAATTGTTTTTAGAAAACGGCTAAGGACCTTGGCTCCACCTGGGACGGAGCCGTGCTGCTTAGCTTGGCTCCTCCTGGGACGGCGTTGTGCTTCTGAACTTAGCTCCACCGGGGACAGAGCCGTGATTTTTAGTTTGGCTCCGCCTGCGACGGCGTCGTGCTTCTTAGCTTGGCTCCACCTGAGACGGAGTCATGCTACTGAGCATGACTCCATCTTGTGCGGAGCCAAACAAAAGGTTATTTTGTGAAATCTTTTCAACACCAGGTTATTTTGTGAGATCTTTATAGATTTAGGTTAATTTTGTCAAAATCGACGATCTTTCGGGTCATACCCAGTGCTACCTGGGACCTATTCTTCTTGCCAAGGTTCCCCCAGCGGTCGGAGCTGAAGTACACTTGGGCATTTCTCGGGCTAGATCGGGCCCTAAAAAGCCCAAACCTAAATTAATAGGCCCGAGCCCGACCTTTGGGCTTACAAATCAGGCCTGAATCCAGCTTGAACAAAAAAAAGCCCAGCCCGACCCGAACTAAGCCAAAACCATGTTCTCTGCAAGCCCGAACACGGCTCGGTCCGACTTTCGGGCTCCAAATTCAGGGGTGAACCCGACATGCAAGCCTGGTCCGCCCGGGATTTTAGGGCCGGGTCGGGTCATACGGGCTGGGCTGCCCATGCCCAGGTGTAAGCTAAAGGCGGTGGGGAGTGGTTCTCCAATGTGTACTCCTCCAATAAGGCACTTGCTAGTAGTGGCGGTCGGCCGGGGTTTGCGCGTTGGGAACAGATGGCTTCTTCTTGTTGTTTTTCGAGCGCGGAGGTCCGGCGGCAGGTACTGCCGCCTGTGCCGGATCTCGGTGGTACTGTCCGACTCGCGTCGAGGCACTGGCGGGACAGGCACCCGCAGGTAGCTAAGCCGCCGTCAGGCAGGTGGACGTCCCCCGGCCGGTGGCACGGCATCCAGTTTTGGGACATGAGCTGCGTCATTTCGACGGGGAGCAGCACCCTGTTCAGCCACTCATCCTTCTTCATGCCGCTGCCGGACGCCTCGAAGTCATTCTTCTTCCCCGTGGCGATGTAGTGACGCGCGGTGGCGAGGGTGGGAGTGGAGGTGTGGACGACAACAGCATGGCCGTACCGCAGGTATGTGCAGCCTGTTCGACCGCACAGGGCCTCCCGATTTAGAGGACCTCCAAATTAATATGTTAAACTAGTACTCTAATGACCCATTTTGTTTAATTGGACCTCAATCATTTCGATGAGAGATTCTACGGAGTACTATACTCCACTAAGGCTTGCCATAGTGCTAGTAGTATCTTAGCTAGTACGTAGTATCATGCATATTGGTCCCATAAAAATGCTAATGTGGCAGCTAATTAAAGAGGAGAGAGGAGATTAGAGTAACATAGGTGGATTCCGTATCATAGCGCATATTACGAGAAAAGTTAATGCCTAACAAATCTTGTACATAAATTTACACTGAGATTCTAAAAAGTAATAAATATAGCATATCTATGATAGTACTCCATGATACCACCGGAAATTCAATTCGGCTCCCGGGTGCGTATGCTCCACTATAGAGATATTATCATACACAAGTATCATATGCATGATACTACTACATGATACTTAGCACTATGGCCAGCCTAAGGCAGTACTAGTGCTTAGGAAATTTGCAATCACATTAACTCTAAAGGCCCCCAAGCCACCCACGCCTCTTTAGAGCAAGAACAATAGTGTAGCCAGCAGCTGGCTATAGTGGTTTGCCATGTCATCTATAGCTAGCTTGGACTAGTCATAGTGGGGAGTAACATATAGTACTGTCATGCATATGACACTACTCTATGTTACTACCTTCATAATGCATAATAACTTAGATGTAGTATCATGCATGAGTGTATTAATTAGCTTGTAGACTCATTCTATCTTGAAAAGTGTGATGTTATGGTAACATAGCTAGTTACCACAATCATCTCTTTCTTCATTTAATATCATGTCATATCATCAATTTGCCTAGTTGACAATGCATGTAGCTCTATGTTACTACCTTAGTTACTTCCACTATGAGTAGTCTTATAGCCATCATGTACAATAGTTGACTCTAAAATCTACTACTTTATCAAAATTATGGCCCACCTTTCACTCTCCTAAAGTGTCTAGGAGCACGCGCTAGAGCTGGCTCTTGCATTAGAGCCCACTTCTCTCTCCTATTCTCACTCCTCCAACTAAACCAAGATATAATATTTTATTTTTTATAGCCAACTGACTGTACCTTATTGTATCGAGAGATAAGAGCTTGATGAGCAACCCAAACAACCAAACAAAAAGACTGTACCTTATTGTACTTGCTCTTACCCGTATCTTCTCTTTCTCTTTCATCGCGAGTGCATCTAATTCAGTTTAGTCTTCCAATGAATATTAAGATTTTGTCTCAATGATTTTTATGAAGAACTAATTGAAGATTCATTTTTGAAAGATGTCATGTTTCGACTAAAAATTAGCACTTTTGAATTCTTAGATTGCTTTTTCACATGATGCACTTCTTTTAATTTATTTTACCACATACTACCTCCATTCCTATAAATAAGACGCACACACATTTCAATGTGAACCTTGACCAAATAAATAGGACAACAATATCACGATCATATAATACATAAGCAACATTGTTAGAATCGTGTTGGAAAATACTTTCTAATGATACCAGTTTTATATCAAATATTTTTTATATACTTCATCCTGAAAAATATGTTTCAACTTCATCAAAACTTGAATGTATCTAAAAACTAAACTCATCTAAATACATGTATATCTGCATAAAATTGAAACATCCTTTTTAAATAGAGAGATATATAGATTAATATTTTGTCAAAGATAAAATACGAAAAACAAGGGTGCATTGTTTATTGAAATGGAGTGAGTAGTATATATAAAATCATTTTAGTTGCCAATGATCATGTTGAGGTCCTCTATTTCTTGTTTTGCTCAGGGCCTCCGTATTCTCAGGTACAGCCCTGGACAACAGGGATGATGCCGGTCGCCTTTTTAAAGGTCGGGCACGCGCGGGACACGATGCAATTGATGGTGGCGCAGAAGTCCAGCCGTTGCTCGCTAGGCCTCGTGCGCTTGCAGAAGACGAGGCGACGGTACTGATGTCGAAGACTGTGGCGCAGACGCTGAAGGGAAGGCCACCGAAACGACGATTGCGGAAGCGATGCGCTCGAAATAGACCTCGCGCCCACTGCCATGCGGGCCTGTGGGAGCGGCGCGACCGCACAACGTCCACCAAGACGCATCCTATGCGCAAATTTAGGCCGCGCTTGCATCTCGGCAGACAGCCCGTTCATTATGCGTCGAACCGCTGAGTTGGAGTGCACGCGCACTTTTTAACCATACAGTCCGAAACGATTCGCTCCGTTTGCGTCACCCGTTAGAGACGGCCGTGTTTTCGAAATTATCATGTGTGTTCACACCCTGCTCTGAGGTGGAGATGTTTTCTTTTGGTAAATGAGGTGGAGATCTCATCCTCCACATTCCGCGCACGCGCGCGCATCCAATGCTGGGTGTGTGATCATGTCAGATTACGCAGACCGACGTTAATCAAGCAGTCAGCCATATCCACGTGGCTGGTCGGCCGACTAATTTGAATTCCGAACACAGACGAGTTCCAAGGAAGCAAATCACAGCGCGGTTCGCTTAATCCTCGGCGGCGACATCGCTAGGATCCTATGCTCCTCCGCTGTTGCTATACCGATCTTTCAAACCAAACCGAAAATACTGAAACCATACCGCGATACTGTAGCCTGCCAAGGTTGTACGCGTTGTTTGCTCCGAAATCCAAGAGAAAAAAACGCCACCTGACGTTGCACGACGTGATGGGTCAGCTGCTAACAGAAACAGGGCCCCATGCCTTATCGTGGGCAGCAAGGGGATCAAAAGCAAACCGACCCCGCGATTTCCAGTCAGCTTCCCGTCGGTCGGTTCCTTCTCAAGCACACGTATTCCCCGTTTCACACGCTGACCGTCGTCCCTGATTCTCCTCCTACATATACTCCAACTTCCTCCAAACCCACACCACAATCCATCATTTTCAAACTCATCTTCCTCTACTCCTCTCCCTCCATCGCCCTCCAAGATGTCAGCCTCGCCGGAGTTCTACAAACCCGCGGCGCCGCCGGCCTACTCTCCGCGCATCCTGCTCGCCGTCACCGAGCCAGCCGCCGACGACTCGTGCTACTACGCGTGCAGCACGCCGACGGGCGCCGGGATCAGCTTCGCCGGGGACGCGGCCACCTGCCCGCCGGCGCCCAGGAAGCCGCGCCCGCCGCCGGCGTCCGCCTGCCGGAAGCGCCTCTTCGCCGCCGGCGACGTCGTCACGCTCCGCTTCGACGACCTCGAGGCCATCTTCCGGCCGGCTCCGTCGCCGCGCTTCGACGGGCTCGCCACCCGTGCTAGCAGGAACCGTGGTGCCATCTTGAGCTGATTGCGTAGCTGCACTAGCCGTAGTCAATACGTATTTCATTGCGTTTATCTTAGTAGTCGCCGATATACTCTGCTTACGAACGAACCACTCCTCTGTAATGATCCATGGTTACAATAATAAGATTTGTTATTTAAGATTGTTTGCATCCTTGTTGGTCTCTTCTGATTGCTGGTACAGATCGTGCACCGCTCTTTAATCTGCTCCTCCATTCACTTGTTAACTTGTTAAGTATACAGAAGAAAAGGGGGAAGAATTGTCAGAGGGAGGGCACTAGCCGTGGGCAAGTGCAAGCGAAACACAACAACTGTAAACTACTCCCTGAGATGGAAAATGAAAGGATTAATTTCTCCTTTGTATACAGAGCATCCATGCATTTTTTTTAAAACCAGTCTATAGATAAGATACAAGACTATGGATGGAAAGAGCAATTATTTGGTCCATCATACAATTTTTTTTAAAATTGTTTCCAAATCAGACGATATTTCTGCAGCCCTAAAATAATGAACCTTCCAATCATATATATATCCCCCATTGATTGAGGGATGTTCTTCTTTTCTTGGGGGAGATTGAGGGATATTCGAAAATTCCTGTATGGAGTGATTTGCTCAGCCAGCCCATTTTGGATTCCAACCTAACAATTAGGCCTACTCATCAATCAGCTGACCGTTGACTTCAAACGTGAGGAGACTTTGACCACACTAAGCTGTCGATTTTGACAGTTGACTAACTTCTACGAGTGCCATTTTTTCCAGGTTCTCCCTCTCACTTTGTTTTGTTTCGGTGCTGCAGTAAACTTCAGTCGTTGCCCGCAACTTGAATACTTGCACGGAATGTGACTACTTGCCCACAAACGGCGAGTGTTCAGTAATAAACCCATGAGCATAATGGAAGGAGATAAGAAGACTGTAGCAAAACAAGTAGGACCACCTCAGTTCAGCAAGAGTCCAGTGAAAAATCTAAGACCATAGTTGAGCGAGACGAATACAGTATAACAAAACAAGTCAATGTTAGGACCAGCTCAATTCAGCTGATGGAATGGAACAACACCAACCATCAGGCATTCAGGTTCCACAGTCATGTACCAAGGAAATTACTGATTTTATTCAGATATACATACGTTACACATGTTCACAGCCGCTTATTTATTTTAGGCTAAGACTGTATCAGGGGACACTAATTGCTGTCATCTGAGGCAGCATCTGTCTACGGAGGAAGGTCATACTAATAGTAATTATTATTATTATTCTGCAAGCCAACTATTTCCAGTTAAGCTGCTATCCACATGGCGGTGAGGAGAGCTGACCGCTGCGCAGGCCTATTTCCATCAGCTGGTGTTCCTGCCTCCACAGCGAGCTGATGGCACCCCTGGCAGTTCGAGCAAGGAAAGTTCTGCAGATTTATAGGCTATATGAGTTAGGTGCTGTCTGATGATCCAAACAATTCGTTTACGCACTACAGTGTACATGCAAAATAGAAACATGCAGCACAGAAGCCCAGATGATTTGGGCAAACCTCTCATTGCTCGCTGTATTGTTCCAGGTACTCTTTGATCATCAGCCTTTCTTCTTTTGTAAGAGCAGGGTTTTGACCAGTCAGCCGCTCCCTCATTTCTTGCTCCTCAACGCTCGTGTCGTCCCTAGAGACCTGCAAGGAAGGAGGATGTGAGCTCTGCTGAAATAGTGGAATATGCAAAACTTCCGTGGATTTTGGAGGATTTCTTGCCTGTATGTAGTTATTCACATGGCCATCAGCATTTGGTTTGGTCTTCATCTCATGTTCGTTGCACAACCAGTTGCCATCCACTACGTATTTGTACTCATACCGTCCTTCCTTCAGGGAAACACACATACAGAAGGTGTAAGATGCATTGAGCTTAATGTTACAGGCTGATTGTATTCAAATGTAAATGCTCTTGGTATAATAGTTAGTTCAATACTCACAGGTAACTCCCTCTCAAGAAACCATGCTCTTTTCTCCTTATCATATGCCAGGGGAATTTTCTGTATAAGTACAAGAAATTAATATAAGACATACAAATAAATCAGCTAATAGTGCCTTATGTGTAACAAAACACATTAATATCGTAGATTCTACAATATATAAGACATAGTTGAAGAATAAACATACCTGTCCCCACCCAATGTCAAGCCCCGAAATTTCAACAGAAGAACAACTACCATTTTTCCACTTCAAAGTGATGCAGTTCTTTGACAAACCCGTCAGCTAAAGAATAAGACAGTCATCACTTATAGAACAAAGATCCAGGACAAACAATTATATCAGAAATCTGTTTTATCTTCCCCATCATATCATAACTACATACTGAGAAAACAACATAGTGCTCACTTACAATGTCAGCAGTTGCCAATTTGATGGCTTCCAACTTTGGAAAGCTAGGCCTTTTGCTCTACAAAGTAAAAAAATGGTTGGATTCAAATTATGGAAATATAACAAAAAGATAACTCACCCTTTGGTAAAATGAACTTAAATCTACTGTAGAAGACGAATAGAGAGGTGCAAAGAAGCAGCTGGTTGGTGGATATTGGCATCAACAGTGCACACGTATTATATAAAAAAATCATTTCCCTACCAAGATTTTTGTACATTCCACAATGGCAATGAAAAGGTTCTCAAGTTCCTGATACTACCTGTAGTAGTCGATGTCCTTCGTTCAGATCGTAACCAAGAATCCAGAACATATATGCTAGCTGAAATTTTGCAAAATGTTCAAAGAATTAGACAACTATTAGTTCATAAGATTATGGACAACGCCAAATCGTAGTGGAACAGCTGGATAAGAATATGAAGACACCAACATAAGAGTCAAGTTACCAAAGCACCTTCTGCAAACTGTACATTTTATTGACTCCAAATAAGATGATTACGTTACTATCTAATGAATCATGAATTAATGATTTCAATGCGGTAATAACATTAGCTATCTGGTGGATGGCACTTCTAGCAAATGCATTTCTACATGTTTGTTTCAGTTACTTCTCTGCCTTGTTTTTGTGTGGGTGGAGACTGGGGATAAGATTAGCTCAATCCAGAAGAGACAAAACCATCTAAACCTATATTGGCACATCAGAACATATATTGCAGAACGGTAAGTGAAGAACTATGTGAACCTACTGCCACGGCAGGAGCTCTTCCAAGTCCGGCTGTACAATGTATATATGTTATCCCACCATTACGGCTGGCAAGCTTGTACAATTTGCTAATCACAGCAGGAAGCCTCAGTCGCAAATCAAAAGCATCAAAATCCCTGGTTTAGTTGAACGTTAAACCAATTTAGAACATCAAATATGTGCAGCTCAAACAATGAAAAACATGCCTCAATGCAAGGAAAAGGTACACAGCCATATACATACTGGTTGATGGAAATATGAATCATCTAGCTCAGACCTATAAGTATTGAAATGTGGAATGTTTGTGATTGGATTGAAATCAGAAGCAAAGCGTTAAAAACAAAGATATTTTTCATCAGAGTTAATTTTTATAGTAAGATTATGTTACATTTCTGAAATATGTCATATTGTGTATGTATGAGATTGGCAGGAATAAGAATAACACATACTATAAAAGGATAACAATAAGATAATCTCTCTGAAACTAGAGGACAGCTGAATGAACACTAGAACTTTATCAATTCCAAGCAAGAGGAACACTGTCATCTTCTTCAAGTTAACTACTCCTTGAAACAAGGAAATGCATAACTGCATTTGGCATCATGCCAAATTCTTAGTTCCAGTTTTTATGAGCAGCCATAGAAAATATAACTTTTAATACCTAACTTCTTCACGGCAGTGCTCAATGTCTTTACATTCTAGACAGTAGTCTTGAATTGCACTGATGTCAACTCCAAAATATCTAAGGAAAGTGGTTAAGGATGGAACACATATATTCATAGTATGCAAGCAGTGCAAGTATGAAATAATTATGCCGTTAGGATAAAAGTAAATCATGTTAAAACATGTATATACACATTGCACATAATAAAATACCTGCAGATAAAATGCATGTTTAGATAGAAAGTTGCAAAGTGAATTCTGTAACATTTTCTTGCATATATAAAAATGCATATTTCTATGACTCAGACTCCATAATACTTGTTTACAGTTTTGGCAAATAATCTAGTAAATATATTTGTTCATTTGCACCAGAGAAGATGGCAGAATGATTTTCAATGGTAAGGATACTCAAGGTCTGGATCCTGCTGCAAGCAGAATACAGTTTTCACACCAATCTCACGAAGCTTATCAACATCAAGTGGGCTCTGCACATGAGACCAGATAGTCAGATGGAGCCAAGAGGTGTAAGATTATTTTCCGAAAGGTTGAGATGGGAACCTGTAAGCAGGAGCCTACGATCAAGTCCGGGCATATAAAATTGTAATTCATTCCAAGCTCATGCCTATACGTCAACACTAGAAATGACATTTGGAAACAAGGAAAAGTTTTAGGAATGAGTGTTTGTAAACATAAGTTAGCAAAAAAAAGGATCATACGACATGCAATCATGTTCTACAAATTTGCGCTTCACTGGTGGTCTGAAGGTAAGCAAATTTTGAGAGCTTCGTGTCAATGACAAGATCCTATACAATGTACTGTAGAAAATAAAAGGGAACAACGTGATAGCACGAAACAGGGAAACTTTCATTTGAGTAGCTCCGATCCTCTACAAGGCCAGCTGTTGAAATACTCTTTCTCAGATAACAGGAGTAATAAGACACAAAAATACATTTAGATGAGTAAGAAGCTGTTGCTAAAAATCTAAAAGTCCATAAAGGGAAACGAAGAAAAACATAACGAAAGCGTCAAAGTAGGATAGAGAATATCAGTTTCCTCTGAATGGTTCAAATCAAGCAATATAATAGACTAATAGCTCAAGTCAGCATTTCGACGGAGACGTCTACACGAGTTGGACCGCTTCTCAGTTCCCAGCTACTCCTACCATGGGATTAATTAAGCAGCAGGGGACTAATTAAGTCGGCAACCAGCCAGCCCAGTCCAACTCAACACAACGAGTACTACTAGTAAGCTAGTAGTAGCGTCTAACATTGCAATTAACACTGGATCAGCTACGCAACTGTGTCATGCATGCTCTCCTTACCTGCTCCCATGGCCTGCGTCATGTTGGTGCTGTAGGAATCGGACTTCTCCGCGCCTGGCTCCAGCGCGCTGCTCTCCGCGCTCGAGGTGGACGCACCGGTCGCCTGAAATGGGCAGTCCGCAAACGTTAGAACAGCGCAAGGAATTTTCACTGGTACACCACACGGGATTCTAGCAGCGGATCATCTGGAACGGAAATCAGATTGCGGCAGAGGACGTTGCGAGAAGAAAATGCTTACGGTCTTGACGGTGTTGGACCGGCGACTCCCGCCGCGAACCATGGCCTGTCCAACCATCCGCGACGAAGAGGACCAAATTAGAGAGCCCGATCCGCGGCGAAATCAAATCAAAACAAACCAAAAAAAAAACGCAGGAAATGGGAGAGGCGGGGCGGGGCGGGGCGGGGCGGGCTCACCAGGTTGAGCGGCGAGGGCCGCCTCATCGATCTGGATCCGACGATCGGAGGCTCCCTGGGCGAGGCGCAAAAATCAACCACGATGAAACATTTTCCGACGGAATCAAAAGAGTGGGTGCGGCGAGAAGCGCCTCCCAGGCCGGCCCCGCGTCAACTTACTTGAGCAGGTGCTGGAGGCAGTTCATGTCGGCGGCGGCGCGCTCGGCGGCGACGCGGAGAGGCGGAGGCGGGGAGCAAATATCTCGCGAGCAGCAAATCGTCGGGGAGGACGGAGATGAGGGGAACGAAATGGTGGGGCCCGCTCGCTGGCCTGCCTGCGTGCGTGGACCGGGTCTACGGACTGCTCGCGTGACCGTGGTCTGTGCCGCGCGGGTGGGGTTTATAGGCCGGGTGCAGGGAGGTTTTGCGCGATGGGGAAGGCGCGCGTCGCTGGCTAAATCGGGTGGGGCCCACTTTTAGCCGTGTGCTTTGACCCGTTCCTCTGCCGTCGCGTGGGCGAGAGCGATCGGGCGACGGCGACGGGTCGTTCACGTCGGGAACGTACGGCGGCATCGGACGGCTCCGGGGCCGGACACGTGGGACGGGGTCGGCCGTTGGTTCGGGGAACGTGTCAAGTGTCACGCTCATGCTCACGCATCATGCTATCTTGTTCCTTTCTTCAATTTCATTCGTTCATGATGCCTCCCATCCCATCACTATTATTTTGCTTGTTTCTCCTTAGGTGCCACAAAAATATATGATATCATCAATCTTTTTTGCTACGGATATATAAGAAGATAAACATATATACTCCATCTGATCCATAATAAGTGTTTGTGCTTGTTTAAATTTAGACTTGCATATACATAAGCTCTCGGAAAGTTGGAATCTCCCACCAGATTTTTCGTCTAAGATTAATAGATTGGTGAGTACTACATAACTGCGTTTAACAAGACTGCCATGAAAATTTGGTGGTCTTGTTTTTTGTTTACCGAAAGAGCTTCCAAGTTCCAATAAAACAAATTCCATCCGTTCTAACAAGCGGCGAAGTGCGCGAAGATGATGTATGACAGAACATTTGGGGGTGGTTCAGCAGCATGACAAAGTGAAGGCCGGTTCATTGGAATGTTGGTATTGTTTTGTTGTTGTTGTTGTTGTTTATAGT
>NC_061510.1:12518371-12586556 GCF_022539505.1 Lolium rigidum
CTATTTACTTTTGCATCCCGACACACCCCCTCTCTTCTCCGAGGTCTGGCGTCCGGTGGCTGTCCCACTTGGAGTGAGAATGGGCGGGCTACATGGCTTCTAGGTATGGTTTTCAACGAGATGCCGGTCTTAGGCGATGGATCTTTCTGTCGATTTTGACAAAATTAACCTAAATCTGGAAAGATCTCACAAAATAACCTGGTTTCGATTTTTTTTTCACAAAATAACCTTTTGTTTGGCTCCGCACCAGATGGAGCCATGCTCAGTACCACAGCTCCGTCTTAGGTGGAGCCAAGTCAGATAAGCACGGTGTCGTCCCAGTGGAGCCAAACTCAATAGCACGGCTCTATCCCGGGTGGAGCCAAGATCGAAGCACAATGCCATCCCGGACGCGGAGCCAAGCTAAGTAGCACGGCTCCGTCCCAGAGCGAGCCAAGCTTCAATAGCACGGCTCCATCCCAGGCGGAGCCAAGGTCCTTAGTCGGTTTTCGACAATAATTGGGAGTGGTTCATGCACCTAGCGATGACCAAAGGTTATTGAACCTAACAGAGAGGTTTGCATTATCTCAGTCCGTCACCAAGGGATACTCAACACAGTTATTTTCTATTGTATGTTTATTTTCATTTGGATGGTTACGTGTGCAAATTAGAAGATGTACCATAACAAGTTTCTAGTCTTTTCAGTTTGTTCTTAACTGTTCCTTGACATTACTCTTTTGAACCAGGTGACACATCAACATAGAGTGTGATCTCGGTGTGGTTCGTATCTCCGACGTCGTCGTCATACATGTCCTCTCTACCATCATTATGGTGATAGAGTAGAGTGATGGAAGACATAGTATATGTTTTGTATTTTATAGAGTTTTATCAATTTGTTAACATATAAACTATTGTTTATCATGAAATATAACTTGTCATAGATTTTGTCATCTACCCATGCTTGTATATTCTATTTATCTTTGCAATGTGCTTCCTCGGTAGCTTGAGATGCTTTTTATCATGAAGTATAATTTGTCTATTTATCCTTGCTATATATTTTAATTATTCTATTAGTCTATTTCTTTTTGCAATGTGCTTCCTCAACAGTTTGGGTTCCTAGGTGCGATCTAGTACCAACAAGCATCAGGTTGTAGCTCACAACCACAAACCGGAAGAGGGTCCAGGTTCTCTAGGAAATAACAACGAACCGACGGACGTGTATTAACCAATCATCAGTATAATAACCCGGAGAGGATCCAAAGGCACCACAAAATTTCTCACATGCGCCTAATAAGTACTGTCAGCAGAGCGTGTTACTCCTGACGGGTTTCACGCGCCCGTCGGTGAAAATTTTGCACACATAGCCATCTAAACGGAAATAAGCATAAAATAGAAAATAATTGTCTTAAGTATCACTTGGTGGTGGTTCAAGATGATGCAAACCTCTTTGTTGAGTTCAATAAACTTGATCCTCATTAGATGCATGAACCACTCCCAATTGTTTTTAGAAAACGGCTAAGGACCTTGGCTCCACCGGGACGGAGCCGTGCCGCTTAGCTTGGCTCCTCCTGGGACGGCGTTGTGCTTCTGAACTTAGCTCCACCGGGGACAGAGCCGTGATTTTTAGTTTGGCTCCGCCTGCGACGGCGTCGTGCTTCTTAGCTTGGCTCCACCTGAGACGGAGTCATGCTACTGAGCATGACTCCATCTTGTGCGGAGCCAAACAAAAGGATTATTTTGTGAAATCTTTTCAACACCAGGTTATTTTGTGAGATCTTTATAGATTTAGGTTAATTTTGTCAAAATCGACGATCTTTCGGGTCATACCCGGTGCTACATGGGAGGTATTCTTCTTGCCAAAGGTTCCCCCGGCGTTCGGAGCTGAAGTACACTTGGGCATTTCTCGGGCTAGATCGGGCCCTAAAAGCCCAAACCTAAATTAATAGGCCCGAGCCCGACCTTTGGGCTTACAAATCGAGCCTGAATCCAGCTTGAACAAAAAAAAGCCCAGCCCGACCCGAACTAAGCCAAAACCATGTTCTCTCGCAAGCCCGAACACGGCTCGGTCCGACTTTCGGGCTCCAAATTCGAGGGTGAACCCGACATGCATAGCCTCGGTCCGCCCGGGATTTTAGGGCCGGGTCGGGTCATACGGGCTGGGCTGCCCATGCCCAGGTGTAAGCTAAAGGCGGTCGAGAGTGGCTCTCCATATGTGTACTCCTCCAATAAGGCACTTGCTAGTAGTGGCAGCCGGCCGGGGTTGGCGCGTTGGGAACAGATGGCTTCTTCTTGTTGTTCCGCGAACGCGGATGTCCAGCGGCAGGTACTGCTGCCTGCGTCGGATCTCGGTGGTACTGTCCGACTCGCGTCGAGGCACTGGCGGGACAGGCACCCGCAGGTAGCTAAGCCGCCGTCAGGCAGGTGGACGTCCCCCCAGCGGTGGCACGACATCCAGTTTTGGGACATGAGCCGCGCCATTTCGACGGGGAGCAGCACCCTGTTCAGCCACTCATCCTTCTTCATGCCGCTGCCGGACGCCTCGAAGTCATTCTTCTTCCCCGTGGCGATGTAGTGACGCGCGGTGGCGAGGGTGGGAGTGGAGGGTGTGGACGACAACGACAGATAGCCGTACCGCGAGTGTGTGCAGCCCTGTTCGACCGCACGGGGCCTCCCGATTTAGAGGACCTCCAAATTAATATGTTAAACTAGTACTCTAATGACCCATTTTGTTTAATTGGACCTCAATCATTTCGATGAGAGATTCTACGGAGTACTATACTCCACTAAGGCTTGCCATAGTGCTAGTAGTATCTTAGCTAGTACGTAGTATCATGCATATTGGTCCCATAAAAATGCTAATGTGGCAGCTAATTAAAGAGGAGAGAGGAGATTAGAGTAACATAGGTGGATTCCGTATCATAGCGCATATTACGAGAGAAAAGTTAATGCCTAACAAATCTTGTACATAAATTTACACCGAGATTCTAAAAAGTAATAAATATAGCATATCTATGATAGTACTCCATGATACTACCAGGAAATTCAATTCGGCTCCCAGGTGCGTATGCTCCACTATAGATATAGTATCATACACAAGTATCATATGCATAATACTAGTACATGATACTTAGCACTATGGCCAGCCTAAGAGCAGTACTAGTGCTTAGGAAATTTGCAATCACATTAACTCTAAAAGGCCCCCAAGCCACCCACGCCTCTTTAGAGCAAGAACAATAGTGTAGCCAGCAGCTGGCTATAGTGGTTTGCCATGTCATCTATAGCTAGCTTGGACTAGTCATAGTGGGGAGTAACATATAGTACTGTCATGCATATGACACTACTCTATGTTACTACCTTCATAATGCATAATAACTTAGATGTAGTATCATGCATGAGTGTATTAATTAGCTTGTAGACTCATTCTATCTTGAAAAGTGTGATGTTATGGTAACATAGCTAGTTACCACAATCATCTCTTTCTTCATTTAATATCATGTCATATCATCAATTTGCCTAGTTGACAATGCATGTAGCTCTATGTTACTACCTTAGTTACTTCCACTATGAGTAGTCTTATAGCCATCATGTACAATAGTTGACTCTAAAATCTACTACTTTATCAAAATTATGGCCCACCTTTCACTCTCCTAAAGTGTCTAGGAGCACGCGCTAGAGCTGGCTCTTGCATTAGAGCCCACTTCTCTCTCCTATTCTCACTCCTCCAACTAAACCAAGATATAATATTTTATTTTTTATAGCCAACTGACTGTACCTTATTGTATCGAGAGATAAGAGCTTGATGAGCAACCCAAACAACCAAACAAAAAGACTGTACCTTATTGTACTTGCTCTTACCCGTATCTTCTCTTTCTCTTTCATCGCGAGTGCATCTAATTCAGTTAGTCTTCCAATGAATATTAAGATTTTGTCTCAATGATTTTTATGAAGAACTAATTGAAGATTCATTTTTGAAAGATGTCATGTTTCGACTAAAAATTAGCACTTTTGAATTCTTAGATTGCTTTTTCACATGATGCACTTCTTTTAATTTATTTTACCACATACTACCTCCATTCCTATAAATAAGACGCACACACATTTCAATGTGAACCTTGACCAAATAAATAGGACAACAATATCACGATCATATAATACATAAGCAACATTGTTAGAATCGTGTTGGAAAATACTTTCTAATGATACCAGTTTTATATCAAATATTTTTTATATACTTCATCCTGAAAAATATGTTTCAACTTCATCAAAACTTGAATGTATCTAAAAACTAAACTCATCTAAATACATGTATATCTCGCATAAAATTGAAACATCCTTTTTAAATAGAGAGATATATAGATTAATATTTTGTCAAAGATAAAATACGAAAAACAAGGGTGCATTGTTTATTGAAATGGAGTGAGTAGTATATATAAAATCATTTTAGTTGCCAATGATCATGTTGAGGTCCTCTATTTCTTGTTTTGCTCAGGGCCTCCGTATTCTCAGGTACAGCCCTGGACAACAGGGATGATGCCGGGTCGCCTTTTTAAAGGTCGGGCACGCGCGGGACACGATGCAATTGATGGTGGCGCGAAGTCCAGCCGTTGCGTCGCTAGGCCTCGTGCGCTGCGTGAAGACGAGGCGACGGCATCGATGTCGAAGACCGTGGCGCGTACGCCGAAGGGAAGGCCACCGAAACGACGATTGCGGAAGCGATGCGCGCCGAAATAGACCTCGCGCTCACCGCCATGCGGGCCCAGTGGGAGCGGCGCGACCGCACAACGTCCACCAAGACGCATCCTATGCGCAAATTTAGGCCGCGCTTGCATCTCGGCAGACAGCCCGTTCATTATGCGTCGAACCGCTGAGTTGGAGTGCACGCGCACTTTTTTAACCATACAGTCCGAAACGATTCGCTCCGTTTGCGTCACCCGTTAGAGACGGCCGTGTTTTCGAAATTATCATGTGTGTTCACACCCTGCTCTGAGGTGGAGATGTTTTCTTTTTGGTAAATGAGGTGGAGATCTCATCCTCCACATTCCGCGCACGCGCGCGCATCCAATGCTGGGTGTGTGATCATGTCAGATTACGCAGACCGACGTTAATCAAGCAGTCAGCCATATCCACGTGGCTGGTCGGCCGACTAATTTGAATTCCGAACACAGACGAGTTCCAAGGAAGCAAATCACAGCGCGGTTCGCTTAATCCTCGGCGGCGACATCGCTAGGATCCTATGCTCCTCCGCTGTTGCTATACCGATCTTTCAAACCAAACCGAAAATACTGAAACCATACCGCGATACTGTAGCCTGCCAAGGTTGTACGCGTTGTTTGCTCCGAAATCCAAGAGAAAAAACGCCACCTGACGTTGCACGACGTGATGGGTCAGCTGCTAACAGAAACAGGGCCCCATGCCTTATCGTGGGCAGCAAGGGGATCAAAAGCAAACCGACCCCGCGATTTCCAGTCAGCTTCCCGTCGGTCGGTTCCTTCTCAAGCACACGTATTCCCCGTTTCACACGCTGACCGTCGTCCCTGATTCTCCTCCTACATATACTCCAACTTCCTCCAAACCCACACCACAATCCATCATTTTCAAACTCATCTTCCTCTACTCCTCTCCCTCCATCGCCCTCCAAGATGTCAGCCTCGCCGGAGTTCTACAAACCCGCGGCGCCGCCGGCCTACTCTCCGCGCATCCTGCTCGCCGTCACCGAGCCAGCCGCCGACGACTCGTGCTACTACGCGTGCAGCACGCCGACGGGCGCCGGGATCAGCTTCGCCGGGGACGCGGCCACCTGCCCGCCGGCGCCCAGGAAGCCGCGCCCGCCGCCGGCGTCCGCCTGCCGGAAGCGCCTCTTCGCCGCCGGCGACGTCGTCACGCTCCGCTTCGACGACCTCGAGGCCATCTTCCGGCCGGCTCCGTCGCCGCGCTTCGACGGGCTCGCCACCCGTGCTAGCAGGAACCGTGGTGCCATCTTGAGCTGATTGCGTAGCTGCACTAGCCGTAGTCAATACGTATTTCATTGCGTTTATCTTAGTAGTCGCCGATATACTCTGCTTACGAACGAACCACTCCTCTGTAATGATCCATGGTTACAATAATAAGATTTGTTATTTAAGATTGTTTGCATCCTTGTTGGTCTCTTCTGATTGCTGGTACAGATCGTGCACCGCTCTTTAATCTGCTCCTCCATTCACTTGTTAACTTGTTAAGTATACAGAAGAAAAGGGGGAAGAATTGTCAGAGGGAGGGCACTAGCCGTGGGCAAGTGCAAACGAAACACAACAACTGTAAACTACTCCTGAGATGGAAAATGAAAGGATTAATTTCTCCTTTGTATACAGAGCATCCATGCATTTTTTTTAAACCAGTCTATAGATAAGATACAAGACTATGGATGGAAAGAGCAATTATTTGGTCCATCATACAATTTTTTTAAAATTGTTTCCAAATCAGACGATATTTCTGCAGCCCTAAAATAATGAACCTTCCAATCATATATATATCCCCCATTGATTGAGGGATGTTCTTCTTTTCTTGGGGGAGATTGAGGGATATTCGAAAATTCCTGTATGGAGTGATTTGCTCAGCCAGCCCATTTTGGATTCCAACCTAACAATTAGGCCTACTCATCAATCAGCTGACCGTTGACTTCAAACGTGAGGAGACTTTGACCACACTAAGCTGTCGATTTTGACAGTTGACTAACTTCTACGAGTGCCATTTTTTCCAGGTTCTCCCTCTCACTTTGTTTTGTTTCGGTGCTGCAGTAAACTTCAGTCGTTGCCCGCAACTTGAATACTTGCACGGAATGTGACTACTTGCCCACAAACGGCGAGTGTTCAGTAATAAACCCATGAGCATAATGGAAGGAGATAAGAAGACTGTAGCAAAACAAGTAGGACCACCTCAGTTCAGCAAGAGTCCAGTGAAAAATCTAAGACCATAGTTGAGCGAGACGAATACAGTATAACAAAACAAGTCAATGTTAGGACCAGCTCAATTCAGCTGATGGAATGGAACAACACCAACCATCAGGCATTCAGGTTCCACAGTCATGTACCAAGGAAATTACTGATTTTATTCAGATGTACATACGTTACACATGTTCACAGCCGCTTATTTATTTTAGGCTAAGACTGTATCAGGGGACACTAATTGCTGTCATCTGAGGCAGCATCTGTCTACGGAGGAAGGTCATACTAATAGTAATTATTATTATTATTCTGCAAGCCAACTATTTCCAGTTAAGCTGCTATCCACATGGCGGTGAGGAGAGCTGACCGCTGCGCAGGCCTATTTCCATCAGCTGGTGTTCCTGCCTCCACAGCGAGCTGATGGCACCCCTGGCAGTTCGAGCAAGGAAAGTTCTGCAGATTTATAGGCTATATGAGTTAGGTGCTGTCTGATGATCCAAACAATTCGTTTACGCACTACAGTGTACATGCAAAATAGAAACATGCAGCACAGAAGCCCAGATGATTTGGGCAAACCTCTCATTGCTCGCTGTATTGTTCCAGGTACTCTTTGATCATCAGCCTTTCTTCTTTTGTAAGAGCAGGGTTTTGACCAGTCAGCCGCTCCCTCATTTCTTGCTCCTCAACGCTCGTGTCGTCCCTAGAGACCTGCAAGGAAGGAGGATGTGAGCTCTGCTGAAATAGTGGAATATGCAAAACTTCCGTGGATTTTGGAGGATTTCTTGCCTGTATGTAGTTATTCACATGGCCATCAGCATTTGGTTTGGTCTTCATCTCATGTTCGTTGCACAACCAGTTGCCATCCACTACGTATTTGTACTCATACCGTCCTTCCTTCAGGGAAACACACATACAGAAGGTGTAAGATGCATTGAGCTTAATGTTACAGGCTGATTGTATTCAAATGTAAATGCTCTTGGTATAATAGTTAGTTCAATACTCACAGGTAACTCCCTCTCAAGAAACCATGCTCTTTTCTCCTTATCATATGCCAGGGGAATTTTCTGTATAAGTACAAGAAATTAATATAAGACATACAAATAAATCAGCTAATAGTGCCTTATGTGTAACAAAACACATTAATATCGTAGATTCTACAATATATAAGACATAGTTGAAGAATAAACATACCTGTCCCCACCCAATGTCAAGCCCCGAAATTTCAACAGAAGAACAACTACCATTTTTCCACTTCAAAGTGATGCAGTTCTTTGACAAACCCGTCAGCTAAAGAATAAGACAGTCATCACTTATAGAACAAAGATCCAGGACAAACAATTATATCAGAAATCTGTTTTATCTTCCCCATCATATCATAACTACATACTGAGAAAACAACATAGTGCTCACTTACAATGTCAGCAGTTGCCAATTTGATGGCTTCCAACTTTGGAAAGCTAGGCCTTTTGCTCTACAAAGTAAAAAAAATGGTTGGATTCAAATTATGGAAATATAACAAAAAGATAACTCACCCTTTGGTAAAATGAACTTAAATCTACTGTAGAAGACGAATAGAGAGGTGCAAAGAAGCAGCTGGTTGGTGGATATTGGCATCAACAGTGCACACGTATTATATAAAAAAAATCATTTCCCTACCAAGATTTTTGTACATTCCACAATGGCAATGAAAAGGTTCTCAAGTTCCTGATACTACCTGTAGTAGTCGATGTCCTTCGTTCAGATCGTAACCAAGAATCCAGAACATATATGCTAGCTGAAATTTTGCAAAATGTTCAAAGAATTAGACAACTATTAGTTCATAAGATTATGGACAACGCCAAATCGTAGTGGAACAGCTGGATAAGAATATGAAGACACCAACATAAGAGTCAAGTTACCAAAGCACCTTCTGCAAACTGTACATTTTATTGACTCCAAATAAGATGATTACGTTACTATCTAATGAATCATGAATTAATGATTTCAATGCGGTAATAACATTAGCTATCTGGTGGATGGCACTTCTAGCAAATGCATTTCTACATGTTTGTTTCAGTTACTTCTCTGCCTTGTTTTTGTGTGGGTGGAGACTGGGGATAAGATTAGCTCAATCCAGAAGAGACAAAACCATCTAAACCTATATTGGCACATCAGAACATATATTGCAGAACGGTAAGTGAAGAACTATGTGAACCTACTGCCACGGCAGGAGCTCTTCCAAGTCCGGCTGTACAATGTATATATGTTATCCCACCATTACGGCTGGCAAGCTTGTACAATTTGCTAATCACAGCAGGAAGCCTCAGTCGCAAATCAAAAGCATCAAAATCCCTGGTTTAGTTGAACGTTAAACCAATTTAGAACATCAAATATGTGCAGCTCAAACAATGAAAAACATGCCTCAATGCAAGGAAAAGGTACACAGCCATATACATACTGGTTGATGGAAATATGAATCATCTAGCTCAGACCTATAAGTATTGAAATGTGGAATGTTTGTGATTGGATTGAAATCAGAAGCAAAGCGTTAAAAACAAAGATATTTTTCATCAGAGTTAATTTTTATAGTAAGATTATGTTACATTTCTGAAATATGTCATATTGTGTATGTATGAGATTGGCAGGAATAAGAATAACACATACTATAAAAGGATAACAATAAGATAATCTCTCTGAAACTAGAGGACAGCTGAATGAACACTAGAACTTTATCAATTCCAAGCAAGAGGAACACTGTCATCTTCTTCAAGTTAACTACTCCTTGAAACAAGGAAATGCATAACTGCATTTGGCATCATGCCAAATTCTTAGTTCCAGTTTTTATGAGCAGCCATAGAAAATATAACTTTTAATACCTAACTTCTTCACGGCAGTGCTCAATGTCTTTACATTCTAGACAGTAGTCTTGAATTGCACTGATGTCAACTCCAAAATATCTAAGGAAAGTGGTTAAGGATGGAACACATATATTCATAGTATGCAAGCAGTGCAAGTATGAAATAATTATGCCGTTAGGATAAAAGTAAATCATGTTAAAACATGTATATACACATTGCACATAATAAAATACCTGCAGATAAAATGCATGTTTAGATAGAAAGTTGCAAAGTGAATTCTGTAACATTTTCTTGCATATATAAAAATGCATATTTCTATGACTCAGACTCCATAATACTTGTTTACAGTTTTGGCAAATAATCTAGTAAATATATTTGTTCATTTGCACCAGAGAAGATGGCAGAATGATTTTCAATGGTAAGGATACTCAAGGTCTGGATCCTGCTGCAAGCAGAATACAGTTTTCACACCAATCTCACGAAGCTTATCAACATCAAGTGGGCTCTGCACATGAGACCAGATAGTCAGATGGAGCCAAGAGGTGTAAGATTATTTTCCGAAAGGTTGAGATGGGAACCTGTAAGCAGGAGCCTACGATCAAGTCCGGGCATATAAAATTGTAATTCATTCCAAGCTCATGCCTATACGTCAACACTAGAAATGACATTTGGAAACAAGGAAAAGTTTTAGGAATGAGTGTTTGTAAACATAAGTTAGCAAAAAAAGGATCATACGACATGCAATCATGTTCTACAAATTTGCGCTTCACTGGTGGTCTGAAGGTAAGCAAATTTTGAGAGCTTCGTGTCAATGACAAGATCCTATACAATGTACTGTAGAAAATAAAAGGGAACAACGTGATAGCACGAAACAGGGAAACTTTCATTTGAGTAGCTCCGATCCTCTACAAGGCCAGCTGTTGAAATACTCTTTCTCAGATAACAGGAGTAATAAGACACAAAAATACATTTAGATGAGTAAGAAGCTGTTGCTAAAAATCTAAAAGTCCATAAAGGGAAACGAAGAAAAACATAACGAAAGCGTCAAAGTAGGATAGAGAATATCAGTTTCCTCTGAATGGTTCAAATCAAGCAATATAATAGACTAATAGCTCAAGTCAGCATTTCGACGGAGACGTCTACACGAGTTGGACCGCTTCTCAGTTCCCAGCTACTCCTACCATGGGATTAATTAAGCAGCAGGGGACTAATTAAGTCGGCAACCAGCCAGCCCAGTCCAACTCAACACAACGAGTACTACTAGTAAGCTAGTAGTAGCGTCTAACATTGCAATTAACACTGGATCAGCTACGCAACTGTGTCATGCATGCTCTCCTTACCTGCTCCCATGGCCTGCGTCATGTTGGTGCTGTAGGAATCGGACTTCTCCGCGCCTGGCTCCAGCGCGCTGCTCTCCGCGCTCGAGGTGGACGCACCGGTCGCCTGAAATGGGCAGTCCGCAAACGTTAGAACAGCGCAAGGAATTTTCACTGGTACACCACACGGGATTCTAGCAGCGGATCATCTGGAACGGAAATCAGATTGCGGCAGAGGACGTTGCGAGAAGAAAATGCTTACGGTCTTGACGGTGTTGGACCGGCGACTCCCGCCGCGAACCATGGCCTGTCCAACCATCCGCGACGAAGAGGACCAAATTAGAGAGCCCGATCCGCGGCGAAATCAAATCAAAACAAACCAAAAAAAAAACGCAGGAAATGGGAGAGGCGGGGCGGGGCGGGGCGGGGCGGGCTCACCAGGTTGAGCGGCGAGGGCCGCCTCATCGATCTGGATCCGACGATCGGAGGCTCCCTGGGCGAGGCGCAAAAATCAACCACGATGAAACATTTTCCGACGGAATCAAAAGAGTGGGTGCGGCGAGAAGCGCCTCCCAGGCCGGCCCCGCGTCAACTTACTTGAGCAGGTGCTGGAGGCAGTTCATGTCGGCGGCGGCGCGCTCGGCGGCGACGCGGAGAGGCGGAGGCGGGGAGCAAATATCTCGCGAGCAGCAAATCGTCGGGGAGGACGGAGATGAGGGGAACGAAATGGTGGGGCCCGCTCGCTGGCCTGCCTGCGTGCGTGGACCGGGTCTACGGACTGCTCGCGTGACCGTGGTCTGTGCCGCGCGGGTGGGGTTTATAGGCCGGGTGCAGGGAGGTTTTGCGCGATGGGGAAGGCGCGCGTCGCTGGCTAAATCGGGTGGGGCCCACTTTTAGCCGTGTGCTTTGACCCGTTCCTCTGCCGTCGCGTGGGCGAGAGCGATCGGGCGACGGCGACGGGTCGTTCACGTCGGGAACGTACGGCGGCATCGGACGGCTCCGGGGCCGGACACGTGGGACGGGGTCGGCCGTTGGTTCGGGGAACGTGTCAAGTGTCACGCTCATGCTCACGCATCATGCTATCTTGTTCCTTTCTTCAATTTCATTCGTTCATGATGCCTCCCATCCCATCACTATTATTTTGCTTGTTTCTCCTTAGGTGCCACAAAAATATATGATATCATCAATCTTTTTTGCTACGGATATATAAGAAGATAAACATATATACTCCATCTGATCCATAATAAGTGTTTGTGCTTGTTTAAATTTAGACTTGCATATACATAAGCTCTCGGAAAGTTGGAATCTCCCACCAGATTTTTCGTCTAAGATTAATAGATTGGTGAGTACTACATAACTGCGTTTAACAAGACTGCCATGAAAATTTGGTGGTCTTGTTTTTTGTTCTACCGAAAGAGCTTCCAAGTTCCAATAAAACAAATTCCATCCGTTCTAACAAGCGGCGAAGTGCGCGAAGATGATGTATGACAGAACATTTGGGGGTGGTTCAGCAGCATGACAAAGTGAAGGCCGGTTCATTGGAATGTTGGTATTGTTTTGTTGTTGTTGTTGTTGTTTATAGCTGATGACTGATGGCGTGTATTTCACACGTTCGTTGGGCAACCCCAAGAGGAAGGTATGATGCGCACAGCAGCAAGTTTTCCCTCAGAAAGAAACCAAGGTTTATCGAACCAGGAGGAGCCAAGAAGCACGTTGAAGGTTGATGGCGGCGAGATGTAGTGCGGCGCAACACCAGAGATTCCGGCGCCAACGTGGAACCTGCACAATACAACCAAAGTACTTTGCCCCAACGAAACAGTGAGGTTGTCAATCTCACCGGCTTGTCGTAACAAAGGATTAACCGTATTGTGTGGAAGATGATTGTTTGCAGAGAAAATAGTAAAAACAAGTATTGCAGCAGATTTGTATTTCGAGTATAAAAGAATGGACCGGGGTCCACAGTTCACTAGAGGTGTCTCTCCCATAAGATAAAAGCATGTTGGGTGAACAAATTACGATCGGCAATTGACAAATAGAGAGGGCATAACAATGCACATACATGACATGATAAGTATAGTGAGATTTAATTGGGCATTACGACAAAGTACATAGACCGCCATCCAACCGCATCTATGCCTAAAAAGTCCACCTTCGAGGTTATCATCCGAACCCCTTCCAGTATTAAGTTGCAAAGCAACAGACAATTGCATTAAGTATGGTGCGTAATGTAATCAACAACTACATCCTCGGACATAGCGCCAATGTTTTATCCCTAGTGGCAACGAAGCACAACACAACCTTAGAACTTTCTGTCACTCGTCTCTGGTCTCAATGCGAGCATGAACCCACTATCGAGCATAAATACTCCCTCTTGGAGTTAAAAGTAAAAACTTGGCCGAGCCTCTACTAGAAACGGAGAGCATGCAAGATCATAAACAACACATGTGTAATAACTTGATAATTAACATGACATGGTATTCTCTATCCATCGGATCCCGACAAACACAACATATAGAATTACGAGATAGATGATCTTGATCATGTTAGGCAGCTCACAAGATCCAACAATGAAGCACAATGAGGAGAAGACAACCATCTAGCTACCGCTATGGACCCATAGTCCAGGGGTGAACTACTCACTCATCACTCCGGAGGCGACCATGGCGGTGTAGAGTCCTCCCGGAGATGAATCCCCTCTCCGGCAGGGTGCCGGAGGAGATCTCCGTGAATCCCCCGAGATGGGATCGGCGGCGGCGGCGTCTCGCATAGGTTTTCCGTATCGTGGTTTTTTCGCATCGGGGGTTTCGCGACGGAGGCTTTAAGTAGGCGGAAGGGCGAGTCGGGGGCCGGACGAGGGGGCCACACCATAGGGCAGCGCGGGCCCCCCGGGCCGCGCCGCCACGTGGTGTCGCCACCTCGTGGCCCCACTTCGTGTGTTCTTCGGTCTTCCGGAAGCTCCGTGGAAAAATAGGCCCCCGGGTCTTCGTTTCGTCCAATTCCGAGAATATTTCGTTACTAGGATTTCGAAACCAAAAACGGCGAGAAACGAGAACCGGCACTTCGGCATCTTGTTAATAGGTTAGTTCCGGAAAATGCACGAATATGACATAAAGTGTGCATAAAACATGTAGGTATCATCAATAATATGGCATAGAACATAAGAAATTATCGATACGTCGGAGACGTATCAAGCATCCCCAAGCTTAGTTCTCGCTCGTCCCGAGCGAGTAAAACGATAACAAAGATAATTTCTGAAGTGATATGGCATCATAACCTTGATCATACTATTTGTAAACATATGTAGTGGATGCAGCGATCAAAACAATGGTAATGACATGAGTAAACAAGTGAATCATATAGCAAAGACTTTTCATGAATAGTACTTCAAGACAAGTATTAATAAGTCTTGCATAAGAGTTAACTCATAAAGCAATAAATCAAAGTAAAGGTATTGAAGCAACACAAAGGAAGATTAAGTTTCAGCGGTTGCTTTCAACTTGTAACATATCTGTCTCATGGATAATTGTCAACATAGAGTAATATAACAAGTACAATATGCAAGTATGTAGGAATCAATGCACAGTTCACACAAGTGTTTGCTTCTTGAGGTGGAGAGAGATAGGTGAACTGACTCAACATAAAAGTAAAGAGAATGGTCCTTCAAAGAGGAAAGCATCGATTGCTATATTTGTGCTAGAGCTTTTATTTTGAAAACATGAAACAATTTTGTCAACGGTAGTAATAAAGCATATGAGTTATGAAAGTTATATCTTACAAGTTGCAAGTCTCATGCATAGTATACTAATAGTGCCCGCACCTTGTCCTAATTAACTTGGACTATCGGATCTTTGCAATGCACATGTTTTGACCAAGTGTCACAATGGGGTACCTCCATGCCGCTCTGTACAAAGGTCTAAGGAGAAAGCTCGCATTTTGGATTTCTCGCTTTTGATTATTCTCAACTTAGACATCCATACCGGGACAACATGGACAACGAGATAATGGACTCCTCTTGAATGCATAAGCATGTGGCAACAATTATTATTCTCATATGAGATTGAGGATATGTGTCCAAACTGAAACTTCCACCATGAATCATGGCTTTAGTTAGCGGCCCAAAGTTCTTCTCTAATAATATGCATGCTCCAACCATGAAGGTGGTAGATCTCTCTTGCTTCAGACAAGACGGACATGCATAGCAACTCACATGATATCCAACAAAGAATAGTTGATGGCGTCCCAGAAACATGGTTATCGCTCAACAAGCAACTTAATAAGAGATAAAGTGCATAAGTACATATTCAATACCACAATAGTTTTTAAGCTATTTGTCCCATGAGCTATATATTGCAAAGGTGAATGATCGAATTTTAAAGGTAGCACTCAAGCAATTTACTTTGGAATGGCGGATAAATACCATGTAGTAGGTAGGTATGGTGGACACAAATGGCATAGTGGTTGGCTCAAGTATTTTGGATGCATGAGAAGTATTCCCTCTCGATACAAGGTTTAGGCTAGCAAGGTTATTTGAAACAAACACAAGGATGAACGGTACAGCAAAACTCACATAAAAGACATATGGTAAATATTATAAGACTCCATACCGTCTTCCTTGTTGTTCAAAACTCAATACTAGATGTTATCTAGACTCTAGAGAAACCAAATATGCAAACCAAATTAGCAAGCTCTAAGTATTTCTTCATTAATGGGTGCAAAGTATATGATGCAAGAGCTTAAACATGAGCACAACAATTGCCAAGTATCAAATTATCCAAGACATTTTAGAGTTACTACATGTATCATTTTCCAATTCCAACCATATAACAATTTAACGAAGATGAAACTTCGCCATGAATACTATGAGTAGAGCCTAAGGACATATTTGTCCATATGCAACAGCGGAGCGTGTCTCTCTCCCATAAAGTGAATGCTAGGATCCATTTTATTCAAACAAAACAAAAAACAAAAACAAACCGACGCTCCAAGCAAAGTGCATAAGATGTGACGGAATAAAAATATAGTTTCGGGGAGGAACCCGATAATGTTGTCGATGAAGAAGGGGATGCCTTGGGCATCCCCAAGCTTAGACGCTTGAGTCTTCTTAATATATGCAGGGGTGAACCACCGGGGCATCCCCAAGCTTAGAGCTTTCACTCTCCTTGATCATAGTATATCATCCTCCTCTCTTGATCCTTGAAAACTTCCTCCACACCAAACTCGAAACAACTCATTAGAGGGTTAGTGCACAATAAAAATTAACATGTTCAGAGGTGACACAATCATTCTTAACACTTCTGTACATTGCATAAAGCTACTGGACATTAATGGATCAAAGAAATTCATCCAACATAGCAAAAGAGGCAATGCGAAATAAAAGGCAGAATCTGTCAAAACAGAACAGTCCGTAAAGATGGATTTTATTAGGACACCAGACTTGCTCAAATGAAAATTCTCAAATTGAATGAAAGTTGCGTACATATCTGAGGATCATACACGTAAATTGGCTTAATTTTCTGAGCTACCTACAGGGAGGTAGACCCAGATTCGTGACGACAAAGAAATCGGAACTGCGCAGTAATCCAAATCTAGTACTTACTTTTCTATCAAAGACTTTACTTGGCACAACAAAACTTAAAAATAAGATAAGGAGAGGTTGCTACAGTAGTAAACAACTTCCAAGACACAAATATAAAACAAAAATACTGGAGTAAAAACATGGGTTGTCTCCCATAAGCGCTTTTCTTTAACGCCTTTCAGCCTAGGCGCAGAAAGTGTATATCAAGTATTATCGAAGGGTGGTGCACCTACAGCGGGGTTTGGAGTTTTCTCAACCATGCATAGTATATTAGATACATAAGTTTCAGCGTCTCCCTTTTCATTAGTCTTGGGCTTGCTACTCTCATCAAACAAATTTTCGAGAACAAGCCAAGCATAGTTATGTTCTAGTGCATCATTCATAGCTAGGAGTTTACATGGTATTGGTGCTTTGATCTCCCCACCATCATTAACATTATTAGTGTACCTTATCCTATCCATATCCATTTTTTCAAGGAGACCAACAAAATTAGTATGAGAACCAAGCATATTAAATTTAGCAAAAACCTTTCTAGCTTCTCTTGCTAGACCACCAAATTCTCTAAGAAGGGTTTCTAAAACAAAATCTTTCTTTTCCCCTTCTTCCATATCACCAAGTGTAAGAAACATGTGTTGGATTATAGGATTGAGATTAACAAATTTAGTTTCCAACAAGCGAACTAAAGCAGCAGCAGCAATTTCATAAGTGGGAGCAAGGTCTACCAAGTGTCTATCTTCAAAATCTTCAACGGTACTAACATGGGTGAAAAATTCTTCTATATTGTTTCTCCCAATGATAGACCCTTGTCCTACCGGTATGTTCTTTGTGGTAAAATTAAAAGGAAACATGATGAAATAAGTAAAGTAAATGCAAGTAACTAATTTTTTTGTGTTTTTTAATATAGCAAACAAGATAGCAAATAAAGTAAAGCCAACAACTAATTTTTTTGTGTTTTGATATAATGCAGCAAACAAAGTAGTAAATAAAATAAAGAAAGACAAAAACAAAGTAAAGAGATTGGGAAGTGGAGACTCCCCTTGCAGCATGTCTTGATCTCCCCGGCAACGGCGCCAGAAAAAGAGCTTGATGGCGTGTATTTCACACGTTCGTTGGGCAACCCCAAGAGGAAGATATGATGCGCACAGCAGCAAGTTTTCTCTCAGAAAGAAACCAAGGTTTATCGAACCAGGAGGAGCCAAGAAGCACGTTGAAGGTTGATGGCGGCGAGATGTAGTGCGGCGCAACACCAGAGATTCCGGCGCCAACGTGGAACTTGCACAACACAACCAAAGTACTTTGCCCCAACGAAACAGTGAGGTTGTCAATCTCACCGGCTTGCTCGTAACAAAGGATTAACCGTATTGTGTGGAAGATGATTGTTTGCAGAGAAAATAGTAAAAACAAGTATTGCAGCAGATTTGTATTTCAGTATAAAAGAATGGACCGGGGTCCACAGTTCACTAGAGGTGTCTCTCCCATAAGATAAAAGCATGTTGGGTGAACAAATTACGGTCGGGCAATTGACAAATAGAGAGGGCATAACAATGCACATACATGACATGATAAGTATAGTGAGATTTAATTGGGCATTACGACAAAGTACATAGACCGCCATCCAACCGCATCTATGCCTAAAAAGTCCACCTTCGAGGTTATCATCCGAACCCCTTCCGGTATTAAGTTGCAAAGCAACGGACAATTGCATTAAGTATGGTGCGTAATGTAATCAACAACTACATCCTCGGACATAGCGCCAATGTTTTATCCCTAGTGGCAACAGACACAACACAACCTTAGAACTTTACATCACTGTCTCGGGTGTCAATGCAGGCATGAACCCACTATCGAGCATAAATACTCCCTCTTGGAGTTAAAAGTAAAAACTTGGCCGAGCCTCTACTAGAAACGGAGAGCATGCAAGATCATAAACAACACATGTGTAATAACTTGATAATTAACATGACATGGTATTCTCTATCCATCGGATCCCGACAAACACAACATATAGAATTACGAGATAGATGATCTTGATCATGTTAGGCAGCTCACAAGATCCAACAATGAAGCACAATGAGGAGAAGACAACCATCTAGCTACTGCTATGGACCCATAGTCCAGGGGTGAACTACTCACTCATCACTCCGGAGGCGACCATGGCGGTGTAGAGTCCTCCGGGAGATGAATCCCCTCTCCGGCAGGGTGCCGGAGGAGATCTCCAGAATCCCCCGAGATGGGATCGGCGGCGGCGGCGTCTCAGTAAGGTTTTCCGTATCGTGGTTTTTTCGCATCAGGGGTTTTGCGACGGAGGCTTTAAGTAGGCGGAAGGGCAGAGTCGGGGGCGGACGAGGGGCCACACCATAGGGCGGCGCGGGCCCCCCTGGGCCGCGCCGCCACGTGGTGTCGCCACCTCGTGGCCCCACTTCGTGTGTTCTTCGGTCTTCTGGAAGCTCCGTGGAAAAATAGGTGACAAGGGATTAACTTATCAATGCCTATGGATTGTAGGCTAGGGTTTAGTTAGAAGTAGAGGGCAAGTAGATCTCGAAGGTTTCAGCCGAAAAGTACTCGACGATTATAAAAACTAGGGTTTGCAAACAATGATTCGATGATCTCCTCGTCCCTCGACTCCCCCTTTATATAAGAGGTGGAGCCGAGGGTTTCGTTTTGTACAAGTTACGCAGTCCGGGACGGTTTCTAACTCATCCCGCCAGATTACAAATAACACTTCTTATTACAACTCTATCTTTTCCTTAAATACATCTTGGGCTTCCGAATCTTCTTATTCTTCGGGTAGTGGGCCTTCAATAAACTCCGGGTACTATATTCGGCAGGCCCATTTGGGATGCCTATGTCAGTAGCCCCCGAGATTTTGCTTGAATCATAGAGTCAGGGAAAATCTCCACTGTTTATTTTTACTCGAAAGCTCTAACTTTTATACTTGTTCTCATAAAATTCTATATTGTACAGGGATATTGGTAGTTGGGGCTAGTTCATCTGACGGATCAGGTACTAGTTAACTGCTCTAGTGGCAATCCGCAAAAACCTACTTCAAAATCACGTCCCTGGACATGATCTCGGGATACTGGTGTAAACTTCGACGAGTGCCGCTTAAGGTCTTACCATTCCGTCGAGTCCCGAGTCAAATTTATCGAGTACCTAACGCGTCCGTTAGGATTTTTCTTCGTATCTGTTGATACGGATAAAAGTAGCAGAGCGCAGTCTTTGGCGATGCCACGCCCAGCGAGAATGGATCCAGGGTCTTACCTTCGCAAATTTGCGGCATTCAGAAATTGATCGCAACTTTGGCGTTCGAGAATATATTGTCGAGTGCTTTTCCGAGCTGTTGGAATGGCACATTTTATCGAGTCAAATATGACTTATATTGCTCTCCCGATGGGAGTATATGCAGAGTTAATTATAACTCGAAATATACTCTCTTGCTCGTTCTATTTTTCCTTTGTTAATTTCATCGGGCACGCGAACGGCGTTCCCGATGGGAGTAGCTCCCGAGGCTACGACCAAGAACTTGTGCTTGGTTGTAGGCTCAACATTTTAATCCACCTTGTCACTATATTGTCATTACTTCTCAATATGAACTCTTTTCTCTTCTTCTTCTTCTCTCTCTTTTTTTATCTCTCGGGTGCGCGAACAGCGCTCCCGATGGGAGTAGCCCCCGAGCATTTGGGCAAAAACTTGTTTCTGTCCAAAGGCTCCCGAAATATTCAAATAACGTATCCTGTCGCCATTCTTCTTTTATTTTTCTTGTCGACATATTTTCCCTTGTCAAATTTTCTTCAACTCTATCAATGGTCGAGATTTTTCTCGCTTTGTGGGTCCATCGTTTCCACCACATTGACACGTCGTGCAAGTGGGGGACACACGTCCTCCGCTTTTCATGGCGCACGTACGGTAACGCCTATCCCAGTAAAAATACTTTTTTGCCCTTGTATCTAGAAGATCTATTCTCACCACACGATTTCCTCATCCAACGGCACACCGCTTCACCCAATTCTTATATAAACCTGTCTTCAACCTCCGTTCATCCCCTCGCTTGCGCCGCTCACCTGTTCCTCTTCGCAAATCTTCCCTTGCGCCCAACTCTCGCTGATTTCCCGCACTCGCATACATTGCTCTACCCATTGCCGTTGATGCCACCGCGTGCGCGTTTGACTCGCCACGGCACTCCGGAGTCCAAGATGTCCGCCGAAGATCTTGAGTGGGAGAGATCCAAAATCTCCAACCAAGACGTCAATATGCTCGAAGAGGCTCGGCCTGATGAAGAAGGAAGACGCCATCCGCTTTCCCCGCGAAGAAAGCTACCCCACGCCTCCAATGGAGTATCGGGTTAGTTTCGTTGATCATCTCATCCGGGGCCTCTCTACCCCAATCCATGATTTCCTCCGCGGTCTTCTCTTTGTTTATGGGATTCAGTCTGCACCAGCCGATCCCCAATTCCATCCTTCACATTTCTATTTTTATCACGCTTTGCGAATGCTTTCTTGGAGTCGCTCCCAATTGGGCTCTTTGGAAGCGCATTTTCTGCCTTCGCCGCAATGGCGCGCACAACGCCACCTACAACATAGGTGGCGTAGTTATCTGTGTCCGAACCGATGTCGATTATTTCGACGTCAAATTTCCCGACTCTGTCCAAGGATGGCGCAAAAGGTGGCTCTATATACACGAAGAAAGCGCTAATTCCGTGGAACACAACATAGTTCCTTTCGACGGAAACGCGAAGATTCAACGCCGCTACTCCTGGGACGCCGAAGCTTCCGAAGAAGAGAAAAAGGCGACGAAGCTCTTATGTCTCGTATTCATCAACTTCAAAATACTCGAGGCAAAGAATTATCTCGGTGTCCAAATCACTGCCTATTTTCTTAGGATTAGAGTGCAGCCTCTTCGGGCTCGCAAAAATCCCCTTTGGACGTACTACGGTGCCAATGACGCCAATAGGCTCTCCAATGATCTTTCCGTGAAGGACTTGGAGAAGCTTATTCGAAGAATTACCTCGCTGAGCAAGAGGGATCCTATTCCTTCCTCTTGTCGCGTGGAACCCTACAGCTCCACCAATCCTCTCCCCGAGGTATTTTGTCTTCTCGAATTTTATCTTGTTGTGAATTTTCCCTGCATCTCATTGCATTGATATCTCTCTAATTTTCCCTTTGTCGCTATTTTCCTGTAGAATCACCCTACTATGGCTTCCCTTCCTCCTCTTCCTGAGGATGGAGAAGTCGAAGAAATGGGCATTGTTACTGACGACAATCAAGAAGCTCCGTCCTTTGTGAATGATCCCGTGGATTCTCGAAAGTCCGCGGGATCTTCCGAGGACACCACGTCGATCCAATCTCCTCCTCCCGCTGTTTCCCCACAAAGGAAAAGGAAGAGGAACGATGTCGAAGATTCCGGCACTTCCAAAGCCGAAGAAGTTGTTCCTTCTCCTCCGAAGGCAACTTATGATCCTTATGTTGCATCCCTTGTCAGCTCGTAAGTTCCTCGGCTTCCTTTTTATTTCTGTAATCGAAGTTTTTTCTTGTCTTGCTTTTTATGCTATTGCTCCTTACTCTCAGTGATGACGAGGAAGAAGTACCAACTCGTGACGTAGCTCCTCGGACGAGCACGTCACACACTTTAGTTATTTCAGAGAAGCCTGTTGAAGGAGAAGAATCGTCGCCTCCTCAACGGAATGTTGATACATCTACTCTTCCTTCAAGCCCCCTTGTCCCTTCGCCAAAAAGGGCAAGGGTTGAAATGATCGTTGAGCCTCCTCCTCCATTGAGCAGCTCTTCGTCGCAGCTCTTGGATGATGTAAGTTTATCGAGATCTATATTTCTTCTATTTTGCTTTTGTGGACCCTTACTTTTTGTAATGCCGAAGTTTTCCCCTTCTTTTCTTCTTCCTTGACAGCCTATGATCAAGGATCTTATCCGCATCGGGTCCCAATTTATTGGGTACCGCGAATATGCCAGCAGAGCCGAAGGTAACGACTTTTATACTTGCTGTTTTTCCTTGGTTTTTTACTCCTGCTGCTTGTCGCTATTTTTGATCTTTCTTCTCTCTCTTTTCCACATCTCAACAGAAAAACTTGCAGAGGCTAACAAACGTGCCGAGACACTTGCTCGAAAACTTGAGCAAAGTGAAACGGCTCGCAAGAAAGCTGAGCTTGCCGCTAGCGAAGCTAGAGCTGAAGCTGATGATGCCAAAGCAAAGGCCGCTAGTGTCGAGGAATTGCAGCAAAGGCTCAAAGATGCTGAATCTGCCTTACACGAGCAAAAATCTGCACGAAGCTGCACGTGAGCAAGGGATCATCAAGCGTTTGAAGTCGCAAAGTCGACGTACGCTGAGTAATATCCTCAATTTCTTCTATTTTATTGTACTTCCTGTATCTTTGTTTTCAACTAATGTTTTGTCTCATGTGGCAGCCCAAACAGACCAAGATTTTGATCTGGAGAAGCCCGTCAATGACCCTCTCCTTGACGCACTTTCTCTTTTGGAGTTCCATGGGCGCGAAATTCGTGAAGGCGTGGCCAATGCCAGTGCGGGTTTGTCGGCGTTGTTCCCCTACTTCTTCCCGAAGAAAGAGGAACCTTCGACTTTCCTTGCCCTTGCCAAGCTTTTCAATTCATCGGAAGATCTTGGACCGAAGATGCGCCATGAAAATATGAAGGTGGTCTGTTGAAAATATCGTTGCTCGGTTGCCGACGGCCAACGGACTCTCGACTCGGATGAAGGTTGGCGACACCGATCGGATAGAACGATCGAGATGGAAGTCACTGATTAAGGCGGCCAAGCCCAACACGAAGAAAATCTTGGCGTATCTCGGGATCAAGCCAACTTCGACTCCTAGCTCCTCGAGGCCGGAGGTCTAGTTGCATGCCTCCTTGTTTCGTTTTCTGTTTCTTTTGCTCTTGTCGCCATTTTAGCCTTGGCGACAATTACTCACTTAGTCCTCCTGAAGAACTTTCTTTTGTAATACCCATGTAAATTTTCTAGCAAGTAATGAAATTTCCCTTCGTGCTTTTCATTGATCCCGGGCCTTTCTTTTCCGAGTTAATATTTGATAACTACTCGACTCCTCCTTGTTCCGCCGTTGCTTCACCTGCATCTTCCTTCTCGAAGAAAATACTAGTCGACCATAATCTCCTCGAGAGTTCATCAAGCGGACATTTGTCGGAAGATTTGCAAGAACTTCGACAACAACTTCGGTCTATGAAGAAACAAACTTTGGCCATGATGGAACAATCTCGAAAAGCATCCGAAGGAGAAAAACTTGCTCTTCATCAAGCCGAAGAAGGTCTGTGGCTGCTAGGGATGCTGCTGTGCTGGAAGCAAAGGGAGCTACAACCTGAGAAAATAGTATGCTTGAGCTAATGCTAGAAGCTAGCACAGATATGCTAGGTACGTTTTTGCTTTCTTTTGATGCCTCTTCTTTATCTTGCTGTGCCTTTCTTCCAATTTCTTGCCCTGTCGCTTTTAACGAGCTCAGTTCTTGATTCTGCTGCCGAAGATCAGAGAGTGAATGAGAGGACAAATCTTCTTGTTAATCTCTCCCTTAATCATGGGTGTTTGTTACGGGCCACTCTGAACGAACCCAACAAATTGTTAGGTTCCAAGATCGTGCTTGCCGGGTGCGCGATTTTCTCAGCTTTTGCACATCGACATTAACCCTTGTCTATAGGAATCTGTTTCCGTGAAACGAGGTTCCAAAAACTCTTCCCGAATTATTGGAGGTATTCGAGAGATGCTCCTCGCATCCATAACTTTGTGCGGGCTCAACTCATTGCTGGAGCGAGATTTGCCATGATTATGATAAACATTTGTTATCCAAAGTTGGACCTGACGAAGATTGTTGCTGGTTGCCTGGCCAAGAAAACGCGTCGGAAAAATGATATTGACTCAATCGATGCAATGGTAGCTCCTGTGGCCGAGTCGATGATAGATGAACTTCTTCGGATGGACTCAGAGTTCTTTACCAAGGGTTCTTATGCTGAACATAAAACAACCAGGGGTTTATCGGTAGATACTATCTTGGGATTTAATTGACTTGTATCATGTTAGAAAACCTTGTATCTCACTCTTTTTGTTTTCCCTCCTCTCTCTTTTTTTGTATTTCCGAAGGAACTTATTGTATGTTGCTGAGGTCCTCTATGTTGTTGAAGCCCCCGAGCCTAACTAGGCGAAGATTGCACTATTTTTCCTTCCTTGAAATCTATTTTTTCTGTTGGAATAAAACATCCTTGTTTGTCCCTTGAGTATCTTTGATGTCGAAATTTATGGCGAGGTTTTTAAACCAAGGCACTTACGTTTTTTGATGTGTACACTATATTTATGATTGCTGTCTTCCGATTTTGTTATATTTGGCGAGGTATTAATGTACCAATGCGAAATATTTCAGTGCATCTATATTGTATGTATTTTGGGACTTGGGCGTTTGAGCCCCCGAGCGTGTCGAAGAATAAGAAGTATATCTCCACTATCTTTATTATATTGTAGCACCACGAGCCCGCCTCATTAAAAACCTTTCCCGGCCCCACTCGGTGCCCCGAAAAAGGAAAAGAGTGCGTCCGAAAACTCGTGGGCATTTCGGTACATTGAAGTTTTTACAAGGACTATATTTTAGCTCTAGGCGTAGAACCGCTCGAGTTGCGCCACGTTCCGGGGGTTTTGCTCCTCCACCCCTGTCTTCTTGTCCTTTATTCTGTATGCTCCTCCTCCAATTACTTCCGTGACGATATAGGGACCAAGCCATGGTGACTCGAGTTTTTCATGACTTTTTTGCGTGAGCCGAAGAACTAAATCCCCCACTTGAAAAGATCTTGGCCGCAAACGTCGACTGTGATAATTTTTCAAGTCCTGTTGATATTTGGTGACCCTTGATAATACTTCGTCTCGAGCTTCGTCGAGTGCATCTACATCGTCTTCCAATGCTGTCTTTGACGCTTCTTCATCATATGTTGTGACTCTAGGGGAGTCGTGCTCTATTTCTATTGGAAGTATCGCTTCGCGCCATGGACTAGAAAAAATGGGGTTTCTGTGTCGCCGTATTTGGTGTTGTTCGGATGCTCCACAGCACACTTGGTAGTTCTTCGAGGCCAGGTATGTCGAGCTTTTTCTAAAGGTCCCAACGGGCGTTTCTTGATGCCATTGCGAGATGATGCCATTGGCTTTCTCGACTTGCCCATTGGTTTGCGGATGTGCAAGCGACGCAAAGTTCAGCTTGATACCCACCTCTTTGCAATAGTCTTTGAATTCATTGGATGTGAAGTTGCTTGCCGTTGTACCGTGACGATGCTTTGTGGGGCACTCCAAATGCGAAGACGAGGCCTTTTATGAATTTTCTTTGCGGATGCTCCGTGTGGTGAATTTATCGGCTTCGCTTCTATCCACTTTGTAAATTTGTCGACAGCTACTAGCATGTATTCCTTTCCTCCTGGCCACGATTTGTGTAACTTGCCCACCATATCGAGTCCCCATTGTGCAAAGGGCCACGACAAAGGTATTGGTGCTAGTTCTGCTGCCGGAGAGTGAGGTTTTGCGGCAAACCTTTGACACGCGTCGCAAGTTCGTACTATGTCCTTAGCGTCCTCAATTGCTGTCAACCAGTAGAATCCTGCCCGAAAAACCTTGGCTGCGATAGCTCGACTACTTGCGTGGTGGCCACATATTCCTTCGTGCACATCCTTCGGAATTATTCTTCCTTCTTCGGGTGTGACGCACCTTTGCAAGACGCCTGAAATACTTCGCTTATATAATTCTCCCTTAACCACTGTGAAAGCTTTGGAGCGTCGAATTACTCGCCTTGCCTCGACTGGATCGTCGGGTATTTCTTTCCTGAGGATGTATGATATGTATGGCTGCATCCACGGTATCTGTATTACCATGACCAGGTCTTGCTCTTCTTCTTCTTCCTCTTGCTTTTCCTTGGTAGCCCCCGGGGTTTCTTCTCCTTCTTTTTTGATTTTGTCGACTCGGTGGATCTCTCTGTTATCTCTTCCCAAAATACACCTGGTGGGGACTGCAAGGCACCTGCGACCCGATGTTTGCAAGAACGTCGGCTTCGTCGTTGCTCAATCTACTAATATGATTTACTTCGCATCCATCGAATAACTTCTCGAGCTCATTGTACACCTCCTTGTATGCCATCATGCTATCATTGATTGCGTCACATTGGTTCATAACTTGCTGAGCTACTAGCTGTGAATCGCCAAAGATTTTTAATCGAGTTGCTCCGCAGGCTTTCGCCATCTTCATCCTGTGTATGAGAGCCTCATATTCTGCTTCATTGTTAGATGCGTTAGGGAACGTCATCCGAAGGATGTACTTCAACTTGTCGCCTTCGGGTGATATGAGTACCACTCTCGCGCCGGCCCCTTCTAGTCTCTTGGACCCATCAAAGTTCATAGTCCGGGTTCTCGATAAATCCGGAGGTCCCGTATTTTGCAACTCCATCCACTCTGCGATGAAGTCCGGCGGTATTTGCGACTTTATTGCTTTTCTTTTTTCGTACGTGATGTCCCGAGGGGAAAGTTCTATTCCCCAAAGGGAGACACGACCCGTAACTTACGGGTTGTTCAGTATATTTGACAAGGGAGCTTCGTTGACCACTGTGATCGGGTGTGCCGAAAAATAGTGGCGCAATTTTCGTGCTGTCGTGAACACTCCATATGCTAGCTTTTGGTACTGAGGATACCTTTGTTTTGAGGGCGACAAGACTTCGCTCACGAAGTATACTGGCCGCTGCACTCCATGGATTTTCCCTTCTTCTTCTCTTTCGACAACTAACACCGTGCTAACCACTTGGGGTGTGGCTGCAATATACAACAGGAGAGGTTCCTTTTCCTTTGGAGCCACCAGGATTGGTGGTGTCGAGATTTTTCGCTTCAGATCCTCGAAAGCTTTATCGGCCTCTTCGTTCCACTGGAATTTATCTCCTTGTTTTATCAGCGCATAAAATGGTAACGCTTTTCTCCTAACCTGGCGACGAATCTGCTCAAAGCTGCGACTCGCCCGATTAGGCTGTCTGTATTTCTTTCAACTTCGTTGGCTTCCTCATTGTTACTATGGCTTGTATTTTGTCGGGATTTGCTTCAATCCCTCTTGCTGAGACTAGAAATCCCGGAAGTTCTCTGTTTGGGACGCCAAAAGAACACTTCGTCGGGTTCAGCTTGAGGCAGAATTTGTCGAGGTTGTCAAAAGTTTCTTTGAGATCCTCGATCAGCGTTGTCCCCTTTTTTGACGTTATGACGACATCATCAATGTATACTTGCACGTTTTTCCCGATCTGTGTTGCTAAACACTACGCATCATCCTCCGATATGTTGCTCCCGCATTTTTTAGACCGAAGGGCATTGTCTTGTAGCAAAACACGCCGTAAGGTGTAATAAACGCTGTTTTGGCTTCATCATCTTCTTTTAATCTGATCTGGTTATAACCGGAGTATGCATCCAAAAAGGAAAGACGTTCACAACCTGCCAGTGGAGTCGATGATTTGATCGATCCTTGGGAGGGGAAAGTGATCCTTAGGGCAATGTTTGTTGAGACACGTAAAGTCGACGCACATGCGAAGGGCTGTCGTGTTTTTCTTTGGCACCATCACTGGGTTAGCTACCCATGTGGCTTCGTAGATATCTCTACGATAAAACCAGCTTCCTCTAGTCGATTTATTTCGATAGCATGGCTTTGCGGTTTGGTTCCGAAAAACGCCGCAAAGGTTGTCACGATTGGTTTCGCTGTTGGATCCAAATTTAGGTGGTGCTCGGCAAGTTCCACGGGTACTCCTGGCATGTCAGCTGGACACCATGCGAAGATTTTCCAGTTCTCACGGAGGAACTCGACGAGCGCGCTTTCCTATGCGATATCCATGTTGTTTGCAATGGATGTCGTCTTTTTTGTATCTGTCGGGTGAATCTGCACCTCCTTAGAATTTTTTCCTGTGTTGAAAGTTGATTCTTTGTTTGGCCTTCCAACGCCTGGCAGTACGTCGTAATCAGTCATGCTTTTCGACGCCAAGTATTCAGCTTGCATCCCGAAGGTTTCTGATAACCGATGGAAATCCTTGTCGCACTTATCAGCTAATGCGAAACTCCCTTTGACCGTGATTGGTCCCTTGGGTCCAGGCAATCTCCATAACAGGTATGTATAGTGTGGTACTGCCATAAATCTAGCATATGCTGGTCGTCCCAACAAGGCGTGGTATTGTGATGGAAAATCCACGACTTCAAACTCCAGTTTCTCGATTCTATAATTTTCTCGGGTTCCGAACTGAACGTCGAGGTTGATCTTTCCCAATGGGTAACTTGGTTTCTCCGGTGTGATGCCGTGGAACCTTGTGTCCGTTGGCTTCAAGTTTGCTAAGGATATGTTCATCTTCCTCAATGTATCTGCATACATAAGGTTTAAGCTGCTGCCACCATCTATGAATACTCGAGAAACATCAAAGCCCGCAATAGCTCGCTGGCAGAATAAGTGCTTGACTGCCACTGGTCGAGGAACTTGCTGCGGGTGGTCCGCTATGGTGAAGCCGATGTCTTGCCCTGACCAATTGAGGTACTCAACTGTTGGTGGAGGCATTTTCTCTGCCATGAACACTTGTCTCGAGATTACTTTTTGAGCTCTATTGGATGGCCTTCCCTTCTGAATCATCGACACTGCTCCGTTGGAGTTAGGATCAACATAGGGTGGTGGTGTAGGTGCTGCCGCTATTCTGAGCTGGTGTCGATTGTCCTCTGTAACCGCGGGAGGTGGCGGTAGGTGAACTTCGCTCATGGGCTCCCGAGGATTTCTCTGTGCTGCTCGAGCGTGAGCATTTTCTGCGTATCCGAACATTGCACTGAAAATTTCGACGGTCTTCTGCGCAGGTGCCCTGATTGTCTTTTCCCATTCGTTGTCGAGGAAGAAGTGCATCCGGCACGGTCCGTTCGAGCATTTCTTCGGGGGACACGAAAGGTCTTGGAAACCTCGGCCCACTATTTTGTCTATTGCGGGAGTCGTCTCTATTGTCGCTTCTCTGTTCATTACTTCTCTGATAATCATCTCTATTATTTCCTCCTACGGCTGGCTCGGAATCCAGCCGAAATTTGCCACTGGAGCGTCGTAGTTACGACATCGCCGAGGAAATCGTCGCCTCGATTGATAATTTCGACCACGGTCCTCCTCTCGGCGACCTGTGTCGTTTATTGTGGACGGCGTCTTCTCCGTCTGCCCATCTATTTGCTATTTCCATCAACGCGGATACTGTTTTTGGATTGGTCCTTCCCAAATCCTCGACAAAATCTCCACGCCTAATTCTTGCGACAAACGCATCTATTGCTCTTTCGTCGGATATATTTTCTACGAGTTTTTTATGATGTTCCACCTTTGGATATATTTTCTCATTGACTCATCTGGCTTTTGTCGACATGCCCTCGAGCTCTTCTAACGACGCTGGTTTTTTGCACGTGGACCTGAAGTTCTTGACGAATATGTCCTCGAAACTTTCCCGGCTATCGATGGATCTCGGCGGAAGTTTTTTGATCCAAGATCGTGCGGCTCCACTTAAGTGCACTCGAATACTTTGCATGGCTGTTGCTCTAGTTCCTCCGGTTAGCTTCACCGTCTCGAGGTAATCAATTAGCCGATCCTCCGGATCTTGCGAGCCGTCGAACTTTTTAAAGTGATCGGGTAACTTGAATCCTGAGGGGACTCGAGTTTTCGGACTCTTCTCGTGAAGCACGGTAGACCGCACATATCCTCGTCATTAAGCTCCGGGGACTGCCGATGATCTCTTCTCGCTTTGCCTCGCTCTATCGACCCTTGCTTGTGCTCCTGCATCTCTTGCTCCACTTGGTCCTTCAGGAGCTGCCGCCGTTCTTGCCGCGAGGTCGTGGACTATTTTGCCTTGTCGCTCCTTCGGGAGGCGTTGCTACGAACGCTCGTCCCCATAGCTCCAACCCTCGCTAACGCCATATTATATAATGTTTCCCTTGGATCTCCTGGGGGTGGCCTGGACGCGAGGATGTAAGCTTGTGTCGCCATATACCCAGCTTCTGGTGTCTTAGGGATAATATTTCCTCTTGTATCTATCGACATAAAAGACATGTCGAGGTTTTGAACCAAGTGCTCTCTTTACGCTCGGGTATGTGTTGTAACCTTGATCTTCCTCTCGTTCCGAGCCTCTCTGTGGCTATCACCCGAAACTCTAGATTGTCCACTTAGATCCGCCCTTCTTCTGCTGGATGCGGAAGCTCGCCTCCTTTCTCTGTTCAACTCAAGTTGTCTGTTTTTCTATTTCTCGGGCGGTTCGTGCGAGCCTATATTGATAAGCTTGCGGTTCTTGAGCTGTAGGCTGTCGTCGTCATTGGCTCCGAACCATCTAAGGCTTTTGCCGCTCTATCCCAAGCTGCACTGTGGAAGTTGAACTCGACGCGTGGTGTGGGCCCGTCATATTTAGTGCCCATACCTCTCCTTAGATCCGAGGGATCGACAAAAGGATTTCCCAACTCGTCGAAAGCCTCCGATGTTTCCTCTTGATTTTCGATAGCATAAATCCGATGATATTTGGTACTCGGATCTATGTTGGGTTTGGTGACATCATTGTTGAGATTGATGAAGACCTTGCCCATTGTGATGGATTTGTCGATGAAGTCGTAATTGTCGACATCGCTTGAGCCATCGCTTATATATGAGTCCGCAGATGACTCAAACGATGTGTCACTGAAGATCTTGGCGAGTTTCTCTCTTGTTCTGATGCTGATGTAACGTGTTGCCGAAGTTTCTTCTTCTGACTCAGTTGACGATGCATAGCTTGAAAAATCGAGAATCGACCGCCGACGATCCCGACGAAATCGGAATTTCGACACGATACGATCCTTCCTTCTCGACGCGAAAGTGGAACCTTCCGAACGTCATCTCCAAGGGCTCCGCCGGATACGCATATGCATCCAAACGGGAGGGTGGGTGAGGAACAAAATCAACAAGACCGGCGAGCGATCTGTTTACCTCGATCCATAGTGTTGCTTCCGGTTGATGATGTCGAAGATCTTGAACGTGCCATCGAGATCGGATCCTTACGCCTCTAATTCCCACGGACGGCGCCAATTGACAAGGGATTAACTTATCAATGCCTATGGATTGTAGGCTAGGGTTTAGTTAGAAGTAGAGGGCAAGTAGATCTCGAAGGTTTCAGTACGAAAAGTACTCGACGATTATAAAAACTAGGGTTTGCAAACAATGATTCGATGATCTCCTCGTCCCTCGACTCCCCCTTTATATAAGAGGTGGAGCCGAGGGTTTCGTTTTGTACAAGTTACAGAGTCCGGGACGGTTTCTAACTCATCCCGCCAGATTACAAATAACACTTCTTATTACAACTCTATCTTTTCCTTAAATACATCTTGGGCTTCCGAATCTTCTTATTCTTCGGGTAGTGGGCCTTCAATAAACTCCGGGTACTATATTCGGCAGGCCCATTTGGGATGCCTATGTCAATAGGCCCCTGGGTCTTCGTTTCGTCCAATTCCGAGAATATTTCGTTACTAGGATTTCTGAAACCAAAAACAGCAGAAAACAGGAACTGGCACTTCGGCATCTTGTTAATAGGTTAGTTCCAGAAAATGGTGGCATAGAACATAAGAAATTATCGATACGTCGGAGACGTATCAATGACCCTCTTTACTTCCTTCTCGTTTTCCTGAAGTTCGAAATGATTTTGGGATGGTAATCTGGGCCAAAAGAGCAACTAGAATTACAACGGATTCATGTTTTCTTTAGTTGGAGCCGACTACTCTAGTTTAAAACATAAAGTGTTCGAGATATGCCCAAGAGGCAATAATAAACAAGTTTATTGTTATATCTTAGTGTTAATGATAAATGTTTCCATCCTATGCTATAATTTTATTAACCGAAAACATTAATACATGTGTGTTGTGTAAATAACCAGAGTCTCTAGTAAACCTCTTGTTAAGCTAGCTTATTGATTAATAGATGATCATGGTTTCCTGATCATGAACACTGGATGTTATTAATAACAAGATCATATCATTAGGTGAATCATGTGATGGACACACACCCATAGTAAGCATAGCATAAGATCAAGCCATTAAGTTCAACTTGTTATAAGCTTTCGATACATAGTAACCTAGTCCTTCGACCATGAGATCATGTAAATCACTTACACCGGATGGGTATTTTGGTTACATCAAACGTCACTACGTAAATGGATGGTTATAAAGATGGGATTAAGTTTTCAGAAAGTATGAGTTGAGGCATATGGATCAAGAGTGGGATCTGTCCATCCTGATGACGGATAGATATGCACTGGGTCCTCTCGGTGGAATGTCATCTAACTAGCTTCCAAGCACGTGACAAGGTCACAAGGGATGATATACCACGGTACGAGTAAAGAATACTTATCGGTAACAAGGTTAAACTAGGTATAGAGATACTGATGATCGAACCTCAGATAAGTAAAGTATCATGCGACAAAGGGAATCGGTATCGTATGTTAATGGTTCATTCGATCACGAAATCATCGTTGAATATGTGGGAACCATTATGGATCTCCAGGTCCCGCTATTGGTTATTGATCAGAAAGGAGTCTCGATCATTTCCGCATAGTTCACAAACCGTAGGGTGACACACTTAAGGTTCGATATCGTACAGTAGATATGGAATATGATATGGAGACGGAATGTTGTTCGGAGTCTCGGATGGGATCCAAGGCATCACGAGGAGGTCCGTAATAGTCCGAAGAATAAGATTCATATATGGGAAGTCATTTTCAGGGTTACCGGAAAAGTTCAGGATTTTTCGGTATTGTACCGGAAGTTCTAGAAGGTTCCGGAGGGTACCATAGTGGGGCCCACCTATCCCGGACGACCAACATGGACCGGAGGGGGTCACATAGGCCCACATGGGCCAGGCACACCAGCCCCCCAAGGCCCATGCGGCTGGATCAAGTGGATAAGATCAAATCCCTTGAAAATAGGGACTTAACTTGGGGGAAAGTTGCCCCCTTTTTTTGGCTGACCCTAGGGCTTGGAGGAGGGGCAAGGCAGCCCCCCACACTTATATAAGAGGGAGGGGAGGGTTTTTGCGCAGCACATCATCCTCCAAACCCTAGCCACCCCTCTCCTCCTCCTCATGCTTCCTGTGCCGGCTTGGCGAAGCCCTGCATGAATTTCTCCTCCACCACCACCACCACGTCGTCCGTGCTGTTGGGATTCCGAGGAGATCTACTACTTCTGCTGCCCGCTGGAACGGGGAGAGGAAGGACGTCATCGACACCGTATGTGTGACCGAGTACTGAAGTGCTGCCGGATTGTAGCACTGGAAGGATCGTCTACATCAACCACGAGATCTGATCTCGTTAAGACTTTGGGTCTACGAGGGTTAGTTTCTCATCTATCTCGTTGCTCCGATCTCATAGATTAGATCTTGGCTTTTTCATAGATTGGATCTTGGATTTATTAGTCTTTGCGATAGAAATTTTTTGTTTTCCATGCATCGAACCCTACATAAAGTTACTCGCTTTTCTATTTTTACAATTTTGTGATTGAAATACTCTCATAAAAGAGTTGAGAGACTTTACTTTGCGTGAAATCGTGTTTTAGCACTTTTATAAAGCAAAGAATCGTGATAGTGAAGCAAATGTAAGAGTTAACCAGCTCTTGGATTGCCATGTTTTTCTCTCCAACGGAGCGAGCTAGTCACAACTGTGATGACTAACAAGTGTATTTCTTGTATTATATAAAGTCATGTAGCGGAGTTCTAATAATGCAAATGTCTCAAGGGTAAGCAAGATTTGTATGGCGACCGACTATTAAATCCATTTGTTCCTCATCATATGCTCACTATATAAGGAATGCCATTGGGTCATCATCAAGTATGGTCATGGTTGCATTAGGAAGATGAATAGTGGGATGCCAACGCCCATTTGCTCGTAAATATGTTATCTTTAAGTGATTCACCCACAAATTGGTTGTTCTCAAGTATTTCACACATAAATTGGTTGTTGTCTAGAAGTTCATATCTAGAAAAGTGCAGCGTGATGATACCATAGCCTGTCATTTGATGATATTGTACAAGTAAATTTATGAAATATGTGGAGATTATTATGATGATGAAAGCGTAAACAAATGAAGATGTTTTAACACGTTGTTGAGATAGACAGTTAAAAGTTTTAATGTAAAGCATCTCAGTAAAACATTAATCCTAGATCACCAGCAACAAGGAGGGACATTTATTAAAACTCTATAGTAGGGTTGCATTGAGTTTTCCATGATTATGGTAAATTTCGCTGAGTGCCACCGAACTACTTTATATTGAAAGACATATATTTTGAGTTACTACTAACCATAGATATAACATATAATAATCATACTTGTAGCTATATTAAAGACATTACTATACTGTGATAAATTAACTATCAATAAAAAGCATTAATTGAAGAACACCTTCTAAACTTCTTCAACACCCCATTAACAAGCCACTTTCCAAAAACAACCGAAAAAAAGGATTTCCAGCTCAAGTCAACAACAGCACCAACCAACCAAACCCACGCGCTTCGGTGTCCTCCCCTTCCTTCCCTCCCGTCACCAGCAAAGCATAGCCAGCTCCGCCATGAGAGATCCCAAGCTACCCCGGCCGCCGGCCGCGGCGGCAGCGGCAAGGCGAGGAGCCCCCACCTTCACCGGCAAGCTCCGGCGGCACTTGGCGTGGCTCCTCCTCCTCTGGTTCGCGCTCTCCGTCTACCTCTTCCTCTCCGCCGCCCCGCCGGCCGCCGCCCCGCTCCGCCCCGCCTTCCTCCTCCCCCGCTCCCTCGCCGCCACCACCACCACCTCCACCAAACCCTCCGTCCGGATCTACGTCTACGACCTCCCCTCCCGCTTCAACCGCGACTGGGCCGCCGCCGACCCCCGGTGCGCGCGCCACCTCTTCGCGGCCGAGGTCGCGCTGCACGAGGCGCTGCTCAGCTACCAGCCCGCCCGCGCCGCCCGCGCCGAGGACGCCGACCTCTTCTTCGTCCCGGTCTACGTCTCCTGCAACTTCTCCACCCCCAACGGGTTCCCGTCCCTCGCCCACGCGCGCGGGTTGCTGGCCGACGCCGTGGACCTTGTGCGCCGGGACATGCCGTTCTGGAACCGCTCCGGCGGCGCCGACCACGTCTTCGTCGCGTCCCACGACTTCGGCGCGTGCTTCCACCCCATGGTGAGCTCTGAACCCAACCCTGTTCGGCGCCATGGTGGTTGCGTGTCGGTTAGGTGCCTACGTTTCTTGCGGTCAAACGGAGTTTGCAACATGGAAGTTAGCTGCATGCTCCCTAAATGGCGTAGGTGCTACCGTGCTAGTGCTCTTGATAGGGAGTGGTCAATGTGGACTCCGGTACAGCGATCGATGAACTAGTTCGGTTTTGCAGCCAAAATCGAATGAATTGAGTTCAACAAACCTCGCCAAATTGAGCATAAAATGCTCCAATTTCTCACAAAATAACCAAAATCCCTCTTCCGCTGTCACCATGAAACTTGGTTTGTTTTGAACTGAACGAAACTCAATTTAACCAACCCTTCGCGTATTTATGGAAATTGCTCATCCAACCATTAGCATTCATTCTGTTGTCATGATGGAACTTAGTTCGCGACGACTTCAATTCAACGCAGTTTCCCAACTCTTAAGACATGGGAATGGCTCATGTTCTAATTTTTTTTTTCCATTTGCTTTATTAGGAGGATCTGGCCATCGCGGATGGCATACCGGAGTTCCTGAAGAGATCAATCCTAATACAGACATTCGGTGTACAAGGTCCTCACGTGTGCCAGGAAGCGGAGCATGTGGTTATCCCCCCACACGTGCCTCCAGAGGTGGCCCTCGAGCTACCGGAGCCGGAGAAGGCAAGAAGGGACATTTTTGCCTTCTTCCGGGGTAAGATGGAGGTCCACCCCAAGAACATCAGCGGCCGCTTCTACAGCAAGTAAGCATATGCTGCACTTTTGTTTAGTTGCTTCATCTAGCAATTATCCCTAATGGAATATGAAGGGGATTGAGTTTGAGGTTTTCTCAGATTCCGTCAACCTTGGATTATGTCTTCCTTTAGTTATGCCTCTTGAGAAATTTGATAATACTATTGAATCATTTGTATAAACAGACTGTTGAGAAATAGTTGTAAAGCATAAACACTTGTTTAGTTGCTTCGCAAAATTGAAAACAGTACCTAGGTCAGGCAAAGCCTCATCGCTGCCATAATCTCATCAAGAGCTGTACATATAGACACCAGAATACTTAAGAGTGAATTAAAGCTAACTCCATTAGTTCATAGCTGCAATTTACTGGCTCTTACCTTTTTCCTTGCAACAGGAAAGTGAGGACTGAGCTACTACAGCGGTATGGTCGTAATAGCAAGTTCTACCTTAAGCGGAAGCGGTACGATAACTATCGATCAGAGATGGCCCGTTCTATATTCTGCCTCTGCCCGCTGGGCTGGGCACCATGGAGCCCTCGGCTCGTGGAATCTGTACTGCTGGGCTGTGTTCCTGTCATAATTGCCGACAATATACGCCTGCCGTTCCCTTCTATCCTTCGGTGGCCAGACATCTCGTTGCAGGTGGCTGAGAAGGATGTCAGCAGTCTTGAGACTGTGCTAGACCATGTTGTGGCGACTAACTTGACTGCGATACAGAGGAACCTCTGGGATCCTGCAAAGCGGAAGGCGCTTGTCTTCAACCGATCTCTGGAAGTAGGAGATGCCACATGGCAAGTGTTGAAGGAACTTGAAATTTTGCTAGACCGATCTCAGAGGAGTTCTGTTGGATCGTGGAGGTGAAGACTAGACATTGAAGCACGCTAACAAGGATATTTGGTTGGCTGCTGACATCTCTGTTCAGTTGCAGCTGTGCAAGTGCAACAACGGTGTAGAGCTTACACTTTCTACCTAACTAACAGAATCAGATGTTGAGCATGAGCTCTACCAGTGACATGGTTTTTCCTTGCTAGAAGGTCAGAACATCGGTTCCTCACATTTCATCCCAATATTTAGTGCTGAATTGGACGGTTTGTGAGTCATGTAGTGTAACAACAGAATAGTGATGGGCTGACAAGTAGGGCAAGGTCTGTACAGGAAATTAGTTTTATTCATTTAGTTGTATTTATTAGTAGTGTGAAGAGCCTGATTGAGAGGAAGATTAAACATTGTATTATAGAGGATGTATGCAAACATGATATGTGGATATACTTGTAGAGTTGTTCATCTGTTATATACTTCCATGTACCATATATACAATCTTCTTGTTATAAAAAAAAGGCTTGCTTAAGTTATGTTCAGGAAAAAAAAAGGCTGTTTCAGACACTTTTCTACTGCAGTTTCCAGCACATTCTTGTAAAAGTAAAACCACTGTAGAGTTCATGAACAAAGCATTATTCTTTGCCAATTCCAGGTATGTAGCTGCTGGATTCAGCATAAACAAGAGACCGCCCAAAAACATAAAAGGAAAAGAAAAGTTCTCCATGCTATTCCTCAGTGCAAGTTATAACAGATGAAAATAAAAATAGACAGCTGCAGAATTTGCTGTAATTTAGCCTTCTTTTTTTTGTGTCAGGTGGAGTTTAGTGCAATCAGGACTGAGCAATTCATTCCTGCTACAAAAGTTCTGACAGTTTTACAGAGTTTTACAGTCCCAATCTAGGGCTTATTAGTGTTTTTCCCAATTTAATTTAAACGAACTGTTATGATTGGGCATGATGATTGCTTGCCCGATTGCACATGCACAGTAGGAGAAACCAAAGTTATGACGAAAAACAAAGAGGCACAATTTACCTGTCTGAAAGACATATGTACGTGTTCCCCCTAATTGAACACCCAGACTTCCACAAATCAGAATGACACAAACTGAAACTTCATTAGAACCTCTCTACACCGAAATTAACAAAGATTCCGGCAACAAGTGATACTGCAAATAATAGTTTTGCAATAAAAAAAAGTAGAAACAAGAGTGCATATTTGGGAACATACAGATGATAGAACTTCAGCTGAAAGACAGGATGCAGAAGGCCATCATGCGGATGGAAGCATATATTTTCAATAATTGCCAATAAGTTTTGCAGTTTACATGCCATGAAGTAACTGTCAATTCAATGGATGGATCAACATAGTGTCTGGTTCACCCAATTGAGATATGCCAGTAATCAGCTACAAATGGCTAGCAGTGACCGCTTTGGTAACGCACGGAGCAGTATCCCTCACAGTTGAAAAAATGCAACATGTTGGCACCAGTGCTCAAGAGCATACACCCTTGCAAGGAGCGTCCTTGCAGCGGCAAACAGGTCTCCCTGAAAGCTCCCATCCATTGAATCCACGTTCGAGGACCGTGATGCTCTTTATGGTTGAATCTTCCTTGGTCTCTGATAAATAGTCAGAAAACATTCTTGCACAAGTTGGACCACGCACCTGCAGTTTGACGGGACAGGTTATAAGACGAAAAAAGTGGCAATAACCTGGGAGATAAACCTGCGATGAAAGAATACAAATGGTATACAACGTCGGATGTAGGAGGAGTCAAGGGCACAGTAACTTGCTGCATTCAATAAATGGTCAGGTCTATTCAGTGATTCTATAGTCTCAGCGTTGTAGCAACACAGCAAAGAGTCCTAGAGAACTAGCAGCACAATCAAATGACAATTCTCTCTCGGAGAGAAAGCCATGGTTTAGATCGGGAGTACCCATTCAGCCAAAACCCAACAACCATGAATAGCATTTGATATTTCAGCATACAGTAACACATCAAACAGACATCTAACACACAACAGAAAATAAGGTAAGTCCTATTGTTACGACGTCTGCACAAAAGCTGCCTCCTCTTTGCCTGTTAAGCAATCTGTCTCCTTGCTGGTTATGTTCATTAAACCTTCAGAGGTTATCTGATTCTCTCCATCATGCTAATTTTATGCGATTCTCAAATCTAATGACAACTCTGGTTTCAAACCTTGTTGATGTCTTCCTATTTTGCACATTCAGAAGGCCATGTTGTCAGAACTAACAATCAACTCAAGACACAATAGTCACATGATTGTCTTCCTTAAAGAAAATTACGAAATTTTGAGATCCACGGAGAGCACCTATCGTTCCACTAGTAACCCCGCTTGCTTTGCTAGGAAGTGGTGCTGGAAAAAAAATACAAGAGAGAAGTTCTGAAGCAGGAGGAGAAGATGTGAGACCTCCCCAAATAACTGCATCTTGTCAGGATTAACTAGACTAAGTCACAGATTTTCACATAATTTCCATTCTTAGAGAAAACCTTAATCACATGGATCGCCGATATGAGCCAAACAATCTCTGCAACCTATGCTTCCATTTTGACCAGCTCCGATGAGCGGTCACATCAATCAAATGAAATTTTTTGAGATCCACGGAGAGAAACCTATCGCTCCACTAGCACTGATGCTAAATCAACGATTATAGGAGAGTAGTAATTCTTAAGGAGGGGGGAGAGGGGACCTGCCTGGCTGAGGGCGCAGTGGAATACGAGGGTTTGCTTGCCCCTGGTGGTCTCCGCGATCTCCGGCAGCCGCTCCGCGAAGCCGTCGCTGGCGTAGTGGTGCGAGCCGGCGATGTGGGCGTCGCAGATCCTCTCTCCTCGTCCCTTCAAGAAAATCCCAAACCCCCTGTTAGCTTCTCGCTCGCACGGAGATGGGCACGGGTCAGAGTAGGTACCTGACGTCGATGATTGCGACGTTGGGGTCGCGGACCATGGACACGACCTCCGCGGCCGTCACGTACGACACGCCCTTCCCCGCCATCTCAGGCCGCCGTCGGAGCCTCGCCGGAGAGGATGCGGAGGAAGGGAGAGATTCTCCTGCCCGAGCCTTCCTCTGCCGCGGTTTGCACATAACCCCTCGAGTTCTGCGTATATTTTAGGTCGAAGCGATTGATCGGAGCTTGTCGTCGATTCGATCTTCTGAAATTTATTATTATCCCTCGAATTTATTATGCAGTGAAATGGAAGTGCTATCTTCTGGTTAAATTTTAAAAAATCAATCAATAGAGTACAGAAACAAAAGAAGTTTGCAAGAAAGCAAAAGAAAAGGTTGTGGCTTAGTTGAAAGTTTAGCATATCCTAAGTAAAAAAAATAAGTTTACAAAGGTAAATTGAATTATTAAGTCTACAAAAATACATGAAAATTTACATTACCAAAACTAGAACTTCAATTGAGTTGGAAGGGAGTGAGTATAAAAAATAAAGGTACAAACAAAGTTAATGGTGAATTAAAAAATGTCTAGGACGCAAAAGTGAAAGTCAAGCATGGATGAATGTATGACCCCGTAAAACCAATTGCCGAGATTATGAAAAAGATAAGAGTATCCTACAATATTGTCAAGATAAAAAACACCATGTGAAACAGATCTTCGTAGACATACACCTTGGTTTTAGATGGCCAAACAAACTCGGCGGTGTATACATCAGCTTCCTCACTTGAGTCGCCATTCGCTATATTGAGTTAACTTTCACTCATCTGATGTGTATCCTTGACCTCTTTGTTCTCGGCCTTTTTGAGCCACAGCTTTGAAGACTTGGCCAACATTCACAAACTTGAACCCATCAAGCTTTTCCTTGGGACGAGTTCTTAATCCGTTAAAGACTAAGACTCTCCTTCGATTATCACCAAATTGCAGAACCGGTTCTTTGCGTTCCTAAAGCATTTTACATAGTCGAACGCATACACCCTTGATTAGGACTAGCAATTAGGAGATCGTCCTCGAACAAAGAGCTCAACTGCTTTTGATTTCATACCTACTTTGGATAAAAGCACTTCTTTGGCGGAGCACTAAAATAAGTAATGGTGGAGGTGAAGAAGTAGATGCCTTTGTTATATCAGCAGAGAATGGAGCACCTCCAGGTGACTCTTGAGCTTGGTCAGGAGTTGACTCTATGTTCACTTCTGAGGCTGTGTTGGTTTGAGAGGAAGACGGCACCTCCACTTCTCCAGCTTCCTGCACTGTAGGTGAATCAGGCTCAAGAAATGGGTTTGAGACTGGCTTTCTTCTTGTTACCTTCTTTATGCCTTTCCTTCCTTTGGCCATTGTGGGTAGAGGGGGAAGATCTGGTAGAGTAGACTCATCATAGGTTCTCTTGTCACCAATGGCTTTCCTCGGCGCTCGTCATTGCCAATTATAGCTACCACGACAAATTATGTATGATCTTGTAGTAAGAAAATTGAGTTATAGGTCAAGACGACCATGAGAAACCGGAGGAAGACTACACGAAATTGAATGCGGACGTGTCATTGTTTTGCTAGAGCATGCACTAGAGCGACAAAAGCTGTGATCCGAGATGTCAGGGGCTTTTGTCGCAGTTCTTGCTTGGCTACTCCAAGTTGATCGTTAATAGTGATTGAATGGATGTAATTTCTACCATGTTGACTGAATTTGATTTTGAAGTTTAACATGTACTACCTCCGTTTCAGTGAATAAGATTTATACTATTTTAAAAAAGTCAAACCATCTAGAGTTTAACTATTTGTAAAAAAATTTATTAACATGCAAAATACGAAATCAATATCACTAGATACTACATCATGAAATATATTTTCATATGAAATATATTTTCATATAACATCTATAGAATATCACATTTGTTGATAGAGTTTTATAAAAAATTGGTCAAAATTTGCTTAGTTACACTTTTTAAAAATACATAAGCCTTATTTATTGGAACGGGTAGTATTAGACTGTCCCAATGTCTACAAACCAAAATTATGTGTGTTTTCTTGTTCATCTCAAATTAGTCTACCGTTAATTTGCATTTCACCATTAGCTCTTCCCTGTTTCTCTCTCTCGCCTATGTAACCCAATCGAGTTGAGAAAAGGGGCGGAACATGATCTGTACTAGCAGCAGCAATATCATCATAAGGAAACGAACGAGGATAGAAATAATCTTACATAACCCTTATCACGATGGATGGATCTTAGTCATCTTACAGAGGAGGATAGTGCGTGCGTACGTGTGCAACTTCTGCTGCTAGAAACTTTGTATACCTAATAATGATGATATTGATAATAGATCAACTCAAGTGTTAAGCACTAGTAATAGCACCACTGATCGAGCACTCAACTAAACATAGAACGGCGGCTGCCACTGCTAATCCTGCTGGGCCGCCGCTTGCCGTTGCGGAGGAAGGAGGGCCGATCGATGGCCTGGAGGTCGTCGAAGCGCAGGCTGATGACCTTGACGTCGAAGAGCCGCCTCCTGCATGTGGAGGCCGGCGGCTCCCGCGGCTTCATGGGCGCCGGCGGGCAGCTGACTGGTTCCCCCAGATAGCTGACCCCGGTCGGCGTCCGGCAGCGGTAGTCCTCGCCGTTTGCAGACGGTTCCGTGGCGGCAACGCGCAGGCGTCCCGGCGAGTAGGCGGGCGGCGCGCACGGCTGATAGAACTCCGGCGATGCAGCTGACATGACGGGAGATGTGGAGAAATTTGAAAAGGATGTCGATTGTGGGCGAATATGTAGGAGCAATCGGAGGAGAGTGTCAAACAAGAAGGACGCGTCATGCGGCGAGGAAAACAAGGGACTCTTTCCTTCTTTTTCCACCACGGTTTAGATAGGATTGAGAGGTTCCTTTTTTTTTTCTTTCGATTATCACATATCACATGCCGATGATTAAGACGGAAATTACCGATTTAGTTGCGAGTTTGCCTCGGATACTCGTTTCTAAATTTGAATTGCCGGACAAGCCACGTGTGCTTGACTGCCACGAATAGAATAACTGATTTGGCTGTGCATATATACCATCTCTGACCGACCTATGACCTGATCACGACGCCCAGCATAGGATGCGCACGCCCGTATGATGGGTCACCTCACCGCTTTTCGGCTAGACTCGCTCGGAACAAAAGTTTGGATGGATAGAGGAGGTCTCGGTCTGTGAGCATCCCCAAAAACTTCTCCCAAAAAATTTGGGGCACGCGATAAAAAAATTGTTTTCAGTCCCGCGTTCCAAAGCCTTCATCCGGCATCGGTCAATACGGTGCCCAGCGCCTTGAACCTGTTCCCGCTACACATGGGACGTTTCAGGCACGTCGGACACATGGAAAAGCGTGACGGGTTCCCATCTGTCGGTGACTATTTTCATAACCGTTGGTTCACGCCATTTATTTCTCGTCGCGGATTCCCTCCCGCGCCTGGCGCCTCCCACCCCTCTGTCGCAGCTTGATTTGCCGGCCGTTTTGACGGCTAATCTCTTCTGAGTCGGCACCGTCGTCACGGCTGGCTCTCTCACCGGCCTTTTCGCCGCCACCGTTAAATCTGCCCCACCTCCGCACACATAAGGTGGTCAACACCTTGTCAGATAGGCGCGATAAGCCGCTGTTCGTTGTCGTCTCCCGCGACTGAATTTTAACCATTAATTTTACTTCAGACATGAATAGCGACGACGAGATGCTTGTCTGACTGCTGGAGGACAAGCAAGCCTTCGACGACGACATCCGGGAGCATTTGTTGATCATCGCGTCCCTCCAGGACATGCTTGATGCCGAGACGGAGAAGCGGAAGAGGCCGCGCCGCGACGCCTTGATCTAGCCTCATTTATTACATTTGTTTAGTTGTTTTATTGTTTGTTGTATTTTAATTTGAATAATTTTGGCAAACATATTTATTTGTATACTGTATTTAATAAATGGTTGTGTTTTGGAAAACCCTATAAAAAAACGTTTGGACTGGCGTTTAGGAGACGCGGTTGGGGAGCCACGTCTCCTAAACGCGAACAAAACACGTCCCCCAAACATTCAATCCGGCGCCGTTTCGGGGACACTTTGGGGAACGAGACTGGAGATGCTCTTAAGGCACTCCTAGGGCAGGCTTAGGAAGAACGGTCAGATCAGCTGTTTTTTCAGGGATAGGGTTGGGCGCGACAAAAATCGACAACGGATGTGTGCGCGAGATGAATGGAGAAGCTGAAATTCGGGTGGCTTTATCCGACAAAGCTAGGGTCACCACCCTCTTTCGGTTACCCCTCCATTAGAAGCCAGCAAAATTCATTTTTTCCCACTTCCTACACCAGCGGCGGTGGAGGTGACCTAGATTTGTACTGCCACACTGTACCCTCGCCGTCCTCAGGAGGAGGACCTCGAAGGCAAGAGAGGTAGGAGCCCAACGACGATGCCTTCAAGAAGGGAAGCAAAGCTCCAAGACGTCGCCACGGTAATGACCGGAGTCAGGCTGAGTTTTCACCCGGAGCTTGCACTCCCGTGGCGAGGCCTCCGTTACAGGCAGGGCTGCCGGAGCATGCCAGCCAGCGCACTATCGCTGCCGTCAACCATACACGTGAACCAGAGCATCTTCCGCAGGCCAGAACGGATTTGACACATCCCACATCACCCAGTGCGGCCCCAAGCAGCCACCACGCTGCCACCCCTGCAGACGTCGTCGCCGAGCCCTCCACCCCTGCACACACGTAGCCCAAACCACACCACGAACCGCCGCCAACATGCAGACCAAGGCCACGAGCAGATCTGGCCATGCCCCGCACACGCCGGTCATGCCAGACAACCAGCGCCTCCACACCGATGATGTAGAGCACCACAGCTTCCCAAGGCCGCCGCCCCAGTTTACGTGGGGCCGTCGTCGTCCCAGTCGTTCCGACCATACCACCAGCGCCACCTCCATAGATTACAACCCCCCGAGCCACCTTGGTAGCCAGGCCCGCCACCAACACGAGCCACCTTGGTAGCCAGGCCCGCCACCAACACGGCAAGGGCCGGCAGCAGCGGCGGTGACAGAGGCCAGGAGAGGGCTACGCGGCGGCGGAGGGTCGCCCCCGGTGTCGCCTAGGTGCGACACGGGGGAGCGCTTAGTGGAATGCACCTTTGAAGGTGCAGAATATAGCCACACCGAAAGCAACACAAAGGGCATCTTCTTTTTGTGCCAGATACACTAGCGAATGGAAACTGAGTACGCTGTTTGTCTGTGCCATGATTCTGCTGCCTAGCTAGCTAGTACTGCGTTAAAACTGGAATTAAGCTGCGAACCGGTTCTCAATGAGGCGGCGTCGAGCGGTCGGCGACATGCCTGAGCATCGCCTTGGCGGACTCCCGCGCAAAGTGCCGCTGCCTGAACTGCACGTAGGGGTAACAGAGCGCCGACAGCGGGTGCGCCGGCTTGGAGAAGGAGAACACCTCGTACCACACCCGCTCCTCCGAGTCCACCTGCACCGAGAACCGCTCCTCCCCGGCCTGCACACACAATGTCAAACCATCAAAACATATTTCTGAGTAATGCTTGTACGTGGCTATTACTGGATCATTGCGGTGGGGAATGAATGTACCAGTAGATGGCCTTGCAGGGTGCCGCTGCCGAACGCGAAGATGCCGCCACATTTCGCTCGCCCACCACCACTGTTTTCATCGGTGACATAGGCGATCTGGAGCGGGAACATGACCCATGGGACCACCTCCTTGTAGCAGATGCAGAACCTCGCGCCGGTCTTCACTGGTGTGTCTGGGTCCACTTCCGCCCAGCCGAGCGCCAAGTGCCTGACGAAACAACATCAGTTCTTAACAATCAAGCAGACATAAGAATGAAAGTGAAGATTTCATTAAAAAAAAAATACGAGGGAACATGTCAGGTTTAATAATTCCACTTCCGGCTTACTTCCAGGATACAAGGGCCGACTTGGCACGGACGAAGGCGTCGGCGCCGGAGCCGACAAGGACACGCGATCGGTTCACCGAGAAGCCGCGGTCTGCGAGGGCTCTGTCCGTGTCTTCTGAGGTTAATGCAGTTGCTGATTTTGGAGTTGAAGCACCGTGGAGAGACGCCTCATAGTTGAAGCCACTGGTGGATGCGAGGCAGGACTTCTGCTGCTCCGACGAGGGGCGGCCAAGGCTCAGGAAGAGGCCTCCCCATGCCATGGATCCTGGAGAAAAATATGGTGTGAGGGTGTGAGGGCAATTCATTGACAAGGTGATTTTTTTTTTCTTTGAGAGGGATAGAATGAACATTCAGTTATTATGCATGCCAAACATGGGTGAACATGGGTGATCTCCTGAACACATGAATTTTGGTGCATATTGGAAACGCCTAAGGCTCAAAACAATTAAGCTTTGATTTTGACTTGACATGGCATAAATAATCAAGTGCGGCAAATAACCATGTGTGGATTTATTGTTTTGAAAACGGACTAGCTGTTATAAGGAATCTGGAAAATCGTGTGACTGAATCCTGAGATATTCCCCTGATCAATTCTGAGATATTGGTCATTTCGGTTGATTCTATTCTATGTGACAGGGTTTGGTTTAAATTTTTGTTTGTTCTTCACCCACATTGCAATCCATCCCCATAGGCCACAACGCAGACAGAACAAACATCTAGAACAGTGAAGCACTCTTTTGATCCTCAAGTTGGATTCATTTCGATGCGTTTTTCTAGCGTGATCTACGGGGCAGTGATCTGGAGACTGTTTCTAGCATTTAACTTGGTGGATCCTAAAATCTGGGAAATTCCTGACATAGGATGATATGTGACAGAGATTCAAGGCAGGGACAGTGAAGGAGGAGGGACATGTCTGAAAGAACCGCAGGAAGCGGAAGGGCAAGTGGTGAGGCTTGTCCGAGTGGCGCCAGCGTAGGCGGAGTGGTGCAGAGCCAGAAAGTTGTATAGGGAACATGACCCAGGGAAGGGAATCACCTCCTTGTAGCAGATACAGAACGCAGACATAACAGTAGAGTTTAACATGTTAGGTTCAGTAAACTGAGGACAGGAGGGCAGACTTGATGCGGAGGAATGCGCCGACAACAAAGGCCCAAGCCAATCGAATGTTGATCCTAACTTGACAAAATATATAAAGAAACAAATGTGGTAAATAATCACCAGCCACATAGGTTGTTACTACAGCTTGTGATTTTTGTGTTGTAGCACCGTGGAGAGCTGCATCGTAGTTGAAACAACCAGCAGCCGCGCGAGGCAGCCAGGCAAGATTTCTGCTGCTCCGGGCGAGGGCCAGTTGAAGCTCAAAAATAGGCCTCCCCGTGAAATGGATTATAGAGGGAATGGTGTGTGGCTGCTTGGGCAAGTAACATGACGATTGTGTTTTTCATTGACAGAGGAAGCATATGCATATTTTGTTTTTCTTTGGGCCATAGATTGCAATGAACACATGGATTTTGGTGCACACATTTGGAAACGACGAAAGCCTAGAAAAATTAAGCTTTTCTTCTGACTTGACAAATGGGGATCAGCTCTGTTGAAAAAATGACTAGTCGTTACTATAAGGAACCCGGAAACTCTCTGGAAGGAGCAGGGCCAATTTCGCTGAATCCTGAGATGATCATCCCCTGATCAAATTATTCGGCATAAGGATCCTAGAGGAGCTGATGCGAGGTTGTTAAATCCAAACAGCAGGCGTGCGCTATATACATAATTTATCTGACAAAATTGGTGCTCTACTGAACACATAAATTTTGGAAACAACAAAGAGCCACACCAACTGAACTTGCAGACCCCAATTTCATTTCACCGAATCGTCCTATGACGCCCACCCATCATGGCATGTGTGTTGGATTGGTTGGGAGATGCTACTGCTGGTTATTTCTTGAGTCAAATCCCCTCCGAGAATCCCGGGAATCGTTGTTTGTTCAGGGAATCTTGGAAAAATTCCTCACACGTGAGGTAGATTGGGCAAGGAGCCAAGGAGAATGGAGGCGGCAGCGGAGCACATACCTGGAACCTCAAGAAAAGGGGCACCTGTCTTGGCGGCGGTCGCGGAGTGTTGGAGACTGGGGAGTCAGCCGGCCGAGGACCGTTGCGGCGGCCGGCGACCGGCCGGCAAGAGCAACCGTGGCAAGGTGCCTCTCCTCTCGGAGGTAGTAGCTGCAGTAGTGCAGTGGGCAGTGGACACTGGGCTTTGAGTATGTGTGAGTCAGTGGAGGCCCATTGAGCTTCCAGCGCACCGCTGAGGAATAACAACCCAGCGAAGGGGCTCATTTCGGGGGAGCGCCTATTCTCGTGTGTTTCATATTGGACCCGTCTAGGGAGCATCCGGTGCCAGCTTCTCCTACCCAGCATCCGGATGCTAACTGTCCTACCTAGCATCTGGATGCTGTTTTGGTGAATTCAGCACCCAATCAGAAAAAGGAAGTTACATGTAAGAGAAAAGGTAGTAGAGAGCGGCTCTTGGCGAACTGCTCGTCTTCATACGCTCACAGGGGCCAAGCAGGTCCACCAGCTATTCCTCCATAAATACATAGCGATACGTATGAATCTAGAAACGTGTAAACACAGCAAAAAAATAACTATGTGCTCGATCACCCCAGCAAGGTACTGTAGAAAAATTCCAAGTGCACGAAGCAATAGCTAGTAACCCTGAATCAACTTAGTTGGATTCATAGATCCCATTTGTATGCAACAAAGAACAAACTTGAAACAACTTAGATTACAAGAAAAAAAACTTAGGTCCTTGAAATCAAGGACAACAATCCCTATGACAACTAAGTTAGATTCAGAGATCCAATGAGCATACAAACCATCAACTTTGATAGACAGGAAAACCCAAGTTCCATGCAACAAACAGAAACATTTGGAAAACAAACTCGGTTGCATATCCACTAAAATCCCATGTGCAACTACAGTAGCTGCAGGTCCAATTACATCAGTTCGAAGTGCAGCTGAGTCTGGTGTGCCGACGAGATGTTCAATGTTGATTGTTCTTGCCTGAGAAACATAAGAGAAGAAATATCATTTTCTGATCGCCTTGTCATACAACCAAAAAGGGATCGGCTAAAGCGAAATTAAGAAAATTTATGGTCGCCTTATTGGACAACTGAAATCCTAGTTTGAATATATACACGAAACAACTTAATAAGAGACATCAAGTATAAAAGATATACTTAAAAGCTAGTCTCCTAGAAACTACATTTTCCAATTAATATCATTATTCCGATCATGAAGGCATTGTCTATATAAACAAAAAAGCAGGTAGATGATTGAACACAACTTAGCTAGCTAGAAAGAGCAACTTATCTCATAAGCATATTTCATCAAAGCATATGGTTGTAACTCAAATTTAAGATGTTGCTAAACACCATAACAAGTCAAACCAAACAAGCTTACTGTAAAAAAGACAACTTAGTCAAATTCAGTAAACAACTTAAGAAACTTCAACAAAACAACTCTCAGAAATCAGGATGCAACTTAGAAGATAAAAACACGAACTAAAAACACGCTAACAATAAAAACAACTTATTTGGATTATCTGCACAACTTAATCATGTTGAACAAATACAACTTAGAAATCCAGTATACAACTTACTAAACCAATGGATAAAACACAAACAAAAAACTATATTGACAATGAAAACAACTTAGTTAGAATCTGTGCACCATTTAAGCATGTCGAACAAAACAACTTCATGAAATCCAGTATACAACTTACTAAAAACATAGGATAAAACCAAATAATGCATACTGAGTAAGTTGATAACAACTTGGTAAGGTGATACGAACAACATAGTTGGATCACTATGTAGAATCAGAACATTGCTTGTAAAAGAGCTTGGTGATAATAAGAACAACTTAGTTAAATGTTGAAAACAACTTAAGCATCTTGATAGAAGCAACTTAATAAAACCCACTATGTAACTTAGAGACATTGCTTGTATAACAATTTGGTTAGGTGACAACTTACTTACATGGTAGAAACAACTTAAGCATGTTGATAGAAGCAACTTAATTAAATCACTGCGTAAACTCGGGAAATTGTGAAAGAACTTGGTCACGTGACAAAACACAACTTAGTTAGATGGTTGAACCAAATTAATCAAGTTGATAGAAGGAACTTCATTAAATCACTACGCGATACTCGGGACATTGCTTCTAAAACAGACGGGTTACGTGATAAAACACAACTTAGTTACATGGTTCAAAAAACTTAAGCACTTGTTCAAAAATAGCATCTTCTTGGAAAAACAACTTTGTTAGGTGTTCCAGGAAACTCGTCGTTGTCGACCACACCTCGTGCGCACCTGCACATATACAAATAAGCCTTGCGCCAAGAAGGTCGCATCTCCACAATAGGCAGTAGACCTAGAGGAGGCCGCAGGTTGGTTCACTCCATCACATAGGCATTAGGAACGTTCTCTGCATCGAAAGATCTTCATGGTGATGCATCTCCCTAATTTAGGCACTGTTTGATGGCTCTGCATTTTTTAAGTATTCTAAGAATACTACAGGTTTCTAACAATCCGAAGTATAAAATATTTTTAGTTGTTTGGCTGCCAACTAAAACTACAGTGTTATACTACAGTATCCCAAAACTTATAGTATTGTATCTGTATTTTAAAAAACAACCTGCAACCTCTGTTGTTATAAACTGAGAAAGCGAGAAAACAAAGATTCACGCCATTTGTTGTTCCACCCTGCCACCACATGCGCCAGATGTGACGATGACAAGGTTATTACAATTCAGGATTTAGCGTGAGTGCAAGAACCGGTACTTGGCGTGCCAGATGATGCAATTATGTGTTGATTAAAAGCATGATTTGTAGCTTTATAGTGTGTCAGTTGAAGCACTCAACGTGATACAGGCATGCCTGCAACAGCAAGGAACATGGCTATCGGTCAAGGTGACCATCCATGCAACGTAATTACCGGTCAAAACTGCAGCAACTAAGCAATTGCCAAACATCTCGGTAGTTTTACAAAAACTGAGAAAAATAGTAGTTTTAAGTAACTAAAGTATTACTTGCCCATGCATTAAGATACTATGGTTTTGGAATAATTCAGTTTTGAAAAAAAAACTGAGCTGCCAAACAATCACTAACCATTGTCTTTGCTATTCGAACAAGGTCTTCCTAGGACAGGGAAAACCCACTGTTTGGGGAATGCTAAATGGTATCCATCTTGTTCAGTATCAACATTACCATGCTGCTCTGCTAAAGAAACTTGCTCCTGAAAGTTATAAGCAAGTTGGTGCTACTACTAACAATGCTTCAGAGGCTTTTGTTGCGGGGTCTATTGACGAAATTTTGCAGAGCATGGATCAAACCTGTTTCACACTGTTCCCAAGCTTTGCCCCAAACCCCGGATGCTTGTCCGTGCCCCATCAAATGTTGCAACAGATAAGTTGTTTTCTCATGTTCTAGAACGAGGTTTCATAAATGGTCAGATGAAGGTCTACAGCCCTGATGTTGCTCTTGATGGAGTTGGCACAATCTCGTGCTGCCCAAGCTGTTTCAGTTGAATGACGGACAGAACATGTTTTGATGAAGGGCTGCGATGGAGTAATTGGTTGGTTACCGCAGCTAAAAGGCCATGAGCAGCAGTTATCGCATGATATAGGGCTTCTACAGAGGGAACTTAATATGGTGGCAGTGTCTGGTAGTGCAGATGGGCATAACATAACACCACCAAACACATGAAGTATTACCGATGCATCTAAACCAAGTGTGCAGTTTTAGTAGATAAATGACACTAGCGCAACAAATCAATGAGGTGCAAAATGTTAGGCATCCATACTGTCAACACACTGAAGGCAATTCAACGAACACTTGGTGCGCGCCAGATAAATTGCAGGACAAACCCAACTTACTCTGGCCGGTGCAGATGTGCTTGATGTGCTAGCCTGAATGGATGTTGACGAAGGTGTCATCACAGCAACCAGCGGGCAAAAGGCCAAGGCCAGCCCAGGCCAACACCAGAGTCGTACCACCATAGTCGCACCATTATAGAGCCGAGTGAGCACATGAAACCAGGGGAGGCCGAGGCATCATGGTATGCTCAAGGTTGAAGGAGAGGGCGTCGTGGTGGACCAGTAGGAGCACCAGAGGGCGAGGTCGACGGAGAGGATCTCGGGGGCGTCGAAGGTGCAGCCGAAGGAGCTGGTGCTGGAAGCAGCGCCGGCAGCCCGAGCGATACAAATAGGGTTGCCGCTGGGCCTTCCTAGGAGGCGTGGTGCTAGGGAGGCTGCGTGGAACTGGTGGAGGCGTCCATGGAGGGGGGGCGCAGACGAGTTCGAGGTGTCGGAGCCGCCTCGGTGAGCCCGAGCCACAAGGCTAGGGTTAGCCTTGATGTCGCACTTGGGAGCAGACTGGCATGGCGCTAGTGGGGATCCAGTATAGTAGATGTGCGCAGTGCGGCGCCGGCGCACGAAGGCGGCAGTAGTTGCCGGCGGCGGGCGAAGCAGAAGCTGCCGGCGGCGACATCATGGGAGAGAAGGGGGCGAGACGGGGCCGTGTTCGGCCGTGTGAGCGCGACTAGCCACAGAAAGTGGAATCCTGTCGGGACCGTCAGCCCGAAGAGTCACGCGATGGACATGATCGGACGGTGCGAAATCGAGTGCTCGAGCGGCCAGGTAGCATCCGAGCGCTTTTTAGCAATTGGGTTCATATTTGACTCTTGTTGCCTTGGTTAGCGACCCAACACATGTCTCTCCTTGTGCCGCGCCAGCCCAAATGTTGGGGAGGAAGAAGACGGCCATAGAGGAAAAAGAATACCACATGCTAGCTCGCCGCCGACGGGAACGACGCGGCTGGCCGCAGCGTCGCTGGTGAAGGCGAGGAATGGAACTTAGGGTGTATGGTGCATGTCTTAGAGTTTCACCGGTGGAAAATCGGCGGTGATGGGGCTTAGGGTTTTTGTGTGATGGGGGAGGGGGGGGGGGGGCACCAGAAATGGGTGTATGGGTGGGCTTAGAGGGAGGTCCGGGCCGGCGACGGACCAACGGTGGGTGGCCAATGGAGAAGGGCGGTGCCGTGAGACGTTGTGGTAACGGAGCCGGCCGCGGGCTGCAGAAGAAGGCAGCCTAGCCGACAGTGGTAGCAGGAGGTCAAAAAGAAAGAAGATGATATGAGGAAGAGGAGAACGAGAGGGAGGAAGAAGGCCATCCTGCTACGGTGGGCCGCGCTCCACTATGGTGTCCATGTGTGCGTCAAAACGCTCCCCGACGCTATACATGTTAAATAGGAGGGCCCTTTTCACTCTATGTTGTGCATGTTTATTTGCCACGTTGTTTTTCATTTGTTTTTATTTTTCTTTCTTTTTTATTTTAAAAATATTTGGATTTTGAATAGATGTTTAATTTTTTAAAACGTTTGAACCTAAAAAGTTTAACTCGTCAAATGTTTAAGTTAAAATTATATTAAAAAATTGAAATGTAGAAATCTAAAAAATTGTTAATCTGATAAAGTTCAAACTTGAAAAGGTTGAAATTGAAAAATTAAAGTAAAACTAACAAACTAGATGAAAACCGGAAAGAAAACTGAAGAAACCAGGAGAAAGCAAAAAAAAAACTGCAAAACCAAACGAAAAAGAAAATGGAAGGAAACCATCGTCCCAGCAGAAAACCACGAACGAAAACAACGACCACTTCTATAGGCCAGGCCCATGTGTACGCCCGTTGACGGTTCAGGGGCAGGTTCTATTTGACGGCTTCAACGTGAGCAAACCGGTGGAAGGCTTGAAGCCCGCCCTCGACTTCTTCCTTAGCCTTCACCTTTGTGGCTTTGTCGTCCCTGGCTCCTAGCGCCTCCACCTTCATCGCCCTGACTCTAGTGCCACTCGCCGCCGGCAGCCTAACAACGTTCTCTTGTCCTCGCAGACGGTGACGGTGATGCTCGGCTTCGCCTTCGCCGGGATCTCTTATTTAGGTTAGCACAGTTGCGTCGGGTGTGTGTGACATCACGCTAACCGATGCAACAAGTGTCAAATAGGTTTTGCCCGGTCCGATAAGTCCTATTTGACGCCTTCAACATCAGTGAACCGCTCAACACCCGCATTCGTCTTCCTCCTTGACCTTCACCTTCGTTGTCCATGAACCCCAGCACCGTGCTGGGGTTCACCAGCACCTCCGCCTTTATTGTCCCCGACTCCGGTGCCGACTGTGCCACCCGCTGCAGGAGATTGAACATCTTGCTCGTCCCTTCCGCCGACGCTCGGCCTCACCTCTGCCGTGGTTAGCCGCATCTTCCCCGTCTTCAGCGAGGTGCTTTACCGTCATGGGATCTCTTATTTGGTTCAGCCCAGTTGCGTCGGGCACATGGACGTTGTCGCGCTAGTCGGTGCAACGGCGTCAAACAGGGTTTTTGCCCGGTCCAGGTCCGTGTGGAACCGAGTCGACACGGCAACGTATACCTTTGTCTCGGCAGGAAAATGATTGAAGTCCTTTCATGGTTCAGCTCTGTTTCTTCTACTTAAAAATGAAATCTCATCTCCGTTGTGTTGGGAAGCCTACTCTGCAAAGCACTGGCTGGGCACACGCAAAAGCGGTTCCTTCCTCATCGAGTCCTCCTCGCCGTCGTCGCATCCTTCCTTAGTCATCCCAACGCTTTTCACCCGGCCGGCCATGTACCAGCTTCCCAGGTACGCCGACTTGCCTTGCTGCCGAATCAAACGCCACTATGTCATGCACACGGACCATTTTTAACATTGTGCAGTATGCACTACTCCAAAAATATCTCGAAAATTTATGTAAATTCGAATTGTCTAGAGACATCTGAATTTAAACAAATCTGCGAAATTATTTTTGAGGCGGAGGGAGCAGAAAATATAACAATCAAAGGTGCATGTTGGAGATCAGGTCATGATCATGAATGTCAACAAAAAAATGGAGCGTGGCAGAAGGTTGTACTCCATTCCACGCTGATACTCATTTTTTCGATAAAGTGAATATATTAATATCAAAAGATACTAATTACAGATAGCCTCTGCAACACCGCAGAATTTTAATGGCAGTACGGATACACACAGCCAAAAAAGATAAAAAAAAAACTAAGAAAGAAAAGTCCCGCTATAGTATCTCAGGCCTAGCAACAGTAATACATCCACCCCCTAGACAACACCTGAAATACAGACTCTCCAAAAGCGACGCCTCCAAAAAGGGAACAATGCACCATCGTCGTCGTCGTCCGATCAAAGATCTTAGATTTTCGTCCTGAAAATAGTCTCCGCTCTCAAAACAATGCCTCCAACAAGGTCATTTTGAGGCACAACCAGTTAAGGCCAGACCTTGAGTTTTCACCCTGAAAGATAGGACTCTGAACTTCACCTGTGTTGCCGCCCCCACTTTCATACCACTGCTGCGAATCCCGAAACACCAAGCAAGTTCCTCAACATCGCGGAAACTTGAACCTTCTTTAGCTAATCCCCCAATCCCACCTTAATGAAATTCTCTGCTTCTGACTTCACCATGGACCAAAAATCTTTTGATGTCAACACAGAACAGAGCTTCGCGCCGCTCCCTCCAGAACTAAACGGTCGGAATAAAAGCATGGGTGCGCGCGACCGAATACCACCCGATCTGTGAACTCCAGGCAAAAGATGCACTGTTCCATTCGCTGTCGGAGCCTTGCGGAACTCATCACTCCGGCTAGATGAAGAAAGATCGGCGTCCGGAACGTCTTCATCTTTGCGAAAGAAGAACCCTATGACCACCACCATGAAAGCCGGAACGGCCGGCCCCCACTCCGCCGCCATGGCTGGGAACCGCGGTCCATCTTCCTCCTCCAACCCGGCCAGTGGAGGCCAGCAGCGATCCCGCTGCCGCCCTTTCCCTGCCGAGTTCCGCCATACCACCGCGTCTCCCGCCATGATCTAGGTGAAGTAGCCGAAGGCCACCGCCACCAGACCCGCCGTCCACCGTCGCCGCCCCAGGAAGACCCCGCCTCCGTGCGAAGGGGAGTCCATGGACGCGCCACCACCGCCCCTGCCTTTGGTAGCCGGACGCGGCCAACACCGCCGACCCTGCTGGCGGCAGTGGCCTGGAGGAGGAAGATGGGCCGCCTCTTCTTGGGTTCGGGTCGTCGCCCGGAACCGCCTCGCGCGAGACGACCCGGGGCGAAGGTGGGAAGGGAGGAGAGGGGATGGGAAGGGGCGATGATGGAGGGAGGGAGGGGCGGAGGCGGCGCTAGGAGGGTGGAGGGTGGAGGGGCGGCGGCTCGGTCAGGGGTTCGTGTAGTGCAGAGAGATGACTTGTATGATGTCTGCCACGCTGATACTCATGAGCATCAGAGATGTTTGTGATGAAATGGAGTGCTTAACATGTAAGAGTCAACCTGTCAAGTGGTTGACGCCCTCTCGATGGCGCGCATTCTGAATCAGTTACTGTATCCGATTTAGTATTTCTGCTTTCCAAGTTATTTACCAGTTATCTCCTAAACCCACTCAGCAAAGGCAAAGCACTCAGCATAAACAAAGGCTCTTGATTCTCCTTAAACGTGGACAACTGGCAGCCAACAAGTCTCGTACCGTCGTGTTGCCGGAGAAATACGAGTGGCCGCCTATAACCTAGTGCCAACTCTGCCCCGACTGCCCGAAACTATATACTCAGAGTACAGTGTATCGATCATACACGGACTCGCAGTCAGTGTGTATGCCATGCTACAAGATGGTGGCAGCGGCGGCGCCGCCCCAGCACAGCGTCCGACCAACCGTTCGCCCGGACGGCGACAACGCTGTTGACGGGCCGTCTGCCACGGCCGCGAACAGTGTTGATCCCACGCGCTCCGGGGCCGGCGGGCGTCGGCCGGGGTTCAACTCATTCTCGGGGACCGCGAGCGCCGCCCTGTTCGCCTCCTTGGCGCTCTGCCTCGTCCTCATCTGCGCCTACTCCTACGTCGCTCGCCGCCGCGCCATCTCCGGCACGCGCCGCCGGTTCCTCGGGCGCGTGCGCGACGTCGATCTCGTGCCCGGCCGGCCGTCCCGTCGTGCCGTGCCGGCCGCCGACTCCAGCTCCGGCCCAGCCGGCGACTGCCCGGTGTGCCTCGAGCCCTTGCGCGGCGCCGGCGAGGTCACGGCGGCGCACGCGTGCGGGCACGTGTTCCACGCGCCCTGCATTGAGCCGTGGCTCGACCGACGCGACTCGTGCCCCGTGTGCCGGTGCACCGTCAGCTGCAGGCGTGAAGACCCTCCATACGAAGCACCAACTGGTTATGCCGGCGGTGGTGCCAGTCATCTGCGAGGGACCGTGGTCGTCGTGATCGCAGCGGAGACGACGGCGTGGTCTCCCGGATCTGAAGACGACGAGATGCTGAGAGGATGATGCGGAGATCCACCACGCGCACCGGAGCTGTAAGTGCTCGGTGTCCGAGACTGCAGCACTGTTGGCGCTGACGGTGAAAGTGTCATCAGACAACAAGTCACTAGTACACTAGTACTGATCATCTGTAATTGATTCCATCATCATATAACTCCCCTTGCTTTGGGATGAGTTTGCTAGGCTTACTAGACGATCATTAATTAGTCAGCCAGTTGCTTAGACTAGTCCCAATGCATAGTATCATATAGAAGTATCATGGGTATGATACTACTACATGTTACTATCTCCACAATGCACGATATCATATAGTAGTATCATAGTCTCTACTACCTCCGTCCCAAGGAATAAGGCGCACGCGTATTCCAAGACGAACTTTGACCATAAAAATTGAGCAACAAAATTTTGGTTATATTATATGTAATTAGTATCATTGGATTCGTATTGAAAAGTACTTTCTAATGATGTTAATTTCATACAAATAATCTTTATATATTTGAAGTAATTCTTAGTCAAACAAAAAACACGTAAAACGAGGGCGCCTTATTCCTTGAATCGGAGGTAGTATATATTAATTATTTTGTAGAATCTCAATGCAAATATATGTACATGATTTACTTGATATTAATTTTTCTAGTAGTATGTGCTATGATACAGTATCTACCTATGATACTAGTACCCTCTCTCTCATCCTTAATTACACTGCCACGTCATCATTTTGCATGCATGGAATGCATGATACTACCTATGATACTCCCATTGTGGGTAGTCTTAGACATACAGTATTTCTTTACTAGACGAAGTACGAGCTTCGCCTCGCGGTCTACGTTGTGTTATCACGGTAAGTGGCCGTTACATTAGACTTGAGGATGCTTTGATTTGTATCACACAGTCGGGTGTAACTCGCATGTGTTTTTAGTGTTACTACCCATGGCGGCACTCCATGCATGTCTTCTCTAGAATTCGATGTCTTCTCTAGAATCCGATGTTTCCCGCTCACCTCTTGCTTCTCACTGACCGGAGGATAAAATATAAAGACACAACACATTCCTTTTTTTTTGAATTTCACACAACACATTCCTAGATCCAGTTCTTTAAAGAGTACAATCCAAACATTATAGTGTCATTTTGACATTTAATCATTTTCGTGCAGGTCACATACAACCATATTTTTGGGTGAAAATTTACATGAATAAGTAACAAGAGAATAAAAGGCACGGGCGGTGATGTCCCTAGGGATAGATGCTGCTACCGCGGCAAGAAAGGGCACTGAACCTGTAAATTCAAAAGGGCAAGAAAGGGATAGATGCTGCTACCGCGGCAAGAATAAAAGGCAGTGGCCAACCTCGTCCACACCGAAGAAGACAGCTGGCCTAGCCCCATGAATCAAACGAAACAGGTGTTAGAGTTGTATAGTCCCCTTTTCTATTATTTCCCAGTGTATGAGGGGCTTACCTGCACATTGTCACACATGTACATGTACTGGCCTATGGCCCCCTGTGAATACTAGTTGCTATTCTCCAACATGGTATCAGAGCTCATGGTCTAGCTCTTTGCACGCTGCAACTCTGTGCTCGATCCGCGCCGCCGCCGATGATCTTTCCGGCCGCTGCTGCTCCACTTTTCTTTTCCTCTCCCGATCTCGTCGGGATTGAGTCTTTTTCCAAGAAATTTTAGCCCTTTTCGTTCGTTTTTTGGGCTCCAAATCGTTGGCAGTCCTCGTTTCGGCCGGCCCTGGGCTGCCCCGTCCGGCCGCCGGCTGCCACTGCCGCGCCGCCCCCCGGCCGCCTCCGGCCCCCGGCCGCCGCTGCCTCGCCGCCCCCGATCCGGCTGGCCCTCGGCCGCCACTGCCGCGTAGCCCCCGATCCGGCTGGCACCGGCTCTCCCCGTCCCGGCTTGCCTTGATCCGGTCGCCGCCACGCCATCTCCGGCCGCCGCCACGCCGTCTCCGGCCGCCGCCACACCGCCTCCGGCCACCACCGCACTGCCCCCGGTCGGTAACAGCCGCCGCAGTGCCATTTCTGGCGTGCACTGGTCCGTCCTGGTGCTGCGGGCTGCTGCTGGTCTGATCAGATTTGATCCAGATCCAAAAAAAAAATGGCGTCCTCTGCCTCTGGCTATGTCAGTATTCCTCGGTGCCCAGTGATATTTGATGGTACCAACTACGGGGAATTTGCTGCCTTTATGCGGATTCACATGCGTGGTCTTCGGTTGTGGGGTGTTCTTACCGGTGAGGTCTCTTGTCCGCCGCACCCCACTGCTCATGTGCCCCCTACTCCACCGTCCGTGCCACAGGCCCTTGCTGAGGATGCTACTCAGGCTGATCGGGATGCAGCCAAGTCTGCCGAGGCTACTGCTGATGAGGCATATGAGGAGCAGGTACTTGCTTATTCAGAGGCTCTTGTCTCTTATCGTGACAGTTTGGCTACCTTTACTCAGTGGTGTGATGAGGATGCCAGGGCTGCTGCTGTTCTTTCTCAGAGTGTTCAGCCACAGTTTGCTTCTGAGTTTATGGGCCTTGCCACTGTTGCCGACATGTGGTCTCACCTTCGTCAGCGATATCAGCCTTCTGGGGATTCTCTGTACTTATCTGTGTTGCGTCAGGAGCATGATCTTCAGCAGGGTGACTCCACTGTTGATGAGTTTTACACCCAGAGTGCGGCGATCTGGCGCCAGCTTGACTCCCTTCGCAGTGCTGTCTGTGGTACTTGTCAGTGTTGCCGGACAGTACGTTCAGATATGGACTTCCAGAGGATCCATGAGTTCCTGTCTCGACTTCGCCCAGAGTTTGAGCCTCGTCGTGCTCAGTTGTTTGCTCGAGGCCGTGTTCCTATCTCGGAGGTGCCGACCGAGCTTCGTGCCGAGGAGACTCGTCCGCGTGGTGCTGGCCTCGCTTGGGACACCTTCTGTTCTTGCTGCTCGAGGTCCCCCTGCTCCTCGCCCCGCCGCTTCTTCCTACACCCGGTCGCTGCGTCTCGGAGGAGCCCGCTCTTCTCGCGGTGGGGGTCGCTCTCGCCCTCCTCGGTTCGCACTCACCGTCGGAGGCCCGGTCACCTTGAGTCCGATCGCTACCGGAGCGGCGGGGTGTGCCTCCTCGTGCTCCACCCTCGGCGCTCGTCACCACCGGCTTCACCGAGCAGGATATAGTGAGACTTCAGCGTCTCCTTGCCTCCTCCGGCTCGCTCGACGGATGCCGCTGCCTCCGCGGCTGTTTCCTCTCCACAGTCAGGTACATCTTCATGGGTTCTGGATTCTGGAGCTTCTTTTCACATGTCTCCTGATTCTTCCTCTCTTTCTTCTCTTCGACATCTTCCTCTTCCTGTTAGTGTTCTTACTGCCGATGGTACTTCTCTCCCTGTTGCTAGTCGTGGCACTCTTTCTACTTCCTCCTTTTCCGTTCCTGATGTTTCTCATGTTCCCCGTCTTACCATGAATTTGTTTTCCGCTGCTCAACTCACTGATTCTGGTTGTCGGGTCATTCTTGATGTTGATTCTTGTTCTGTTCAGGACACTCACACTCGGGCCCTGGTTGGGGCTGGCCCTCGGTGTCGTGACTCCCAGGGACTTTGGGAGCTTGACTGGCTTCATGTTCCTTCTTCCCACACTTCATCGACCGCTCCATGCGTGCTTGCTGCTTCCACCACCGCCTCCTTTCAGAAGTGGCACCACCGTCTTGGTCATCTATGTGGTTCTCGCTTGTCATCTTTACTTCGTCGAGGTCTTCGGGGCCTGTCTCAGGAGATGTCTCGCTTCAGGGTTGTCAGGGTTGTAGGCTTGGTTAACAGAATCAGTTACCTTATCCTACTAGTGCGTCTGTATCTCAGCGTCCGTTTGATTTGGTCCATTCTGATGTATGGGGTCCGGCTCCTTTTGCTTCCAAGGGGGGCCACCGCTACTATGTTCTTTTTATCGATGACTTCTCTCGCCACACTTGGATTTATTTTATGACTTCTCGCAGCGAGGTTCTCTCGATATATAAGCGTTTTGCTGCCATGGTCCATACTCAGTTTTCCACACCTATACGTGTCTTTCGGGCTGATTCTGCCGGTGAGTATATCTCCCAGTTGTTGCGTGGTTTTCTTGCTGAGCGAGGTACTCTTGCCCGGTTTTCCTGCCCGGCGCCCATGCCCAAAATGGCGTGGCTGAGCGCAAGCATCGCCACCGCTTGAGACGGCACGTGCGATGATGATCGCTGCCTCTCTTCCTCCTCACTTCCGGGCTGAGGCTGTGTCTATTTCCACCTATCTCATCAACCTTCAGCCCTCCACGGCCTTGCAGGTGGTATTCCTCTTGAGCGTCTCACTCGGTCACACTCCTGATTACTCGACCCTTCGTCTTTTTGGTTGCGTTTGCTATGTTCTTCTTGCTCCACGCGAACGCACCAAGCTGAGTGCTCAATCGGTTGAGTGTGTCTTCCTTGGCTATAGCCCTGAGCACAAAGGATATAAGTGTTGGGATCCTATTGGTCGTCGGATGCGCATATCTCGGGATGTTACTTTTGATGAGTCCCGTCCTTTCTACCCGCGTCCCTCCTCCTCTTCCTTCTCGGTGGATGATATCTCTTTTCTCATGTTTCCTGACTCACCTCCTCCTGTGCCTCTGGTCCCTACTCTCCCGAGTCTCTCACCACCTTCTCCTCCTTCACCCGCCAGACCCCCCTCTCCTCCCTCACCACCGTCCCCACCCTCCACATCTTCCCCTCCCATGTCACCTTCCTCGACTACGGTTGTCCCTTCCTACCCTTTTCACTACTCCCGTCGTCCCCGTGAGGATGATGCTGCTTCTCCTACTATACCCTCTACCTCTGATGCGATGCCCCCTCCGTCCGAGCCGACTCACCATCTTCGTGCTCGTCCTCGTCCTCCTCATGATCGCTATTCTCCCACTCACTACGATCTTTCTACTACCCTTGAGCCAACCACTTATCGGGATGCCCTTGCTCATCCCGAATGGCAGCTAGCGATGGCTGAGGAGATTGCTGCTCTTGAGCGTACTGGCACTTGGGATGTTGTCACTCCTCCTTCCTCTGTTCGTCCTATCACCTGCAAGTGGGTCTACAAGATGAAGACTCGCTCCGATGGTTCTCTTGAGCGCTACAAGGCTCGCCTTGTCGCTCGCGGCTTTCAGCAGGAGCATGGCCGTGACTATGATGAGACCTTTGCTCCCGTGGCTCACATGACCACTGTTCGTACTCTTCTTGCTGTCGCTTCTGTTCGCCACTGGTCTGTCTCTCAACTTGATGTACAGAATGCTTTCCTTAACGGTGAGTTAAGTGAGGAGGTATACATGCAGCCACCTCCTGGCTACTCTGTTCCCGATGGCATGGTTTGTCGTCTCCGGTGCTCTCTCTATGGCCTTAAGCAAGCCCCTCGCGCCTGGTTTCAGCGTTTTGCCTCTGTGGTCATCGCTGCTGGTTTCGTCCCTAGCACCCATGACCCTGCGCTTTTTGTCCACACATCCTCTCGTGGTCGGACTCTGCTTCTTCTTTATGTTGATGACAGGCGACGACCCTGAGTACATTGCCTTTGTCAAGGCCCGTCTTCGCGATCAGTTTCTCATGACTGATCTTGGTCCTCTCCGCTACTTTCTTGGGCTTGAGATTTCCTCTACCTCCGATGGCTTCTATATCTCCCGAGAGAAGTATATTCAGGACCTTCTCACTCGTGCCGCTCTTGGTGATGAGCGCATTATTGAGACTCCTATGGAGCTCAATGTCCGCCTCCGGTCCACTCGATGGTGATCTTCTTTCGGACCCGACTCGCTATCGTCACTTGGTTGGGAGTCTTGTCTACCTTGCTTGTCACACGTCCCGACATCTCCTACCCAGTCCATATTCACGAGTCGGCTTCATGGCTGCTTCCACTAGTGTCCACTATAGTCATCTTCTTCATGTCCTTCGCTATCTTCGTGGCACTATCTCTCGTCGGCTTTTCTTTCCTCGCTCCAGCTCCTTACAGCTCCGGACCTACTCGGATGCTACTCGGGCTAGCGATCCGGAGGATCGCAAGTCTCTTCTCGCCTACCGTGTCTTTCTTGGTGGCTCTCTCATTGCTTGGAAGACCAAGAAGCAGAGTTGCGATCTCTCGTTCGAGTGTTGAGGCTGAGTTGCGAGCGATGGCTCTATTGACGGCTGAGGTGACTTGGTTACGCCGGTTACTTGCGGACTTTGGTGTTTCTGCCGATGCTCCGACTCCGCTCTTATCGGACAATGCTCGGTGCCATCGGCATTGCGCGTGATCCGGTGAAGCACGAGCTCACCAAACACATCGGTGTTGATGCCTTCTATGTGCGTCATGCTGTGCAGGCATCGGGTTATGGCCCTTCATTATGTGCCTTCGTAGCTTCAGCTTTGCCGACTTCTTCACGAAGGCCCGGACTAGAGCACAACATGGTTTCTTTCTCTCCAAACTCGGTGTTGTTGATCCACCATGAGTTTGAGGGGGGTGTTAGAGTTGTATAGTCCCCTTTTCTGTTATTCCCCAGTGTATGAGGGGCTTACCTGCACATTGTCACACATGTACATTTACTAGCCTATGGCCCCCTGTGAATACTAGTTGTTATTCTCCAACAACAGGCAGCCGAAAGCGGTGATTGATATCACAATTCAAAACAAACATAAATGGATTTTTTTGAAAATAAATACTTCCCAAGTGTTTAATACAAAGCGGCAAACCCTAACGGCCGACAAATTGGACGTGTGTTTATCTTAAGTACTTGGCAAAGGTGCTACCTCCGTCAACTCCCTGTCACATGGCGACAAGGTTTAACGAGTGTCTTGGAAAAAATACACTCGGCAAAAAGGCGTCTTATCCGAGTGTTTGGTTTTTTGCCTAGTGTTATTTTTCAAACAAACGGTTTTGATTCATCTTTGCCAAGTGTCCGACTTCAAATATAGTTTGACTCATCATGTGCGCGATAGGCTTGACTTACATACACGCACTAGTAGAAAACCTCTCATCCATCTAAGCCATTGGTACCGGTTCCCTTACGAACCGGTACCAATGGGGTTATCTATACCGGTTGAATGGCTCTGGCGGGCGAGGAGATTTGGTACCGGTTCGTTAGAGCTTTCGTACCGGTTCGTGTTAGGAACCGGTACGAAAGGTCTTCGGCCAAAATTCAGACGCGTGGTGGGGCCCGGGCTGGACCTTTGGTACCGGTTCGTAACACGAACCGGTACGAAAGGGTACCCGACCATATCAAAATCGCCCGGATCGTCCCGAGCCCCCGTCGGCTCTCATTTTTCTCTTCTTCCTCACAATCTAAATTTTTCTCCACCTCTCACACTCCAATAATCTTTATTTTTCTCCACCATTTTAACAAGATTAACGGCATGCATCTATCCAAGGGTTAGCAATATCATCCTTTCTTCCGGCGTTCCTAATTTAGCTCATTTCTTTGGTAGTTTAACTCGTACTATTTTTCTAGTGCTAGCAAGGTGTTTGATGAAATGCCTAAGTTAGGGATTTTACTTTTTTTATAATCAATTTGAGCTGAAATTATGGTATATTTTGTAGGTTTTAATTAGTATCATCCCCGTCCTCACCGCCGTCGATCGCTAGCGTCGTCCCCTAGCCGACACCAGTACAACCTCGGTGAGCCTCTTCTTTTTTATAAAAAAACTTAGTTTTATGTGATGAACTTGAATATTAATTAAGTTGGTCACTCATATATCCATGATGTTGTGTACTTAATGATTTTTGATATACATATAAAATGCAGATGAGTCGACAATGGATGTACGGTGACCGGGTCCATCCCGAGTTCATTACCGGCATGCATTATTTTCTCAACGTGGTTGAGGCAAACAGGCGATCGAATGGTTTCATGTATTGTCCATGTAGTTCCCGTAAGAATATGAAGGATTACTCTACCTCGAAGACCCTTCACGTCCACCTGCTCGGAGAATGGTTTCATGCCCAAGCTATAATTGTTGGACCAAGCACGGAGAAAGAGGGGTTATATTGGAAGACAACGAAGAAGAAGAGGATAGTGACAACTATCCCTTATTCACCGAAGACGGTGGTAGTAGAATGGGGGAAGACGAAGCTGAAGAAGAGCTCATTTTCGATGAGCCGATTTTTGATGACCCGGATGACGATTTGGGTCGGGCCATTCTTGATGCGAAGATGAACTCGCGGAAATGAAAAGGAGAGGTTGAAGTTGGAGAAAATGTTAGAGGATCACAACAAACTGTTGTACCCAAATTGCGAAAATGGTCGGAAAAAGCCGGGTACCACGCTGGAATTGCTGCAGATGGAAGGCAGCAGAATGGTACTTCGACAAGGGATTTGAAAAGTTGCTGAAAATAATAAAGAAGATGCTTCCGAGGGAGAACGTGTTGCCCTCTAGCACGTACGAAGCAAAGAAGGTTGTCTCGCCCTCTAGGATTAGAGGTGCGGAAGATACATGCATGCATCAATGATCGCATCCTCTACCGCGGGGAGTACGAGAATTTGAATGCATGCCCGGTATGTAGTGCATTGAGGTATAAGATCGGGCGAGATGACCTCGGCGATGTTGAGGGTGAGTCCACCCCCGTGAAGAGGGTTCCTGCGAAGGTGATGTGGTATGCTCCTATAATACCACGGTTGAAACGTTTGTTCCGGAACAAAGAGCATGCCAAGTTGTTGCGATGGCACAAAGAGGACCGTAAGAAAGATGTGATGCTCGAGACACCCCGCCGACGGGTCGCAGTGGAGAAAAATCGACAGAGAGTTCAAGTCATTTTCGGATGACGCAAGGAACTTAAGATTTGGTCTAAGTACGAGATGGCTTTAATCCTTTCTGGGAGCAGAGCTCTAGCTCATAGCACCTGGCCGGTGACTCTATGTATCTATAACCTTCCTCCTTGGTTGTGCATGAAGCGGAAGTTCATTATGATGCCGGTGCTCATCCAGGGCCCGAAGCAACCCGGCAACGACATTGATGTGTACCCGAGGCCATTGGTTGAAGAACTTTTAGAGTTGTGGCGTGACGAAGGTGTACCGTGTGGGATGAGCACGAACAAAAGGAATTTAACCTACGAGCGTTGTTATTTGTAACCATCAATGATTGGCCTCGCTCTTGGTAACATTTCAGAGGCAGTCAAACAAGGGATACAATGCATGCACACACTCGTTTAGGTGAGACTCGATAGTATTTATTTGGGAAACAAGAATGTGTACCGGGGCATCGTCGATTTCTTCCAAAACAACATCACGTAAGAAAGAGAGGAAAGCATTTCGGAGGTGAGGCGGAGATAACCGAACCAAGCCTACCCGCCCTAATGGGGAAGTTATATATGATATGGTCAAGGATTTAGAAGTGATCTTTGGAAAGGGTCCCGGCGGACAATCTGCTCCGCATGATGTTGACGGACACGTACCCATGTGGAAGAAGAAGTCGATATTTTGGGAGCTACCCTACTGGAAATTCTTAGAGGTTCACTACGCAATCGACGTGATGCACGTGACGAAAAATCTTTGCGTGAACTCTGCTAAACTTCTTGGGCGTGTATGGGAAGACAAAAGATACACCGGATGCACGGCGAGACCAACAAAGTATCCACGAAGGAAACAACCTGAATCCAGAGAAGTATCAAGGTCCCGCCGACTATGCTCTTACCAAAGAGGAGAAGGAGATATTTTTTGAAGTCCCGAGTAGCATCAAGGTCCCGTCCGGCTTCTCGTCGAATATAAAGGGAATAATAAACATGTCGGAGAAAAAGTTTCAAAACCTAAAGTCTCATGACCGCCACGTGATTATGACACAATTACTTCCGGTTGCATTGAGGGGGCTTCTGCCGGAAAATGTTCGAGTACCCATTGTGAAGCTATGTGCGTTCCTCAATGCAATTTCTCAGAAGGTGATCAATCCACTTACTCTACAAAATTTACCGAAGGATGTGGTCCAATGTCTAGTCGACTTCGAGTTGGTGTTCCCACCATCCTTCTTCAATATTATGACACATCTCCTAGTTCACCTGGTCGAAGAGATTGGCGTTCTCGGTCCTGTATTTCTACACAACATGTTCCCCTTTGAGAGATTCATGGGAGTCTTAAAGAAGTACGTTCATAACCGTGCTAGGCCAGAAGGAAGCATCTCCAAGGGCTATGGAACAGAGGAGGTCATTGAGTTTTGTGTTGACTTTATTCCTGACCTTAAGCCGATCGGTGTTCCTGAATCGCGCTTTCCGAGGCGGAACTTCCGAAGATGCCATAGGGCGTGTGCACCAAGGGCATCTTCGACAAGTTCCGCCACGGGAGATTTCCCAACCCTTTCCTCCATCCATGGTGATGAAACTCTCCATCCATGTTGGCTTGTTGAGCTGCTTCCCATGGTGTATCGATGCTCCTTTTATAGGCAGAGCGTCCTTATCCTCGCCGACAGCTTTAGTACCGGTTGCAGACACGAACCGGTACTAAAGGTTACCCACGCGTCCTTATCCCACCGACAGGGCGTCGTGCGCTACATACTTTATCTCATCGAGCGAGGCGTCCTTATCCTCGCCGACAGCTTTAGTACCGGTTGCACCCACCAACCGGTACTAAAGGTTACCCACGCGTCCTTATCCCACCGACAGGGCGTCGTGCGCTACATACTT
>NC_061510.1:12586656-12651114 GCF_022539505.1 Lolium rigidum
CTTCTATCTTGCAATTCTTGCGCCATTTTTTTGCTTAGCGTTCATCATCTCCTTGATCTTAGAGGTCGATCTTTCTTGCTCGGCATTCTCTTCACCTCTAGCTTCACTTTCCTTCTTCCATCCGTCCTCCATTTGTTTCTTTCTCCTCTCGGTGCATCATCACTATCATCGTCATCCAAAGAAATGTGAGCGTCTTTTCATGGAGGAGGAGCCTCTTCATCCCTTAATTTCCACTTCTTACTATGTTCTAGCAACTTCCAACAATGGTGAAGGGAAAAAATGTTTCTTCTTGCTTGCGGCCATATCCTTGTACCCCTCTTGTGCAATGCAATCATACGTACACACAAAGTTGAGAATGAACTCACAAGTAACATTTGACATTCAACAAAAGAAAAAAAAAACATAGGATGAACTCACATAGTCATCAATTATAATACACCCACAAGAAGGTGCATTCTTCACTTGCTCCAAACAAGCACTCCAACGGGAGTAACATTTCTTGATCGAATCATACCGGCCTTGCAGAGATTTCATTGTGCGGGGTTGATGGTTCATTGGTCGTTGGTCCTTGGCCTCACTTGGTGAAATTCATCCTCAAACATTTATAGTACTTCCCCACATTTTGATCATTGCCGGTCACCGCGTCTAGAGACACACTCGCCCACGCCCTCAAGAGAGAAAACTCCTCCTTCTCTGTGTAATTCAAGGATCGTTCGTAGATAGCTTTTCCGCTGGCTTGAACCTCTTCAACCTATTTTTTCGTGTCGCCCGCTTCGGCATGATCATAGACATCATCGAATGATTCGAGTGGCGATCGATGGATGTCAACCTCTTTCTCCTCTAGCATATTAACCAACGAGGTCGGAGCGGCCCCCCAAATTATCGCTACACAACATATCACCGGAATTATATCGTGGTTTCTATTTCGCAAATCAAAAATCGGATAGAGGACAAATTTATATACTTAGCGGGAGTGGGCCCTGTCGTTGAGGGTGTCGTCGACGACGGGGAGAGGGTGCCCTAAGGGGGGAGGGGTGTGAGTAGTGCTAGCCTTCCGCTTCATCTTCAGCGGCGGTCCAACCAACGATTTGGTCTGCACTAGGGGAGCCGTCGCAGTAGGAGGAAGGTCGGAACCAGCCATTGGCATAGTCCTCACAACATGAGCGCCATGTTGTTTACGCTTCATCGCAACAACGGATGTCATGGGCACGTCAACGATGCTGCCGAGGGGAGTAGTTGGGGGAGCAATGGGTGGGGGCGAGGTGATCCATGCCGGTGCACGGCAAAGGGGGAAGCTGAAATGTCCTTGCTCCAAGAGAATCACATCGATTTGGAAAACTGAAAACCGTGTATATGCCGGTTTCCGAGCCGAGTTTTGGGTTTACCGTACACAGTTTCCCGGCCTGGTTTGTTTTACTATATCTACTCGGACCGATTTTTAACGCAAAACCCCGAAAACAGTAGTTATTTTGCAGGTCGTTAAGTTCGCGGTATCCGCTAGAGATATGTGTTTGTTGTGCGAGGAAAGGAGGTTAGTGAGCGGGCCAAGCGTGGATGGCGTGACGTCAGCAACTAACAACACATTGATTACTGTAAAATCGGATATACAGATCAACAGCAGGAGGTCAGGTATTCCTCGACAGCCAGATGGAAGTTTGCCCGACGAAGCAGAGAGAATACTCGCTGATGTGTTCAGCTAAAAAATAAAAATTCCTGCCATGTGTCGAGAGAATCCATCACGGGATCACCTGGGTTCTGGGTGTGCCCTGACAGTGCTTGTGTTTGTTTGTCCGTATATCGACGTCGACATGTGAGCAGCGTGTCGTATGCGCTGTATGTGTGCCTTCACCTTGGCCTGCAGCTAAAGCCGGCGGTAGTTAATGATAACGGGAGAAAAAGAGTTGTTCTGTAAACTCTCTAAGCACTTTGGTCGAGTTCCCTCTTCTAATGTACTCCAGGTGATATCGATGAAATTGATGGGGCCACTGCGTAGAGTAGAGTAAGAAGAATCTTAATTTGCCGTGAAAGAAATTCAATTCAAGACAACTAAGTTTCTTTGAGTACTCTCGGAACACATCACGGCCCTTCGTCGCTGGCACTATCACTCGGCTCCTCGCCTCACTTCGGTGGCAATTTCTCCTTGGACGCATGTCTAAGCAAGACAAAACGAGAGTTTCGCTCGTTATAAGAGCTCATAGGACTTCACGTGAGAAAACCCACAGCTTAGCTTAATACAATAAAAAAGAAAGTATTCAATCGACTTTAACAGCATTGTTTCTATCTGAAAATGGTAAACCGAGGCTCGCTTCTTTCACCCTTGCTTGTGTGTCCCTCGTCACCTCTCGTTTTGAGAAACAGTTTGCTAGTCGGTCCACAATTAGCTTAGGGCTCAGTTGACTCTAGACCATTCGATCAGTATCGTAACTCGTGCGCCATGTGAGTTGCATGGGGTTCAACTGAGTAGTTTCTAGACTGAATTTCATTTTTACCTCCCAGTTAAGCATTTGTGACACTAATTATCTCTACTAAGTGAAAAGTCCTCTAAAAGTTATGCATTCTAGTATATAAATCCTTGTTTTTTGGTGGGTGTCTATTGGGCAAGGTGTGAGGTGATGACCGGAGTTCAGAAATATCACTATGAAGACGAGAAAAGGAACCACTGGACAAGAGGAGTCTAGACATAATTTTCGATAGCGCCCTCCGATTTCTACACAGTTTGTCACACACCACATCGACGGAACGTGTTGTATCTATCTGAAAAAACAAGTGAAATGTTGAACTCGAGTAAAACCGCGTTTAGAGTTCCTAGATGGGATACTTTTTTTTTTGTAAAAGTTCCACCAAATGGATAGTATGTGGCACAGATGCACAACCGTAGAGTAAATAAAAGTGGAATTTCACTCCTATTTCAATTATGCTAGGTGCTAAAACAATTCTACGATTAGTAATTATTTCCTTTTTTCGTTAAAGAAAAAATATATTAGTTATCGTGAATATATCAATTACAGTTGACATCTGTAATAATGCAATACCCTACTACTAATCCTTTCCCGTGCGATGAACTTCCCCATCGGCCTCAGTTTTCATTTTTTCAACGGGGGACTAATTAAGCCGCAGGCTTTACATACTTGGACTTGATTATTGGTTAGGTGCGTGCTTTTGGGGACAGTAGGATCGACCGGATTTTTAGTCATCGTCGTCAGTGACGGTCCCGAGAAGTAGCTAGCCGTTGGAGCGTCTACGTCACCCAACAGAACTCTCGGTCTATATGTATGGAGTTAGGTTTGGTTTGCCTGCCATACGCCGTCGTGATCAACGTGCACGCAGCCCGATCTAGCACTTGGGGTCGTCATGAAGCCGTGGTTAACGAGTGATCTCTCGGTTTTACTCTCTTGTTAATCACCGACACTAATTAGCACATCAAGTCGTGTGTGACTGAAGCACCGAACAGGTAACTGTAGGTAAACAGGGTTGTTGCTTTCTTTTTAATTTGTGGATGTACTTCCTCCATCCTTAAATAAGTGGATATCTAGTTCTAAATTTTGTTCACAAAAGAGTGTACTCCTATCTTTTTTATGCATTTTAATTGTTTTTCTCTCATCGTACGAAAATCAAACTTAATAATATTGAGCACATGTTCTCTTTGTTTTCTACATGCACTTAGCTCATTGGAGGTGAAAAAATTAAAAAGGAGAGATGCATCTTCCCAATGCATTTTTGCTCCACTTCATAATTTATCTTGGAATACCCGCATGTATATTTATTTATAGACAGTTGAAGTAGTTACTGTTTTTTTTATCGTTGAATGCGTAAATGCTTTCGTACAAGGGTGAGCTGGGCTGGTCGCTCAAGTTGCTCTGTCACGTGTCTCAACAATTCCCTAGAGCATCACGGGACCGGGTTACGTCAAGCTGCAATCAGAGCAGGGAGGCCTCATGCATATCTACTCCCCGATTCATTATTGGTATCGGGATTTAATTTAAATTAAAGCGAGTATGAACTAAAATTCGAGAGAGTAATAAAAATGCAAGATCATAATCTCTTTTAGGAGTTTGAGATGCCAATATTCTTTACTGTCACTAGCTAGATGCTGAGCCTCTTCTTTAACTAATAGCCCTTTTGCCTGTATTTTGCGTTGGGACACCTAGCAGCGTATTTGAAATACGGTTTGAACCCATTATAAAACGTTAAAAGCTTTTGATAAAAATACCACGCATACATCTTAATGTTCTATATGCTCGCAAAGTCGTTCACGAAAACTAATATTTTTATATTGTGTGTAAGAAAGAAAGAAAAATGCTAAAAGAGCTTTTAATGAGACATTTATTTAATGTGTTTTACACATGAAAATGTAGGTTTTTCGTGAAACTTAGCGTGCGCACATGGAATGCCATGACAAAAAAAAAACGCTAGATCTTACCGTCGACGATCTGAGTAGGCCGGTAGAGGTTTTCGTCTGTTGAAGATTTTCTATGTGTCATGACATTTATGTGTGTGCATGCCAAGTTTTTAGTCTAAGGTATTCCCTTTGTTTCTGTTTACTTTGCATAGAATGTACTTCACATATGTAATAGAAAGTATTGTTTGGTTGGGGGAATTAGATAGAGGGAACTGGACTTGAGGATATCCGAGACTAAAAATCCTTTGTTTGATTAGGGGCTATGTGAACTCAACCAGGATGAAAAAGCACATGTTCATACAGATTGTGTTCGGCGTCAAGGGGTATGGAAACTACTTCATGTACAAGAAAGACCGCACCAGGTTGTGAGACTTCTCAACAATTCAGAAGTGCATGACTGCTCTGCGGTGTCTAGCGTATGAAGCTCCTTCAAATGCACAATACTATTTGTGACGTCTATAGTGTGCACAACATGAACACCGATTGCTCGTTTTATATCGAAGTAGGGGAGTATTTCTCGTAGCGCCGTGGATTGTCAGGGCTTAATTTCTTTGGGCAACATACGTACGTACGTACGTAATCAGCCTGCGGCTTTCTTTCCTTGACGCGTGAGAAGGAGCACCGGCGTACTCCTACAACGTTCTTACACCGTACCACTTTGTGGTCGGAGGCCTTTACGCTTTGCAAAAGCCGCATCCAGTGTGCAAGGCCTTTGTCTGAAAGTCTTTTGGATCTAACAGGGGAGGAAAGAAAAGCTCATGTTCTTTTCGTTAGCCATAGTCAGCTTAATTGCTTTTGGCAACAGATTGCGTACGGTAATAATATTCATGAAGTTGATGGAATTAAGGGCATCTCCAACGGGGCGACGCCGCGCGGATCAGAAATGTGTCTGCACCCTGCTCTAGCGGGACGACCAACACGGCGCAAATATGCGGCACGTTTTCGTCTCCACAGACGCTGCGCGGTCGCGCCTAGCGTCCGCTCGCTTCCCCCACGGACCCGCCTGGCAGCGACCCTAACTCGATCGGCCTCGAATTAAAGCACAGTAAGTGCGTTGATGTCAACCGCCAGAGTGGCAACCGCGCCGATCAACCCGCCAACCGCCAGAATGGAGCGCCGAACCGCCGCGGAAGAGCAACCGCATGCCTCTTCGTTATACGCGCCGCCATTAATCCCCGCAGAATATAACCCCTTGCGCCTGATGTAATTCACGTCGAACGCTTGTCAATCTGCTTCTTCTTCTCCAACACCAGCTAGCCTGGCATCATGAGCTACTCCTCCTTGCCGTCGGACTCGGAGAGCGAGGGCAAGCCGCCAGGATGGCGACATTGGTGGGAAACGCCTGCGATGCCTAGCGATCCTGGCTCCATGCTGAGGGAGGTCGACGAGGACGGAGGTGTCGTTGCCAGCGATGGCTAGGAGGAGGAGGAGAACGGAGGCGCCGTTCGCAGCGACGCCGAGGCGGAGGAGGAGGAGGAGGACTCCGACGCCAAGTTCGCCCGACTAGAGGCGCTAGAGGCGGCGGCAAGGAAGGAGGCCATGGCCGGGGCAAGGGCGCAGGCGGCGTGTCGTTGTCCGTTCACCGATGACGACGACGAACACGCCACTTCGTCCGACTGGAACTCCTCCACGGACACATCGTCCGGCAGTTCCTCTTCCGAGGAGGAAGTCACAAGCAAGAGGCACGTCCGTGAGGACGACGAGGCAGGGCCTTCTAACAAGAAGGCCAAGAATTAGCTTATAATTTCTTTGTTTTTAAATTTGTTCTCTAATTTGTGTGTTAAATATGTTTGAACTTGTTCGATTCGAGTAATCAGTACTAGTTGTTTTCACGTTTGAACTTGCTCATTCATACAAATTGGGGAGTTCTTCAACAAAAAGGAAAAGAAGGATCAGGGAAACAAAACAGTGGGATGTCCAAAATGCATCGGGCCGCTGGGGGTGGCTCCCGACGCAAACGGACAATTCGCGCCTCGCGATCATTTTCGCATCCGCCAGGCGACGCAACCGGACGCCCGCGGACAATTTCGGCGTCCGAAATGCGTCGCCCCGTTGGAGATGCCCGTCCGCCGCCACCTGCTGCCGCGCCACGGCCGCGCCGTCGTGGCCCGCAGCGCCCAGCTGCACCACCCGCCGCCGTAGCAAACGGGGCCCCAGGGCCACCGTCCTGTCTTCCTTCCTCCCAGCCGGTGACGCCCCACATGGGCCGGCCACCCCGACAGAGAAGATCTCGGACCCACCTCACCCCCTTTGAAGATGAGGCCCGCCGCCAACGCGGCATGGGTCGGCGGCAGGGGCGGCGTAGGCCGGCTGCTCGCGGCGCGGCGAGGGTGGGCTCCCGGCGCCGCGTGGGGTGCGACGCGAGGAGCAGGTTTTTTTCTATTAGCTCCCCTATTGCAACTTTGAGATTTATCTAAATATTATAGGCATCATATTTTACGACAGAGCAAGTACTAGTTGATTTAGGCGGTAGCATGCTGCACCTACACAAACTTTGACCTGCAGGTAAAGTTAGACTAGCCATAATGGGAGTATCATAAGTAGTATCATGCATGCCATGTTGGTAAAAATCTGATGTGGCACACCAATTAATGAGGTGAGAGATAACAGTGGTATCATAATATGATACCGTATCATAGCACGTAAAACTAGAAAACTTAATGGCAAACACATCATGTACACACATTTGCATTGAGATTCTACAAAACATTAAATATGATGATACTATGATACTATCTTATGATACTATGCATTGTGGGGTTGGTATCATAAACTAGTATCATGTGCATGATACTAGTGTATGATACTTCCCATTGTGACTAGTCTTAGGCTCGTCATAATAGGTACTACCTCCGATTCAAGGAATAAGACACCCTCGTTTTACGTGCTTTTCGTTTGACTAAGAATTACTTTAAATATATAAAGATTATTTGTATGAAATTAACATTATTAAAAAGTATTTTTCAATACGAATCCAACGATACTAATTACATATAATATAATCAAGATTTTGTTGCTCAATTTTTATGGTCAAAGTTCGCCTTGGAATAGGTGTGCACCTTATTCCTTGGGACGGAGGTAGTAGTACAGTATAATATACTAGTAGTATTGAAGATATGATATTAGTGTAAAATATTATTTCTACAATGCATAATATATCCTATCATTAATGACTAGTACATAAAAACCTTTCACGTGGCTGAAATGATATGTTGCACACGGTGAATCTTACTGTCACTACATATGGATGGACGATACTCTTCTACAACTCGCACAGTTAATGAAACCGTGTGTGATGGGGCCTTCTTTCGCACACGGTCTTTGTCTAGAAACTGTTTGCGATTCGAAGGGCCATCACAACCGTAACTTATAAAAAAAACGCATACATGTGCTTTTAATCAGTTTATATTAGATGGCACACGTTCATATTACCCAGTCATATGCTTTCTATAAGCATCGCAAACGTTTTTATCTATGCAACAACATTACTCTACTGTGCCTAGTTGCATGCAAATTCACTAGCAAAACTCATTTTTATTTGATTGTACATTTCATACACCACATGTATACACGTAATTCTACATACATTCACTGCCTAGCAATACATATTCTTGGTTACGTGGTTATCTCCATGGTAAATGTTCTGTTGGCAATGAGAACCTTAAGTGTAGCCACAAAATGTGAAGAAGATGAGGTGGTGCATGAATATAACGAAGAGGAAGAGGCTGTTGGCGATGTTGGGACGGGGAAGAATAACAACGACAAGGCGAAGCCTGGTCACCGTAACTCCAAATGGAAGTTCTTGGAAGATAAATGTCTGCGTCATGCTTGGACAACGATGAGTATTGGTCCCATCACTGGTACCAATAAAACAAGTGGTACATGTTGGAAGAGGTCAGAAAATGAGTTTGGTGAGCGCAAGATCATCGACCCTGAGTACGATGTAATGCAAATGAAGAGGATCCAAAAGGCTATGTCAAGTAGGTTGGGGGTCATGCAAACCGCCGTCAACAAATTTCATGGATATTTCTAGAGCATCCGTGCATGGCCGGAGAGAGGCTCGAACGCCGATGGTCAAGTAAGTGATCAACTTGGTCAATTGGCATACTAAACCTTGGTGATGTATTGATGTGTCTCTTCTCACTTTAGTTGGATCATGCACTAGACATGTTTCGAGCGGGAAATGGCAAAAAGATGTTCAACTCCCTGCATTGCTTCGTAAATATAACTAAAATGCAAGAAAATGATGGCTCGCATGCATACAATTGAAGAAGTCCGGCGACGCTATCGTTTATTTGGATACACCCTTGGCAACCTCGGTGGGCCGCGCCACCGACAACAAGAAGGCAAAGGCAGAAATCATTGAAGCCCAATATATCGTCGAACTCGGTCATTCTATCTCAACAGGCAAATGAAAGATGGGCATGCATGTTGGCGAAGCAAGAAAAGAAGATCGAGCTCGAGACGACGAGAATTGATGTGAGTGAAGAGGAAAGATGACTTCATGGTATTGACCACTGACACGTCATACATAGATAAGGAGGTGAAAATAGGGCATATGTTCTTCTGTGACGCCATCTTACAAGAAAGAGGCATTTGTAGGGTGGCAGCGACGCCAACAATTGCAACCATGGGCTAGCTGGAGACGACTACGATGGGCGAGTGGGCGATGATAGTGTCGGAGGAGCAGGCGGCGACAACCGAGCCAATGTCAATAGCGGATTGAGCGTCTTCGGTTTGATTTCTTTGCTATGTGGTGTTGTAATATTGTGGCCGGACTTGAGGGGCATTTTGGTGGCGAGCACTTTGAATTCATCACAGACTATTCACGCACTGAGATTTTCATTTTGTTTCCTTGCAAAAATCGGTTCAAATTCTATTTGGAGTGGCCCAAGGGGGGCACAACTCGGCGGTAGCGTCCTCCAAACACGACTGGGTGGTGGGGTCCTACCGCAAGCACAACATTCTCGGTTTTCGTTGCGCCCCTGGCCTTGGAAAAATTGTTGATTAGGGTGTTTCTTTCGGACCTGTCCTAGGAATGCTTTGAGACTCGTGTTGGCCACAACACAGACTTCCTCCAATAGTCCTATCTCTCGTTTTTCGTTCCTATCCCCGAGAGAAATTTGGAGCGCACAAGACAGACAGCCCCGTCTCGTCACGCGCCCCAAAGACCTTTTCTTGGTTCATTTGTACCTCGGTTATGTAATATTCGAGGCAGCCCATGCGACAATCTACTGGCATGAACCATTTGAACGCGATGGGATGAGGCTATTTTAATTTACTTACATTTTTTCTAGATATGGATAAATCTGCAGGTAGAACATATCTATATACCTCCGTATCTTGATAAAGTTGCGAAGCTTTTTCTGAAACGAAGGGAGTAGAAAATTTTGCCACACATTTGGGAAACTGTGAGGTGGACACCTCAATTATCCGACGCTTTGGGCAGACATCGTTTGGGGACAACAAATGAAGATCTCTTAAAAGACCAATGGGGCAATACATGAGCAGGGCTGGTCCATAGATTGGAGAGCCCTAGGGCAATAAGTCACCAAGGACCCCTTGTTTACGATCTCGAAGTTTTCTTAGGGCAGGGGGCCATGCCCCCCTACTCTATAAAATTCCTTAAAAATATACATATATATCTATGCTAAGTTTTTAAATATTACTCACAATTTAAGCATGATTGGCGTTCTTGGGCTCCTTAACAATCTTCATCAAGTTCTGTCACTTGGTCACACATAAAAGATTTAGAAAAGTGTTAGTATTCCGCAAGAGAAATAATATTACATTTGAAAGTTCATAGTCTTTGGAATCTCGGTAAAGACATTGAAACTATTTATTTGTATTGATCGAGCAAACTATATATCATGATTCTTTTTCTACCAAATCTAGTTGTGTACACATGTATATGCATATGTATCTCTAAAATTAATCACAACAAAAATTATTATGAGAGTCAATGTTGTTTGCATATTTGAAAAGGCTAGAGAGAAATCATGTCAATGGGTAAATTATTTAAAAATATTACTCTCTCTGTTCCTTTCTATAGTGCCTATAGATTTTTGGCACGGAAATTAGCGAAAGAGTATTTTTTACACAATACCCCTGGCTGAACGATTTGAGATCAGATTAAAATTAGGAAAATCGATAACTTCCTAACTTACCGTAACAAATCCCACAAATTTGTCTGGTTGACTTTCCATATATGTGCAACCAGGTTTAATTAAGGAAAGAAAAACATTGCTTTCTAAATCTAAGCAATCCTTGGAGCCATGCATTAGGAATCTCAATTAATTGTTTCCTATTTTATATGGATGATTTTCATGCATGTCGTGTGGGAGTTGACCGGTGGAAGGGGGTAATTGAAAAAAAACCAAGCTACAGCCTTATATTGTGAAACAAATGCAAAAAATCTATAGGCACTATAGAAAGGAGCGGAGGGAGTAAAATATTTTTGTAAAAGGTGTCTGAGTAGAGGCACGACAGCTTGGATCTTTTTTATTCTCTAGAATTATTCTAAATTGTACTGTCTAAGAGTAAATGTTGAAAAAGAAATTAATAAGAGAGTTAAAGTAGAGGCATGGTAAGCTGAAGCATAGAGCATCTATATTTTCTAGGATTATTCCAAACTATATAACTTAAAGAGTATTGGTATTGGTATAACTATACCAAATATGTAGACAAATTTTGGGCTCCTAGGTCCTGGAGGCCCGGGGTGTGCTATAAAATAAAATCCCCTAGTTCATGTTTCCTAAGCTATCAGAAGATGTATGTGTACAAATAACCTTGTCCAATGACTTTCCCTCAACAACGAAGAAATATCCATTGTAATACTGAAAAAGAAAATACATACACAATAATTTCTACAGTTTATACTATAAGCTGCTGGAATAAAAAATCAGATTTAGGCTCTGCTTTTTTTACGACTATTTGTTATTTCATTGTGTTTACGACTATAGGCATACATCTATATATCTATCTAATCCGTGAGAAATTGAGAAAACAACGAAAGCAGATAACAAAATATACTCAGTCAACGTAAAACAGCAGATCAAAGCACACAGGATGCAAAGTAATCAACGGAACTTCTTTCACAGCAGCGATGATATCATCTGTTACAGTTGCACACTATGCTCTATCCAGGAAAATTGGCAAGACAGCGATGAAAAAACCGAGTCAACTCCGAACGCTAACCCAAGAAATGACACGACTGGAAAAAATTCTTCATGTTCCTTGATCTATCTAAACCTCGCTATGCTTCATCCCAACCAGATGAGCCAGCCCCTGCGCCTAAAACGGCCAAGGGGACCAGATGCACATTGTCGGCAAGCTTGGTTCCGAGTTTCGAGGCCTCTTCGGCATTGAAGAAACAGGTGATCACTTGGTCTCTGGATCTCTTCGAAGCTGTATGTGCACACTTTTCCTATGCTTCTGCTTTTGATCCTGCTTGACAGTCACCTGTGGTTGAACCCTGCAGAATTGCAAGCAAATTTAATAGACCAATACAACTGAGTTACAAAATGAGGTGGTGCATGAATGAGGTCATTACGTTATACTAATCACACACTATCTTTAAGGTCAAGTGATTACAATTAGATTATTATTTAATCTCATTAACAAGAATGCCCGTGTAAGGGTAAGGACATCTTATTACTTATTACTATACTATATTCAGTAAAGTGGGCTATATTCTTTATTCACTAGTAACTGTTTCAACTATTCTATATGGAAAAATTACCAGAAAATCTCTGCAGAGAATTATTACCACCAATCAGTTGCGACTCAATTCTTCTTTCTTGACCCAAATGCATTCTCTCAGGCCAAACAGAATTCAGCCTCCTTGCAAAATCTTCCACTTCTCTGCATGTTCAACACAAAGTATGTCATTAATTAGGATCAGAGCATCGGTCCAGGCATACGAGTAAACGGTTTAATAACCTCCTCAATACAGAACAGAGCAAAAATCATACTACCAACCCTTTAGCTTGCTCCATATTACAGCCAAGTCAGTTAATGCTATTACCAATTCTGAATTTTAAGCTGAGAAACTTTTATTTTTTTAGAACAGCTCATGAGAACAAGCACATAAAGATATTCATTATTTCAGCGCAGGACCATATATTTATAATTGAGTACCATATTGGTAGATGCACGATACAGCGCCCATAATATTTACTACTTCAAAAAGAAATGAATGTGAAAACAAAGCAAAGAAAAAAAAACAAGCTAATGGCATGCATATGTACCAGAGATTTAATATCCTTACCTATCAAGCTCTTCCTGCATTGCAGGATCAAGTCCATCATCAAGGTCACCGTCTTCAAAGGGATACTCATTATCATCTTGCACATCTGAAGTTTGGCAAGGAGCTCTAGGAATATTACCAATACCCACATTGCATGGAACCGCACAGGCAGCTTCCCCCTAAACTCAACAGATAAAAAATGTAAGAAACAGAAGTACTTCACATAACTACACTGCATGAAATAATGTACGAGATATAACCTTATTTACAGGTTCAAGGTCAGCTTTTGGGGGGTTCTTAGCATCCTTCCTTCTCTTGTTCTTTTTCTTACTCTTGCCACCTTTCCCACCTCCAGAACCTGTAAAGTGAAGAGCTGTTTAATCACAATCAAGTGACCCAGTTGCATGCTTGCCACATTGTGGGTTTGGTAACTTGGAACCATAAACATAATAACTCATCTTATAACAGAATATAAAGCATAAGAGTAACAACAATCTTAATGTCAGTTAACAAGTCAGAAAGGAGAAATAGATGTGCCATCATAAAATAATCAGATGGTCCCGCAGCTGATTGTTCTTGAAGGCTACTCTTACAAGCTACTCCCTGGATTGCCCCCATTAAAATAAACTATTTGTTTCAATTATATGGGACACCAAATCACTCAGAGTATTCAACTCTTCAGGATACCAAGATTTCAACGCCTACCATTGTAGTTCAATCTAGGTCAATAACTTCTAGAGACAAAGTTCTAGAGCAAAATCCTACCAGTATTCCAATCAGGCATTAAATCCATAAGATGAAACTACCCATCATAAAGTAAGTTACTGAACGCAAATGGCATGGGTGCGGGGTAATGAAAGCTAAGTGACTGAACATTAAGTTCTTCTCAACCTACAAACCATCATCTGGCATATGCATTCACTGCAGTAATAGATGGATCAGCATACTGTAGCTAGATTGCAGGGAGTTAAAACTAATTCAAGTTGATACATAGCTCATTTGTTCAGGAAAACAACTTTGTTATTTATCATTATAGAAAAATATACAGTCAACATAACTCACTGCAGTTATATACCTCCATCCCCATTTATAAAACATAATAACTCATCCAAAGATCGCTCATCTTTGTGCTCTTGCTGTACTTGAATATCCTGAAACAAAGGGAAGACCAGAGGTTAATAACATGTAAGATCTAAGGAGCAAATCAACTGGACAAGAGGGATAAACATCATTGTGCAGGACATAACATGTCAAAGCATGCAAAACAGGTGAAATCAATCAGAATTACCTTTAGTTTCTGGCGCTCCTGCAGTTCTTTCCGCTTCTTTGCATATAATCGATTCAATAATCGAATCCTAGGGTCATCATTTATGTTTTTTAGAGGCTCCAATTTCTCTTCCTGGATGCAAGTAAGATGTCAGTAAGTGCTGAATATGATTGTATGAACGAATTTAACTCTGCTGTTAAGTAACGAAGCAAACTCCTGCTGATTCTCAACAAGAAAAATGTGCCTTCAGTACCTCTGTTAAGTCATCTGGTAAGTGAAAGATATCCCGGATTTCCTCAGGTGTCTTTCCTTCAATGATTCGAGCAAGTGCTCGACTGGTAAGATCAACCAATGGCTTTAGTTGAAGACTGTCAGCTGCAGATGTCAGCTCACACAGTTTTTCTGTGTCTATCCTAACAAACTTTTCATCAAATGACTTCCGCTCCTGCATAATAAAGACAAACCTCATTAAGGTAACTGAAACAAAGGTAAGATCATCAAATTAGAGTAAAGGTATAAGCCAAACTGCATATAACTTCCTATTCAGTGACCTTTTTTTCTGAGGTACAAAAATCGAAGCACTGATATCATCCTTATGATGAAAAAGTAACACTGTTGAAGCCACACGAATTTTACATGAGACAAAAATTATACAGCGATCTATACTTGCACCATGTGCATAGGCAGAACATAGAGAGAAGGGGGAGGAATCAAGTAAGGCTCAATAGCCAGTTGCAGCATACCTTGTTTGAGCGCCCTGGGACTTGATGAAAACGGCAGTAGTCAAGAATCAAACTTAAACTTGCCGGATTAACTCGTTCCGGGAGAGCAATAGCATGATTTTTGGCAGACCCGGTGCCATTTTTCACAATTTCTCGACAAATCATAGGGCAGAACATGGCAACCTCCTCCTCCACTTGTTGTATGGACCCATCAAAGCACTGAAGCCAAATATAAGTCTTCAATGCCTGCACATTCATAATAGGCTTAAGTAAGGGCTAAATAAGATTAGAAAGAAGTTTTCTCCTAAGGCAAACAAATTTAAGCTAACAAATGCATGAATCATACCTCTGGTTTTATTACTGATAACTCACTTTCTGACATTATTGCAAATGCCAGAAAAAAATATGGGAGGAACCGAGTGCACCACAGAATTTACAAGGAACTTCTTTATGTGTATTCAACCACTCTGTATTCCAACGTCCAGCAATTAACAGAAAACCTTACCCTGCATAAAAAAATCAGGGCAAGCTTTATTTGCTTGTGAGAAGGGGCAATGACCTGATTTCTCTCGACAAGGAATCAGGATATCCCTTATTTTCTCTTCAGAACGGGCAATGACCTTACTTCTCTCTGTATTATACAACGCCATTGTTAGGTAGCAGGGGAGTAAATGTTGTTTAACAAGACAGTTTACTAGACTCGCTTAATTCAGTAAACTACGCATCAGAAAGGACTTGGGACAAGGATGAATTGAGTATCTGGATTTTGCCAACTACAAGTAATCGCACAGAGATGAAAGAATGACAGCAAGGAATAAACACCTTTGAACGGAGGTTATGCCTAAAACCCATCTACTAGTCAAGGCAGTGCATAATCAAAATTGCCACATGAAAGGAAATATACTTGTGTCCTAAATAACTTAATACTCCCATGTTCCTCGGACCACCTTTGAACGGAGATTATGTAAAAAAAAAACATCTACTACTCGAGGTGGTGCATAACCAAAATCTCCACATGAAACGGAGCATATACTGCTGTCTTAAGAAATATTATCTCGGGAACCATTGTTCGCTCCGTAGGCGTACAATTCCAGCACAGTAGATTGCAAATTAACCAGCTGAGTGGTACGCCAAGCACGACCAAGCCATTGGTATTCCAAGCCGTACGTTCAATTGGTTCAAGGAACTGTTCGTTGCGTTGAATACCGACGGATAGGGGAACCAATCTACGACATCCCGCAATCAGAAACACGGAAAATTCAATCCCACGGAACGGCCCCTAATCCAGAGAGATTCGGCCAGAAGGCGGCCACTCGCCCTAGCGGCTTACACGCCCGCAACGTGGTAGGCCGGACACCGGGAGGCGGCATGCGAACCCTAAAAACAGAGCCGCGCGCGAGTCGCGCCGGAAATGGGGGTTAAACCCTAAATGAAGAAAAACGGCGGCGGGGGACGCGGGCCCTAGCCGGATTGCGGAACCCGCCAATCAGGGAACCCCGGGCGGCGCCGAGGCCGGCGCCCCGCCCCGCCCAAAACCCGAGGCCCCGGTGGAAGGGTAGAGACGGGAACGGGAGGAGGAGGACTGGTTGTTGGCGGCCGCGGGGCGTACCTCGGGGAAGGGAGGGAGGGCGTGAAGGCGGCGGAGGGCGGCGGGGAGGAGACGGCGGCGGCGAGTGGCGGGCGGCGGCGGCGGCGGCGAGAGGAGGGGAGGCGTGGCGTATTTTTTTGGTTGGTGGGCGTGCGTTTGGTTTGGTTTGGGGAAGGGAAATGGAGGCGACGAGCGGAGGAAGCCGAAGGGGTCGGCTCGCACGCCCAGTCCTCCTCCCTTATCTATCTGCCTCACCCATCTGGCCCGATGGGCCATCCCTCATATCGGGCCTCCTTCTGTTCACCAGGCCTTACCTGGGCCTGGTTCTCATGTTTTTTTTAGATTCACACGGAGACAATTCCATTTATAGCATAAATAAACGAATCCAATGTTCAGAAAACGGGTTCACCAAACACATACTGGGATGCTCGAACAAAGCCGCGGCTCTGAACCAGAGCGACAAGTTTTAAACCTAAAGCTACCAGCCCATTCCAGGAGCTCAACCAAAACACCTCAGCTCGGCGCCAACAAAAGCACGCCAACTCTCTAGTCACCAGCTAAACGAAAATGCCACCACATGCATTACACCAGCACCAAAAGCACTACTAGCAAACTATTCTTTTGAAACTGAAACATCATAGCACGATGTGGACCGAGGCGTCTTCCTCTAGATGCTCCTTCAGGTAAGTCAGAGAAGCTCTCCCACCATGCTCGGTCTTTGAGGCAGGAGGAAATCCACTCGAAACTGGTGCACTTCAGCTTGACGTTGGTTCTAGGGGTGTTTTGATGAGTTTCACCAAGATCTCCATAAACGTATCCACATCCTTCCGAGTTTGATCCTTCAAAGGAACTTTCTAGTTCCTCGGGTATGAAAGAATTACTCTCCACACCTGCTTCAAATCCATCCAAGTTAGTTTATTAAAAACTATACTATTTCTAGAATTTCTAATCCCCCACAAAATACCAGAAGACATGAAATTAAATCGCAGAACCTCTTATTACATAACCATCTTCCAGCTACATCTAAGTATTTATCCACCCTATGTTTGAAGCAACTATCAACCAAACAACAAATGCTTTTGGCTACGATGCAATCAAAAAAGAGATGATGCACACTCTCAAATTCTTTACAGAAGGAACATTTCATAGGTTTTGGAATACTCCTATGTCTTAAATTATCCCCAATCATGATCTTGTTCCGTGAAAATAACCACCAAACACCTGGACCCTGGGAGGGATTTTCAAATCCCAGACTGCAGGAAGATAAATGGGAGTTATGCCTCTAAAATTAACTAAAGCATACGTAGACTTGGAAGAATATAACCCATTAGTTTCATATGACCAAATAAGTTGACATTTTAGCAATAGCCACTAATTCATGCCACTATGTCATCATTTCATCAGAGAAAGTCCTCCTAAAATCACATCTCAGGTTTGTTCCATCCCACACGTCACAAGCTATTTTAGTTTGTTGGTTAGAGACAAAATATATATCTCAAAACTCTGTAGCTTAGTTAGTATTAACAAACCAAATGTCTTCCCAAAATCTAACACTCATACCATTCCCAATTTTCCACTTGTAGCCAAAACTCACTCCCTCTGCAGCCCCCAATACCCCTTTCCAAAAGGTTGATGGATGAGTATCATGGCAACATAAAATGTTTGGATTCCTAGTGTTATATTTGCTATCTATCTTTTTTTCCACAGAGTTCCTTCACCCTGTATATATCTCTTAACTCAAGATCCTAAAAAACAAATATTAAGATCTTGCAGGTTAGGAATTCCTAAACCACCAAATTCTTTCCTCATATATACATACAGAGGGCCAATTAGCTAGGTGAATCTTATTATTACGCTCCTCATTATTCCACAAATAGTTTGCTAACTGGGTGTTAATGAGCTTCAAAGTCCACTTGGGGAATTTAAAGAAGGATAACAAATATATAGGAATACTAGATAGAAGAAAGTCCAATTCTCATCCTTGAACTCTTGGGAAAGTTCACTTTCAGTCCCAAAATTTATTTTTAGTCTAGAATGAACCTTGAACTCTCATAATAGTTCATTTTTCATCCCTTTGCAGTTAAGTTGAGCAAATTACTGGCGTGAAAAGAAAAAAATAGGGAACCAACCAAATTGGTTTAGAACCAGATCCAGCCCAAACTAGCTGAGATGTTAAACCAAACATCACAATGCAAAAAACAACAACAACGAAACCTTTGGGCCCCTGAACCAGTCTCTCGCTTGATTTCTCTCCCTCTAATTCACGTGAAGAGTTGCGCCGCAAAGGTCACCTTGTTTGCTTATCAAGATCGTTCCATCTCTATACCCTTGCACCGTTACCTTGAGTTTTTTCATTTTTTGGCACCTATGGCAGATATTTGCCTAGCTCAATCGGGCTAAGGATTAAAAGTGAATGATTCTGAGAGTTCAAGGTTCATTTTAAACCAGATAGAAGTTCTAGGACCAAAAGTGAACTTTCACTAGAATTTAAGGACCAAAAGTGGACTTTCTTCTACTAGATATGATAGGTCCTACTAATTCCATTTTAGCTGCAAAGGACGGAAGTTTTCCTCTCCAGCCAGTCATTCTACCTAGGAGAGCATCAATTAAAGGTTGTATATCCTCTCTCCTCAATTTATCGTAGTGCAGAGGGATCTGATGACCCACAAGTATAGGGGATCGCAACAGTCTTCGCGGGAAGTAAAACCCAATTTATTGATTCGACACAAGGGGAGACAAAGAACACTTGAAAGCCTTAACAGCGGAATTGTCAATTCAGCTTGCACTGAAAACGAGACTTGCTCGCAAGAGTTTATCGGTAGTAACGGCTTTATAGTAGTAGTAGTAGTAAAATAACGGCAGCAGAGTAACAGAGACAGCAGTAGTGATTATAGTAAACGGCGGGATTAAAATACGTAGGCACGGGGACGGATGACGGGCGTTGCATGGATGAGAGAAACTCATGTAACAATCATAGCGGGGCATTTGCGAGATAATAATAAAACGGTATCCAAGTACTAATCAATCAATAGGCATGTGTTCCAATTATAGTCGTACGTCCTCGCAATGAGAAACTTGCACAACATCTTTTGTCCTACCGGTCGGTGGCAGCCGGGCCTCAAGGGAAACTACTCGGATATTAAGGTACTCCTTTTAATAGAGTACCGGAGCAAAGCATTAACACTCCGTGAACACATGTGATCCTCACGTCACTACCATCCCCTCCGGTTGTCCCAATTTCTGTCACTTCGGGGCCATTGGTTCCGGACGGCGACATGTGTATACAACTTGCGGGTAAGATCATAAACAACGAATATCTTCATGAATCAATAACATGTTCGGATCCGAGATCATGGCACTCGGGCCCTAGTGACAAGCATTAAGCATAACAAGTTGCAACAATATCATAAAAGTAACATCTACGGATACTAGGCACTATGCCCTAACAATCTTATGCTATTACATGACCAATCTCATCCAATCCCTACCATCCCCTTCGGCCTACAGCGGGGAAATTACTCACACATGGATGGGGGAAACATGGCTGGTTGATGGAGAGGCGTTGGCGGTGATGGCGGCGATGATCTCCTCCAATTCCCCATCCCGGCGGAGTGCCAGAACGGAGACTTCTGGCTCCCGAGACGGAGTTTCGCGATGTGGCGGCGTTCCGGAGGGTTTCACGGCGACTTCGACTTCTCCCCGTGCGTTTTTAGGTCGAGGCGAATAAGTAGTCCGAAGGAGAGCGTCGGAGGCCGGCCGAGGGGCCACACCATAGGGCCGCGCGGGCCCCCTAGGCCGCGCCGCCTTATGGTGTGGGGCCCTCGGGCCTCCACTTGATTTGTCCTTCCGGCTCCGTCGGTATTCGGGAAAATAGGGCCTTCCGTCAAAATCCCGAGGTTTTTCCCGAAAGTTGGATTTCTGCACAAAAACGAGACACCGGAACGGTTCCGCGAAAACAGCGTTAGTCCGTGTTAGTTGCATCCAAAATACACAAATTAGAGGCAAAACAATAGCAAAAGTGTTCGGGAAAGTAGATACGTTTTGGACGTATCAACTCCCCCAAGCTTAGCTTATTGCTTGTCCTCAAGCAATTCAGTTAACAATTGAGCGATAAAAGAACTTTCACGAACACATTTGTTCATATGATGTATATATTCTCATGATATGGCTAATACTTAAGCAGTTCATAATAAGATACATGCAAATAAGATCATCTAACAACTATGTCAATCATGAAGAGGTACCAACAATTAATAATAAGCATCATGAATCATGTATATAAGCAGGATTGCAATGTTCATAAGAGAGTATGATAAAGTGGTATCTCGCTTGCCTGTATTTGATCGGCAAAACATAAATGCCCGGGCACCTCTGGAGTTCATAGAAAGACTAGAAATAGTGATTGTCAAAGATAAAAGCATCAAAGTTATACCACAATCAATCATATTTTGAGACAAGCATATTACACTAAGAATGACCAGTTGTGCTCTCAAGAAAGTGCTCAAAGAAAGGATGGAGACACAACATAAAAGTAAAAGATTGACCCTTCGCAGAGGGAAGCAGGGATTAACACGCGCTAGAGCTTTTCATTTGTAAAGCAGGAGTAAAATTATTTTGAGAGGTGTTTGTTGTTGTCAACGAATGGTAATGGGTACACCAACTACCTCGCCAACCGGACTTTCAAGAGTGGCTCCCATGAATTATTTGCATGTTTATGTGGCACTCCTTCCAACCTTTCTTACACAAACCATGGCTAACCGAATCCTCGGGTGCCTGCCAACAATCACATACCATGAAGGAGTGCCTTTTTAGTTTAGTTTTATTATGATGATGACACTCCCATCAATCTTTGCTTACACAAGCCATGGCTAACCGAATCCTTCGGGTGTCGTCCAACAATCACAAACCATGGAGGAGTGTCTATTTAAGTTAATTAATTCGGGACTGGGAATCCCATTGCCAGCTCTTTTTGCAAAATTATTGGATAAGCGGATGTGCCACTAGTCCATATGAGAGTCCGTCAAAAGTAAATGACAAGGTTGAAAGCTAAACACCACATACTTCCTCATGAGCTATGAAACATAAACACAAATTGAGAAGCATTTTGAAGGTTTAAAGGTAGCGCATGAGAATTTACTTGGAATGGTTTGAAATGCCATGCATAGGTATTTATGGTGGACACTCTGGAATAACTTGGTTTTCATGTGTTTGGAGGCACGAGCAGCGTTCCCGCTCAGTACAAGTGAAGGCTAGCAAAAGACTAGGGAGCGACAAATCAAGAGAGCAATAACTCGTCATAATCATGCTTCAGGCAAAATAAATTAAGCGGGGCATAAAAGTGATACAAGAACTGCGAAGCAATGTAAATCATTGAGGCTTAATTGACTTTTGTTCAGTCATATGCATGCGTGAGCATGTGCCAAGTCGATATAAATGAATTATTCGGAGGAGGATACCACAATGCCATACTTACTTATGAATAAAACAATGCAAGCAAACATCCATGACATGCTACTCATATTAATAAATTGGAGCTAATCATGAGAGATCATGAACTACTAGACTTTCTTAAATAACATATACCTCACATGAACCAACTAAGCATGCTCACATGGATGAGTATATGTACAAAAATAAAAACAAATAGAGTTCATACCAGCCTCTCACCACAATCAGATTGTCGTAGATCGTCATTATTGCCTTTTCACTTGTGTAGCTTGGATAATATGAAATGAAAACCACGCTCCAGCCACCAAAGACCATTGAACTCATGATGAACTTTACAAACCAAAGAAGAACAGCAAATATTTTTGGTGTTTTCGAATTTGAGAGCAAGAACAAAAGGAAACAAACAAACAAAGCAAAATCTTTTTGGGTTTTCTTATAGCAAACTAGCAATAGCAATTAAAGCGAAACAAATGCAAGAAACCAAGATGAACAAATGGTGAAGAGAAACAACAGAAATATTTTTGGTCTTTTTGTGTTTTGGGAAAGAAACAAAGTGAAAGCAAGAAATAGCAAACTAAAAGAAACACAGAAAAGCGAGATGGCAGAAATCTGCCAAAACCCGACAACGATACTGAAATCGATTTTTACAAAAATCTTACGTTGCTCAGCTCGAAAAGTGTTAAACTAATGAAAGTTAGATAACAACCTGGGGAACCTGCACAAAAATTGGCAGCTCAAAATAACATTCTGGCTGTGCGCACGAATTTTTCTAGTAACAGTCCAGAATCTGTTTTCAGGCAGCACTTCCCCAAATATCATCTTCCTCTCATTAGAAAACCACTCAAACAAACTAAACAAGTATGTACAAGTATCCAGCAACCATAATATGCAAAGAATGAGTGATGCGGTATACCTCCCCCCAAGCTTAGGCTTTTGGCCTAAGTGGAGATCAATCCCATCGAGGGTCTGGGTTCCACGCCGGTGGATCATACATGGAGTAGTCATAATAAGGTACCGATGCAGAAGAAAAGCGTGGAGGCTCCTCATGCCCAATATGTTGATGCGAAGAGCTTGCTGCATCTGACAACGAGTCGAGGTGTTCCTCGACCTCATCCGTGTTGTCTCGTGCACGATGGCTTCCTCCCTCGATGTATGCATTAACTGCACTTTCCGTGACCGACCAATCCTCCCTGGAATCAAGGTTAAACAGAGAAGGTGCAGGCAATCCTACTAATTTTTCAACTTTCTTAGTCCTTGTCCAAGATTTCTTGTAAAACATTATTCTGTAAGACAGGTTTCTCAAATTAGATGAATTAGAAACAAATTCATGCTTAATCATGGAGGATATGTCAAGTTTCTCCATGGGGAGCTGAATATCAAGACGGTGAGGTCCTACATTATGCATAGCTAATAAGCGAGAGGCGATGAGACCCCCACAAATTCCTCCCCTCTCACGGTTAGTAGCAAGTCTGTTGGCTATCAAAGCTCCCAAGTTATAAGTCCTATTACCTTGTAATGCAGCAGCTAGAAAGGCTAGATCCGGGATAGTTACTTTACCTCCAATCTTTCTCGCTAAAACGCACTTGGTAATGAAATAAGCGAAGTAACGAATAGCTGGGAAATGAATGCTACTGATTTTACCATCATCCTCTGAGAAGCTTCTTCCATGACAAATCTTCTTGAAGAGGTCCAAGAACTCTTGCGGCGATCCCTTTATCTTCTCGCATGATCCCCATTGCGGCACTCGATTGCTTGCTACGTAAATCACCGAATGGCAAGTTGACGGCTTTATTATAAATTTTGTATCGAACCATGGGATTAGATCGTGACCAATTGAATTTAAAATCCTGCACTACTGACATAGTCAGTTTTACATATTGGTATGGTTCCCCATCAACAAAATCATCCAATCCTGCACGAGAGATTAAACTTTGAACGTCCTGCAAGATCCCTGCACTTCTCATGAAATCCACACACGGATAGTAAGTGGGATATACTCCTTCTTCTCGGTGAACTCTCATGACCTGTTCCACCTCCAACTCATGTTGGTTGAGTTGGTGCCTACCTCCTTCCATTTTCTGAAATTTTTCAACAAACAATATAAAACTTGATTTGGTGACATATAATTGAGGGAAACTACCATAGGAACTTGCTAGAGTACTAATCATGCATCAAAACTAATTTCTACCACTTAGAACAAGCATGCAAGCTCACTAAACATGTTACCTACAGCAGCAAAATATTCAAGATATACTCAACCAAACAAAATTCTATTTGGATAATCGAAGGAGTCACATACCGGAGAGCAAATGTGCCAAATTTCAGACAGAAATCTGGGCTGAGCAAAGAGATCGAAAAATCCTGAGCTCTTGAGCAAAAACGCAAGTGAGAGAAAGTTGGTTCGAGTTTTTTCGGGAGAGAGAAGATGCTGGGAGAAAGAGATGAGGAAGTGGGGCAAGGAGGGGCCCACACCACAGGGTGGCGCGCCCCCCTCCTTGGCCGCGCCGGCCTGTGGTGTGGCACCCTGTGGTGCCCCACAGGTCACCCTCTGGTACTCCCAGGTGCCTCGTCGAAAAATAGCACCAACGGTGTAATTTTTGCGAATTTTTGAAAACTTTGAAAAATGCACATTTCTGGGTATTAAGTTTATTATTACTGGCCAGGAAATTTTTTGAAAACTCTAATTAACTAAGGAACTTAGCAAATTAAAAGTGCTACAGCAACTAGAGCAAGTGGAGGAAGAAAGAGATGTTGTTTACCTCCTCTATGCATATAAAAAGTATTTGTTAACAAGGTTGATCAAGTCTTGCCACCAAATAAATTTTACATAGCATATGAAGAAATAAACCTCAAATCAATCATGTTACCTTGAATTGTATTGATATGGATCCAATCACAAGAGTTTGATATTCTTCTTTAGGCTCATATATAGGACAATCGATAGTTCCCACTTTGATAGTTCTCACATTAGAAATAGTATTAACTCCGCACGCTTTTTCAATCCTCTTGGGAAATAGACGGTGTGTTCCTTATCATCAACATTGAAAGTAACCTTTCCTTTATTGCAATCAATAACAGCTCCTATTGTGTTAAGAAAAGGTCTCCCAAGAATAATAGACATATTATCATCTTCAGGCATTTCCAACACAACAAAATCAGTTAATATCAAGCAGTTCTTGGTAACTTGAACAGGAACATCCTCACATATACCAACAGGAATAGCAGTAGATTTATCAGCCATTTGCAAAGATATATCAGTAGGTATCAACTTATCCAAGTAAAGTCTCTTATAAAGAGAAAAAGGCATAACACTAACACCGGCTCCCAAATCACATAGAGCAGTTTTAACATAATTATTGTTAATAGAACAAGGAATGGTAGGTATACCTTGGTCGCCCAACTTCTTTGGAACTTTGCCATTGAAAGAGTAATTAGCAAGCATAGTGGAAATTTCCTCATTGGGTATTTTCCTTTTGTTAGTAACAATATCTTTCATATACTTTGAATAAGGAGGCAATTTAATAGCATCAGTCAAAGGGATTTGCAAGAATAAAGGTTTCATCCAATCACAAAATTTATTATAGTGTTCTTCTTCCTTTGATTTTAGTTTCTTAGCAGGAAAAGGCATTTGCTTTTGCACCCAAGGTTCTCTTTCATTACCATGTTTCTCAGCAATAAAATCTTCTTTAGTATACTTTTTATTTTTAGCATGCTTTTCAGGTTCTTTTTCAACCTCTTCTTTATCGGAGTATCATTCTTATCATTATCTTTATCATGTTCATTACCACTTTCAGTTTCAAAGCATCAGAAATAGAAATACTATTAGGATCATTAACAGGTTCAGAGGATTCTACAACATTCTTATGTTTCTTTTTCTTTTTCTTAGATGGAGTTCTAGGTTCAATGCGTTGAGAATCTTGTTCAATTCTTTTGGGATGCCCTTCAGGATATAGAGGGTCCTGGGTAGAGACACCACCTCTAGTTGTTACTTTATAAGCATGTTTTTCTTTAGAATTATTTCCTAGCAAGTCATTTTGCACTTTAGTGAGTTGATCAATTTGAGTTTGAACCATATGAAAATGTTTAACAAGCATCTTAACATCATTGGAGGTTCTCTCCACAATATCATGCAATTCACTAATAGCTTGAGAATTTTCCATTAGATGATTCTCTACTCTCATATTAAAATTTTCTTGCTTAACAATATAATTATCAAACTCACCTAAGCATTGCGCAGGAGGTTTTGAATACGGAATATCTTCCCTAGTAAAGCGCTGAAGGGAATTTACCTCAATCATAGATGAAGGGGGAATTATCTCACATATATCTTCTATGGGAGGTAGATTCTTCACATCTTCCGATTTAATACCTTTCTCCTTGAGAGACTTCTTGGCTTCCCTCATATCTTCATCATTCAATTTAATTAAACCCCTCTTCTTCAATATTGGCGTTGGAGTTGGTTCAGGCGTAGTCCAATCATCATGATTCCGGCCTATTTTAGCCAATAATTCTTCGACTTTCGTCCGGAGTTCTTTTCCCGAAAACACAACCAGCACAACTATCCGGGTATGCCCTAGACTCAATGGTTAGTCCACTATAAAATATATCAAGTAAATCATGCTTTTCCAAATCATGGTCGGGCAGAGCTCTAATAAGAGAGCAAAATCTCGCCCAAGCCTCGGTGCAATTTCTCTCCATCTCCCTGGTCAAAATTATAAATTCTCTGCAAAGCAGCATGTTGAGCACTAGCAGGAAAGTATTTACGGAAGAAAACATCAAGCAATTCTTTTGGACTTTTAATAGAACTAGGTGGCAAACTATTATACCAAGTTTTAGCGTCATCTGATGGCGTGTATTTCACACGTTCGTTGGGCAACCCCAAGAGGAAGGTATGATGCGCACAGCAGTAAGTTTTCCCTCAGAAAGAAACCAAGGTTTATCGAACCAGGAGGAGCCAAGAAGCACGTTGAAGGTTGATGGCGGCGGGATGTAGTGCGGCGCAACACCGGGGATTCCGGCGCCAACGTGGAACCCGCACAACACAACCAAAGTACTTTGCCCCAACGAAACAAGTGAGGTTGTCAATCTCACCGGCTTGCCGTAACAAAGGATTAACCGTATTGTGTGGAAGATGATTGTTTGCAGAGAAAATAGTAAAAACAAGTATTGCAGCAAATTTGTATTTCAAGTATTAAAGAATGGACCGGGGTCCACAGCTCACTAGAGGTGTCTCTCCCATAAGATAAAAGCATGTTGGGTGAACAAATTACAGTCGGGCAATTGACAAATAGAGAGGGCATAACAATGCACATACATGACATGATAAGTATAGTGAGATTTAATTGGGCATTACGACAAAGTACATAGACCGCCATCCAACCGCATCTATGCCTACAAAGTCCACCTTCAGAGTTATCATCCGAACCCCTCCAGTATTAAGTTGCAAAGCAACGGACAATTGCATTAAGTATGGTGCGTAATGTCATCAACAACTACATCCTCGGACATAGCGCCAATGTTTTATCCCTAGTGGCAACAAAGCACAACACAACCTTAGAACTTTCGTCACTCGTCCTGTGTCAATGCGGCATGAACCCACTATCGAGCATAAATACTCCCTCTTGGAGTTAAGAGCAAAAACTTGGCCAGAGCCTCTACTAGTAACGGAGAGCATGCAAGATCATAAACAACACATATGCAATAACTTGATAATTAACATAACATGGTATTCTCTATCCATCGGATCCCGACAAACACAACATAGAGTATTACAGATAGATGATCTTGATCATGTTAGGCAGCTCACAAGATCCAACAATGAAGCACAATGAGGAGAAGACAACCATCTAGCTACCGCTATGGACCCATAGTCCGAGGGTGAACTACTCACTCATCACTCCGGAGGCGACCATGGCGGTGTAGAGTCCTCCGGGAGATGAATCCCCTCTCCGGCAGGGTGCCGGAGGAGATCTCCGTAATCCCCCGAGATGGGATCGGCGGCGGCGGCGTCTCGGCAAGGTTTTCCGTATCGTGGTTTTTCGCATCGGGGGTTTCGCGACGGAGGCTTTAAGTAGGCGGAAGGGCGAGTCGGGGGCTGACGAGGGGCCCACACCACGTGGCGGCGCGGGCCCCCTGGGCCGCGCCGCCCTGTGGTGTCGCCACCTCGTGGCCCCACTTCGTATGTTCTTCGGTCTTCCGGAAGCTCCGTGGAAAAATAGGCCCCCGGGTCTTTGTTTCGTCCAATTCCGAGAATATTTCGTTACTAGGATTTCTGAAACCAAAAACAGCAGAAAACGAGAACCGGCACTTCAGCATCTTGTTAATAGGTTAGTTCCGGAAAATGCACGAATATGACATAAAGTGTGCATAAAACATGTAGGTATCATCAATAATATGGCATAGAACATAAGAAATTATCGATACGTCGTGAGACGTATCAAGCATCCCTAAGCTTAGTTCGCTCGTCCCGAGCGGGTAAAACGATAACAAAGATAATTTCTGAAGTGATATGCCATCATAACTTTGATCATACTATTTGTAAACATATGTAGTGGATGCAGCGATCAAAACAATGGTAATGACATGAGTAAACAAGTGAATCATAAAGCAAAGACTTTTCATGAATAGTACTTCAAGACAAGTATTAATAAGTCTTGCATAAGAGTTAACTCATAAAGCAATAAATCAAAGTAAAGGTATTGAAGCAACACAAAGGAAGATTAAGTTTCAGCGGTTGCTTTCAACTTGTAACATGTATATCTCATGGATAATTGTCAACATAGAGTAATATAACAAGTACAATATGCAAGTATGTAGGAATCAATGCACGACTCACACAAGTGTTTGCTTCTTGAGGTGGAGAGAAATAGGTGAACCGACTCAACATAAAAGTAAAGAGAATGGTCCTTCAAAGAGGAAAGCATCGATTGCTATATTTGTGCTAGAGCTTTTATTTTGAAAACATGAAACAATTTTGTCAACGGTAGTAATAAAGCATATGAGTTATGTACATTATATCTTACAAGTTGCAAGTCTCATGCATAGTATACTAATAGTGCCCGCACCTTGTCCTAATTAACTTGGACTACCGGATCTTTGCAATGCATATGTTTTGACCAAGTGTCACAATGGGGTACCTCCATGTCGCCTCGTACAAAGGTCTAAGGAGAAAGCTCGCATTTTGGATTTCTCGCTTTTGATTATTCTCAACTTAGACATCCATACCGGGACAACATGGACAACAGATAATGGACTCCTCTTTAATGCATAAGCATGTGGCAACAATTATTATTCTCATATGAGATTGAGGATATATGTCCAAACCGAAACTTCCACCATGAATCATGGCTTTAGTTAGCGGCCCAAAGTTCTTCTCTAACAATATGCATGCTCCAACCATGAAGGTGGTAGATCTCTCTTGCTTCGTACAAGATGGACATGCATAGCAACTCACATGATATTCAACAAAGAATAGTTGATGGCGTCCCCAGAAACATGGTTATCGCTCAACAAGCAACTTAATAAGAGATAAAGTGCATAAGTACATATTCAATACCACAATAGTTTTTAAGCTATTTGTCCCATGAGCTATATATTGCAAAGGTGAATGATGGAATTTTAAAGGTAGCACTCAAGCAATTTACTTTGGAATGGCGGATAAATACCATGTAGTAGGTAGGTATGGTGGACACAAATGGCATAGTGGTTGGCTCAAGTATTTTGGATGCATGAGAAGTATTCCTCTCGATACAAGGTTTAGGCTAGCAAGGTTATTTGAAACAAACACAAGGATGAACGGTACAGCAAAACTCACATAAAAGACATATGGTAAACATTATAAGACTCCATACCGTCTTCCTTGTTGTTCAAAACTCAATACTAGATGTTATCTAGACTCTAGAGAAACCAAATATGCAAACCAAATTAGCAAGCTCTAAGTATTTCTTCATTAATTGGTGCAAAGTATATGATGCAAGAGCTTAAACATGAGCACAACAATTGCCAAGTATCAAATTATCCAAGACATTTTAGAGTTACTACATGTAGTATTTTCCAATTCCAACCATATAACAATTTAACGAAGAAGAAACTTCGCCATGAATACTATGAGTAGAGCCTAAGGACATATTTGTCCATATGCAACAGCGGAGCGTGTCTCTCTCCCATAAAGTGAATGCTAGGATCCATTTTATTCAAACAAAACAAAAAACAAAAACAAACCGACGCTCCAAGCAAAGTACATAAGATGTGACGGAATAAAAATATAGTTTCGGGGAGGAACCTCGATAATGTTGTCGATGAAGAAGGGGATGCCTTGGGCATCCCCAAGCTTAGACGCTTGAGTCTTCTTAGAATATGCAGGGGTGAACCACCGGGGCATCCCCAAGCTTAGAGCTTTCACTCTCCTTGATCATATTGCATCATACTCCTCTCTTGATCCTTGAAAACTTCCTCCACACCAAACTCGAAACAACTCATTAGAGGGTTAGTGCATAATAAAAATTCACATGTTCAGAGGTGACACAATCATTCTTAACACTTCTGGACATTGCATAAAGCTACTGGACATTAGTGGATCAAAGAAATTCATCCAACATAGCAAAAGAGGCAATGCGAAATAAAAGACAGAATCTGTCAAAACAGAACAGTCCGTAAAGATGGATTTTATTAGGCCACCAGACTTGCTCAAACGAAAATGCTCAAATTGAATGAAAGTTGCGTACATATCTGAGGATCATGCTCGTAAATTGGCTTAATTTTCTGAGCTACCTACAGGGAGATAGACCCAGATTCGTGACAGACAAAGAAATCTGGAACTGCGCAGTAATCCAAATCTAGTACTTACTTTTCTATCAAAGACTTTACTTGGCACAACAAAACATAAAACTAAGATAAGGAGAGGTTGCTACAGTAGTAAACAACTTCCAAGACACAAATATAAAACAAAAATACTGTAGTAAAAACATGGGTTGTCTCCCATAAGCGCTTTTCTTTAACGCCTTTCAGCCTAGGCGCGAAAGTGTATATCAAGTATTATCAAGAGATGAAGCATCAACATCATAATTTGTTCTAATAATAGAATCATAAGGTACCTTCATTCTCTTTCTAGGGAAGTGTTCCATACCTTTCTTTAGAGGAAATTGATATTTAATATTACCTTCCTTCATATCAATAGTAGCACCAACGGTTCGAAGAAAAGGCCTTCCTAATATAATGGGGCAAGATGCATTGCATTCAATATCCAAGACAACAAAATCAACGGGGACAAGGTTATTGTTAACCATAATATGAACATTATCAACTTTCCCCAAAGGTTTCTTTTTAGCATTATCAGCGAGATTAACATCCAAATAACAATTCTTCAATGGTGGCAAGTCAAGCATATCATAGACTTTTTTAGGCATAACAGAAATACTTGCACCAAGATCACATAAGGCATTACAATTAAAATCTTTGACTCTCATTTTAATGATGGGCTCCCAACCATCCTCTAGCTTTCTAGGAATAGAAGTTTCAAGTTTTAGTTTCTCTTCTCTAGCTTTTATGAGAGCATTTGTAATATGTTTTGTGAAAGCCAAATTTATAGCACTAGCATTGGGACTTTTAGCAAGTTTTTGTAAGAACTTTATAACTTCAGAGATGTGGCAATCATAAAAATCTAAATCATTACAATCTAAAGCAATGGGATTATCATCCCCAAGGTTGGAAAAAATTTCAGCTAGCTTTTATCACAAGCAGCTTCAGACAGCTTTCAGTGTAATTTTGCACGCTTTGCACTAGGAGTAGAAGCATTGCCAACACCAATTATTTTACCATTGATAGTAGGAGGTGCAGCAACATATGAATCATTAGCATTGCTAGTGGTGGTAATAGTCCAAACTTTAGCTACATTTTCCTTTTTAGCTAGTTTTTCATTTTCTTCTCTATCCCACCTAGCACGCAGCCATTAATCTTATATTCTCATTAATTCTAACTTGAATGGCATTTGCTGTAGTAACAATTTTATTTTCAATATCCCTATTAGGCATAACTTTCGATTTTAAAAGATCAACATCAGAGGCAAGACTATCAACTCTAGAAACAAGAATATCAATTTTATTGAGCTTTTCCTCAACAGATTTGTTAAAGGCAGTTTGTGTACTAATAAATTCTTTAAGCATGGCTTCAAGTCCAGGGGGTGTATTCCTATTATTGTTGTAAGAATTCCTATAAGAATTAGCATAACCGTTACCATTATTATAAGGATATGGCCTATAGTTATTACTAGAATTGTTCCGATAAGCATTGTTGTTGAAATTATTATTTTTAATGAAGTTTACATCAACATGTTCTTCTTGGGCAACCAATGAAGCTAATGGAACATTATTAGGATCAACATTAGTCCTATCATTCGCAAGCATAGACATAATAGCATCAACCTTATCATTCAAGGAAGAGGATTCTTCAACTGAATTTACCTTCTTACCTTGTGGAGCTCTTTCCGTGTGCCATTCAGAGTAATTAACCATCATATTATCAAGAAGCTTTGTTGCTTCACCAAGAGTGATGGACATAAAGGTACCTCCAGCAGACTGAATCCAATAAATTCCGCGAAGAAAAATTTAGTCCTGCATAGAAGGTTTGGATGATCATCCAAGTAGTCACTCCATGGGTTGGGCAATTTTTAACTAGAGATTTCATTCTTTCCCAAGCTTGAGCAACATGTTCATTATCCAATTGTTTAAAATTCATTATGCTACTCCTCAAAGATATAATTTTAGCAGGGGATAATATCTACCAATAAAAGCATCCTTGCATTTAGTCCATGAATCAATACTATTCTTAGGCAAGAGATAGCAACCAATCTTTAGCTCTTCCTCTTAATGAGAAAGGAAACAATTTTAATTTTATAATGTCACCATCTACATCTTTATACTTTTGCATTTCACATAGTTCAACAAAATTATTGAGATGGGCAGCAAGCATCATCGGAACTAACACCTGAAAATTGCTCTCGCATAACAAGATTTAGTAAAGCAGGTTTAATTTCAAAGAATTCCGCTCGTAGTAGCAGGTGGAGCAATAGGTGTGCATAAGAAATCATTATTATTTGTGCTAGTGAAGTCACACAACTTAGTATTTTCAGGGTTGGCCATTTTAGCAATAGTAAATAAAGCAAACTAGATAAAGTAAATGCAAGTAAACTAATTTTTTTGTGTTTTTGATATAGCAAACAAGATAGCAAATAAAGTAAAGCTAGCAACTAATTTTTTTGTGTTTTGATATAATGCAGCAAACAAAGTAGTAAATAAAATAAAGCAAGACAAAAACAAAGTAAAGAGATTGAGAAGTGGAGACTCCCCTTGCAGCGTGTCTTGATCTCCCCGGCAACGGCGCCAGAAAATATGCTTGATGGCGTGTATTTCACACGTTCGTTGGGCAACCCCAAGAGGAAGGTATGATGCGCACAACAGCAAGTTTTCCCTCGAAAGAAACCAAGGTTTATCGAACCAGGAGGAGCCAAGAAGCACGTTGAAGGTTGATGGCGGCGGGATGTAGTGCGGCGCAACACCGGAGATTCCGGCGCCAACGTGGAACTCGCACAACACAACCAAAGTACTTTGCCCCAACGAAACAGATGAGGTTGTCAATCTCACCGGCTTGCTGTAACAAAGGATTAACCGTATTGTGTGGAAGATGATTGTTTGCAGAGAAAATAGTAAAAACAAGTATTGCAGCAAATTTGTATTTCAAGTATTAAAGAATGGACCGGGGTCCACAGCTCACTAGAGGTGTCTCTCCCATAAGATAAAAGCATGTTGGGTGAACAAATTACAGTCGGGCAATTGACAAATAGAGAGGGCATAACAATGCACATACATGACATGATAAGTATAGTGAGATTTAATTGGGCATTACGACAAAGTACATAGACCGCCATCCAACTGCATCTATGCCTAAAAAGTCCACCTTCAAAGTTATCATCCGAACCCCTCCAAGTATTAAGTTGCAAAGCAACAGTACAATTGCATTAAGTATGGTGCGTAATGTAATCAACAACTACATCCTCGGACATAGCGCCAATGTTTTATCCCTAGTGGCAACAAGACAACACAACCTTAGAACTTTCTCGTCATCGTCCTGTGTCAATGCAGCATGAACCCACTATCGAGCATAAATACTCCCTCTTGGAGTTAAGAGCAAAAACTTGGCCGCAGCCTCTACTAGTAACTGAGAGCATGCAAGATCATAAACAACACATATGTAATAACTTGATAATTAACATAACATGGTATTCTCTATCCATCGGATCCCGACAAACACAACATAGAGTATTACGGATAGATGATCTTGATCATGTTAGGCAGCTCACAAGATCCAACAATGAAGCACAATGAGGAGAAGACAACCATCTAGCTACCGCTATGGACCCATAGTCCAGGGGTGAACTACTCACTCATCACTCCGGAGGCGACCATGGCGGTGTAGAGTCCTCCGGGAGATGAATCCCCTCTCCGGCAGGGTGCCGGAGGAGATCTCCCGTAATCCCCCGAGATGGGATCGGCGGCGGCGGCGTCTCGGCAAGGTTTTCCGTATCGTGGTTTTTCGCATCGTGGTTTCGCGACTGGAGGCTTTAAGTAGGCGGAAGGGCAGTAGTCGGGGGCCGACGAGGGGCCCACACCACAGGGCGGCGCGGGCCCCCTGGGCCGCGCCGCCCTGTGGTGTCGCCACCTCGTGGCCCCACTTCGTATGTTCTTCGGTCTTCCGGAAGCTCCGTGGAAAAATAGGCCCCCGGGTCTTTGTTTCGTCCAATTCCGAGAATATTTCGTTACTAGGATTTCGAAACCAAAAACAAGCAGAAAACATGAACCGGCACTTCGGCATCTTGTTAATAGGTTAGTTCCGTAAAATGCACGAATATGACATAAAGTGTGCATAAAACATGTAGGTATCATCAATAATATGGCATAGAGCATAAGAAATTATCGATACGTTCTGAGACGTATCATCATCCTTTGAATGAGAATGGAAAGATTTTAGCAACAAAGTAAGTACGCTTCTTAACATCATCAGAAAACAAGCTACTCGGAGTAGATAACTCAACCATGTGTTCAACAGACACTTTCTTTTTCAGTACCACAAAAGGGTGTTTTCTCAACAATAGCTATATGAGATAGATCAAGAGAAAAATCATAATCTTTATCCTTAATGTTTATAGGAGATGTGGCAAATTTAGGATCGAGAGACAGCTTTATATCTAACAAGCATGTTCCGCAAGCAACTTTTTAATTTTTCTTGCATCAGTAGTAGCATTGCATTTTTCAATAAAATCATCATCAAGTTCCACATAATCTTCATCAAGATCATCACTAGAGTATTCAAGTTCAGGTGAATTAACAGTGTAGTAACATCGGAGTTTCAAGTATTTTCAATTTGTCTAGACCTAGCAATTGTAGCATCTAGAAAAGTTCCCAATGAACCACTATCATCAAGCACAGCAGAAGCATCATCAATATTATGAGAGGAATTTTCAGATTCAAGCAGTAAGTACCAAGCATTTGAAGCATGTGGTGGTGAAACAAGTTTATCAATCACAGATGGTGAATCAAGAGCAGCAGAGGTACTCGTAGTTGTACCTTTTCTTGTAGTGGATGGTAATATGGCGACCTTAGTATCGCGAGTTTTACCCATGATGGAGAATTTGCAGCGAACAATATCAATCCAAGTGAACTTCCAAATAAAGCTATGTTCACTGCAACGAACGCGCTGTAAAATAGTCTTGATGACCCACAAGTATAGGGGATCGCAAATGTCTTCGAGGGAAGTAAAACCCAATTTATTGATTCGACACAAGGGGAGACAAAGAACACTTGAAAGCCTTAACAACGGAGTTGTCAATTCAGCCGCACTGGAAACAGACTTGCTCGCAAGAGTTTATCGAGAGTAACAGTTTTATAGCAGTAGCAAGTAGTGAAATAACAACGAGCAGAGTAACAAAGACAGCGAAGTAGTGATTATAGTAAACAGCAGGATTAAAATACTCGTAGGCACGGGGACGGATGACGGCGTTGCATGGATGAGAGAAACTCATGTAACAATCATAGCAGGGCATTTGCAGTATAATAATAAAACGGTATCCAAGTACTAATCAATCAATAGGCATGTGTTCCAATTATAGTCGTACGTGCTCGCAATGAGAAACTTGCACAACATCTTTTGTCCTACCAGCCGGTGGCAGCCGGGCCTCAAGGGAAACTACTCGGATATTAAGGTACTCCTTTTAATAGAGTACCGGAGCAAAGCATTAACACTCCGTGAACACATGTGATCCTCACGTCACTACCATCCCCTCCGGTTGTCCCAATTTCCGTCACTTCGGGGCCATTGGTTCCGGACAGCGACATGTGTATACAACTTGCAGGTAAGATCATAAACAACGAATATCTTCATGAATCAATAACATGTTCAGATCTGAGATCATGGCACTCGGGCCCTAGTGACAAGCATTAAGCATAACAAGTTGCAACAATATCATAAAAGTAACATCTACGGACACTAGGCACTATGCCCTAACAATCTTATGCTATTACATGACCAATCTCATCCAATCCCTACCATCCCCTTCGGCCTACAGCGGGGGAATTACTCACACATGGATGGGGGAAACATGGCTGGTTGATGGAGAGGCGTTGGCGGTGATGGCGGCGATGATCTCCTCCACCCCCGTCCCGGCGGAGTGCCGAACCGGAGACTTCCGGCTCCCGAGACGGAGTTTCGCGATGTGGCGGCGTTCGGAGGGTTTCCCGGCGACTTCGACTTCTCCCCGTGCGTTTTAGGTCGAGGCGAATAAGTAGTCCGAAGGGAGAGCGTCGCGAGGCCGGCCGAGGGGGCCACACCATAGGGCCGCGCGGCCCCCTAGGCCGCGCCGCCTTATGGTGTGGGCCCTCGGCCTCCACTCTGATTTGTCCTTCTCGGCTCCGTCGCATTCGGGAAAATAGGGCCTTCCGTCAAAATCCCGAGGTTTTTCCCGAAAGTTGGATTTCTGCACAAAAACGAGACACCAGAACAGTTCTGCTGAAAACAACGTTAGTCTGTGTTAGTTGCATCCAAAATACACAAATTAGAGGCAAAACAATAGCAAAAGTGTTCGGGAAAGTAGATACGTTTTGGACGTATCAAGATCCCAAGGTATTTAACTAGGAAAGAACCTAAGACACAACCAAAAGTTTCTTTAAAAGGAGAACACTCCTCAATGTCTACATTAATAGGGATCAACTCACTTTTATGAAGTAGTTAATCCTCATACCGCAAATCTGCTCAAAGCTTCTGGCCAAAATCCACTTCATATTAGTTGCAACTTCTACTTTTTTCTCTAGGAAAAGTAGGATATCATCACGCATATTGGAGGCAGTACCACACCCCTAGGGACAAAATCGGTGGCATAAACCTCTCGATTAGCCCCTCCGTACCCTCCTTTGAAAAGAATTTTAGAGAACACATCTGCTACAAAATTAAACAAACCAGGGGATAGAGGGTCCCCTTGTCTTAAACCTTTCCCAATAAGGAAGAAGTCACTTTCAACTTCATTGATTTTAACACCCACAGAACCACCTGTGGTAAGTTGTTTAATAAGTATAATCTAAAAAAGGCTAAACCCTATAAGCTGTAGGATCTCATATAAGAAATCTAGATTTACTCTATCATAAGCCTTTTCATAATCAATTTCAAAAACAAAACCTTCTAATTTCCTCCTATGCACCTCATGCACAATTTCATGTTCAGTTACTACACTCTCTAAAATATACCTCCTCTTAATAAAGGCAGATTGATTCTCGGAAATCAATCTACCTATAATTTTAGCTAACCTATTTATCAACACCTTACAGAAAATCTTAAAGTTACAATTAAGCAAACTAATAGTTCTAAATTTCTTCATAGTTCTAGCATCACTCTCCTTTGGGATCAAGGTAATCATAGCAAAATTTAATCTAAAAATATCTAATTTATCCTCAAACCAAGCATCAAACAAATTCATTAAATCCTGAGCAATAACATCCCAATATTTTTGGTAAAAAAAGGACAGATCATCTGGCCTAGGTGCCACATCAGCATAGGAACCAAAAACAACCTCTTTCACTTCTTCTGGAGTAAATCTACTTCCTAACATATCAGTCTCCTCTAGAGTTACTTTTTCTTCAGGTAGAAAAAAAAATCATCCAGCAACCTAATATCAGGTCTATCCTCGGCACCAAACAAGTCTTTATAATAATTTTTAGCTATCTCTAACATCCCTTTTGTTTCACTTACAGGGCCATCAGGACCTTCTAAAACAGGAATCATCTTTTTCTCCTTCTTTGATTAGCTAAAGCATGAAAATAAGCAGTGTTTCTATCCCCTTCACGGATATCTTTATCCCTAGAATGTTGCTTAGCTTTTCTTTCCTCAATAAGCCAAAAGGAACTCAACTCAGCAAAAATTTGTTTAAACCTACCAAGTTCGCGAGCTTTAATATCTAATATAGCATATTCCTCTATGAGGGATTTTTTCTTTTTCCTAATCTCAGCATCTATGTTGGCACTCCACCCTTTTGCAGAGCTTCTAAAACACCTCACCTTCGCTTGCCATATATCAAGTGGGTTACTGCTATGCACTTGAATAGGCCAAGCCTTTACTACCACATCCAAAAAATCTACTCTAGTGCTCCACCATTTTTCAAATTTGAAACTACTCTTCCTAGGCACAGCAGCCTCCCCTGAGTCCCAAATGATAGGAGTATGGTCACTCCCTAACCTAGGTAAAGCCCTTGCATTTCCTAATGGGAACATGGCTTTAAAACTGGAATTGCAGAAAATTCTATCAGTCCTACTCATGATCATGTTGCTTTGGTTATTACCCCGGGTGAAGGATCTACCAGCCAAACCAATTTCCACTAGGGCCCACATATCTATCCAAGCATTGAATTTATCTGCCCATTTAAAATCTATAACACCATTACTTTTATCACTCTGGGACCTGACTAGACTAAAATCTCCACCAATCATGGCAGGCCCCTCCCAATTTAAAAACAACTCATGAAGCTTTGAGATAAAAGCAACTTTCCCCTCCTCATAAGGGGAACCATAAACTGTAGTGAGTCTAACAATCATACCAAAACTTTTTATCTTAACTACTGTGCTAACATAGAAAGATTTAATCTTCCAAGAAATAACCTCAAACACATCACCATTCACACCTACTAAAATACCACCAGCAGTTAAAATTCCACTCAAAATTCCTATTTCCCAAAATATTGTTTAGGAAAGATCTAGTGAACTTCTCTTTCTTGGTTTCCTGGAAACCAATGTAATCAACTTTGAAAGGTATAATAGTATCCTCTAGACACTTTTTCTTACCTTCCTCTAATATTAAAAAAGGAAACTAACATTGCAACCTTTTCCTAGGGTGCTTGCCCCGAGATTTCCTAATAACCTCTATCCACTTCTCACCTTCATCTTCATAGTTTTCATCCTTTTCCCTATTTCTATTAGTAGGGGTAGAAGCTAGGTCTACCTCCTGGACAATAGTTTCTGTCCTCTGAGATTCAAGAGCCATGCTCTCTCTAGGAATCTCAGTATCTATCAACACACTCACAGAAGAGCTAACACAGCTACTAGTATCACTAGAACTAATAGCAGGGTCCTAAACTTTTTTCTCACTAGAACTAATAGCAGAGATGTCAATACCAACATTCCTAGCCAAAGATTCAAGGTAATCAACATCTAGAGATTGGAAAGCATTAGAATGCATTATACCTTTCATCTTCTTGTTAGGCTCCTCCAGGTTACTCCTTCTCTTGTACTCAATGGCCTTCTCCATCACATTCATAGGTCTGTCCACCCTAGAGCTCTGCCTTGTTGCTTGCACAGGCCTCCACACTTTGTTCTTCCTGGGTCTCCCCTGATCCTCTGATTTTTCATCTATCTCCATGAAAAAAAGAAGGTTTAACTACGAACCGGTGGGTTTTTTGCAAATCATTGACCTGTAACTAGTATGTTACTCATATGTATAAAACAATCAACCAACATCTACCTTTGATCACTATACCGGTACCAAATCTACATGTATACTGCAGGTGTGCGTGCTACTGTAAAGTAAGTAATAACCTAGAAATTTGGGGAAAAAAGAGGTGGAAGAAAAGAGCGCAGACTAGTGTTAACCTACTCCAGTGGCTAATCTCAATTACTCCTTCATCTAAAATATATATGCGACAAAATATTTGCTGCATTCTAATCTGTTGATTGGGTCGTCTGTTTCAGCCGAGCGGAATTTTCATTGACAGATAGCAGGTTTTACTCCCTAATCCCTGACGAAAGGCTATTGACCCAAAATCGCTAAAGTATATTAGATATAAGCCAAAATAAGTAAACCTACCAATAAAAATCGACTAGATACATACTGAAGTGGATGAATCAAAAGAAAATGCTTCAACATTTTACATTTCCAAACAAAACATTAATGTCATCTTCGTTGACTACGGAAACCTTGATAGAAGTTAAACTCGGCACTTACATACTTTACTGTGACTGAAATCTATTTGCACATGTTTCCAATATTTATGAACTAGTATCGGAAAGCACCATGGCATGGGTACAGGAAAACGCACAGAACTAAACACACGAAATCTGAAAAAGCCATCTTGTTAGTTTGAACATCAAACACTAACAAAACCTGACTATAATGCAACAATTCCTACTCAAGAATAAAAACCATCCTGTTTCTTCTCCATGCTCGATCGAAACACACATCGCCCCAAACCGAGAAAATCTTCAGTGTTGAACGCGTAACACAGCTGCGCTGGAAATACATATTCCTTGACAATGCTCGTTCAACACTGGAACTGTTTTTACATACAGTAGCATTTCAGCAAACTGCTGCAACCAGGAAATATCACATGTCGGCCTGCTTGGTTGGTGAAGATCGACTTAAGAGTTGGCAGCTGGAGGAAGGGCCGATGCAGAACTCCTTGGCCGGCTGCGGCGCGGGCGCGGTGGTGCATGGCGCCGGAGGCCGATGGAGGTTGCCCTCTGGAGGCGCTTGAGGTCGGCGTCGTCGTCTGTTAAGATGACGAATCCGTCGTTCTGGAAGATGCTGTCGAGGAAGGCGAGGTTGCAGGCTCGGCGGGACTGGGCGTCGTCGCGGTGCGCGTCGAGGGCGGCCCTGTCGCCGGCCAGCACGGCGAGGCACCTGGCGGCGGCGTCGTCTCTGTCGGGGTGGGCGCGCAGGACGGGCAGGATGCCGCGCGCGAGGTACCGCCGGGCCCAGGCCTCGTCGCCTCGCTTGAGCGCGCGGACGAAGCGCTGGAACCTGACGATGAACAGGGTGGCTGCCGCCTCGGGCGTGGTTGCCCTCTCTTGCAGGAACGCCGACACGTACTCGTCCGCCGCCCGCCATCGCCCCTCGTCGATCATGGAGCCCACGCGGGGCCAGTCGAACCGGAGCCGCGCCTCCTTCTCCAGCGCGTGCGCCGCCCGGTGGAGTTTCCTCGACTTGAGGAACGCGTACACGCGCCGTAGGAGGAGATGCTCCGACTGCCGATCCATGCGCGAGGCAGCTGGAGTTCCTTTGCGATGCGTCTTCTTCTTCTCCCCGCCTTCCTCACTTTGTTTTGAAAGAAAGTAATGCTTTGCGTGGTTCGTGCATCAGCCCTAAATCCGTGCTTATATAGATTGGTGCTACCGATTCCGGCTTCGATTCTCATGCACGTCACAAATCGCCAATCCGAGTAGGAACCGGTGTGATATCATTTGGGTTGCCAACCATATCACCGACTCCTAATGCTAATGGGAGTCTCGGCTAGCCCGGTCAATAAAGGCAGGAGCTGTTAACGTTGCACAAATTAACCAAGCGATCCAGCGAGCTCATCGTTCCATTCTCTGGCCAGAAAACGATGGCGATCGACCGGCAGTCTGAGCGGATCGTCCTGCGGCGGGCGTGCACGTTCCTCAGATCACGCAAGCTCACGGCGACAGCGCGCGCGCTGGAGAAGGAGGCCATGCTGCTCAGGAGAAGAGCGGCCGAACCAGCGGCGACGGAGGACGTCGACCGGCAGTCGGAGTGGATCGTCCTGCGCCGCACGCACGCGTTCCTCAAGTCACGCGACCTCGAGGCGGCGGCCTACGCGCTGGAGAAGGAGGCGCGGCTCAGGTTCGACTACCGCCACGTGTCGACCCTGCTGGAGGACGGGCGGTGGCGGTCGGCGGACGAGTACGTGTCGTCGTTCCTGGGAGACGCGCGCACGCCGGCGGCGTCCGCCGCGCTATTCGTCGTTAGGTTCCAGCGCTTGGTGGACGCGATCAGGCGGGGGAAGACGGCGTGGGCGCGACGGTACCTGGACCTTGCCGTGCGGCCCGTGCTGGCGAACCACCCCGACGGGGCCGCGGCGTGGGCCGGCTGCCTCCGGGCGCTGGACGCCGACGAGGAGTCGCTGCGGGAGGATCACCCCGACGACGCCCGGTACAGGCTGCGCTGCGTCCGCAACTTCATGCGCTGCATCAACTACAACGCGCAGCTCAGCCGTTGCAAACTCAGCTTCTTCAACGACGAGCGGCCCATGCGCGTCCGCGGCGGCCGTGCCACCAGCACCCGCCGCCACGCCCGGCACACAAGATGCAGCGCCTGAGATCGAGCGACGCATCGATGTGCACCACACACTGATGTAGAGGATCCGTTTTTTTAAGGTAGCTAGTATATATGTCTTCAGAGATGCTTATGCTATATACATGCTGTCGGCCGGATGCATCAAGTGTAATCAAGCGGTGAAATTTTATGTACTCCGTACCATTCAGATCACGCTGGTAAGATAAAACAGAGCATGACATTCTTCTTGTATTTTTAGGTTGCAGGCCTAGTTTGCAGGAACAAAAGAAAATGGTTTTGCAAAGTCTCAATCAACTGAGATCGTCTTCAAGTCTAACCGCACAAAAGTGCAATCACATTTTAGTGTAAAAATATCTGGATCAAAAGAAATGCTGGTGGAGAAAAAAAAATCAGTCTATCGAGAAAAATATCACTTTTTAAGTTTGCACTTTAATTTATGGATTGAGGCTTAAATAAATCTCAGTCTATCGAGACAAAGAGTGCCGGCCCCTGGTTTTCAACTTCCAGGCTAAAATCCTACATCAACTCTTTGCACTGGTCAGGCGCCAAACAATTTACAGAAGACACAAGAATAATGAAATGGGACCACAGTTACAAGAAAGAACTACAACATTCCCAGGCAACCAACATGGTCCCACTGAATCGACTCACGCAGCACTGTCGACGGCAACTCAGCTGTGTGAGATGTCAAATCTTTATGTCCTCTGAGTGAGATACCATCAAGTCTGCAAGTCCGCAGGCTGCTTGACAACTGTCAAATCAGCTCTAAGATGCAACACGCCATCGATGAAGAAGCTGTCATCAGCAATGAACGACGACCATGGAACATCAAAAAGATCGTAGCATCCATGCATAGAATCATCAGTAACATCATAACTTCCTTCGAACTTGCTCACGAATTGTCCTGACGATTTTACCCTAGCAGCAAACTCAATATCTATTGTTAAAGATATGGGCTTGTCTGGCTCTTCATCAATCCCGAACCATAGACCAAAGCTGTTGTAGTTACTCTGCTGGTCCAGCTCACAGCATGCCGTGAGAAAGAACTGCAGCCCTACAAGATGGAACGGGACCGAGTATTTATCTCCTGATGGGAAGAGTCGAGAGCACTCATCACGCTTTAGATCCATGTAAACTATAACCTGTGGGCGAGGTCGATCAAACGAAACCACTTCCACAGGGTTGTACGTGTAAGCTCGCTCTGGCAATTGCCAACAAGTTGTTGAATCAGCTGCATGACTGGTTTGTTGCCATGATGGATCAAGTTTGCATGCAAGTACCTCGATGATACGCTTGGTTACTGCTTGCTCATGGTCCATAATATTGTAGATGAACGTAAGGACCTTCCCCAGTTCAATCCAGCTCATATGTTCGAAGCGCACCAAAGGGAGTAAACGAGAACAAAATATCTCAGATCTATCCTCCAATTTTGGGTATTGCGTGCAAACCCACTCGAGCAAGAAGTCAAATATGAAACTTTCATCTTTCACCTGTAGGTCGCTACTGGTGAGGATGGCCTCGATACCAACAAGAGGGATGCTCATCATCTCATCTTGGAACCTGATATGAGACAACAAATGCCTTGAGTACACTTCATACATGATTTTGTGATAATAATGCTTACCTTGAAAGAAAATAAAATAAGAGGTGGGTACGTAGGATGGAATGACTCACTTATCCAAATCCTTGTATTTGTTGACAAGGAATTCCTTGGCCGCATCTGTCAAAGCTTGAACTTCAGCAGCCACTGAAATGGAGCATGGGTAGTCTAGGTAGAGCGGTGCAGATTCCGTGGTCATAGGCAAGCTTGTGAGCAAGCGACTGCAGAGTCTCGTGCAAGAAACAACCTCAAATTTATCGGCAGCCATCAAGATGTCGAGCAGGTGAGCAGGCTCAGTCGTTGTCAACTTTCCACTGTACATAAAGCTTAAAAGCTCCATAACTGCATTTTCCTCTGTTCCATGTAGAACGAAAATAAGGCACTATTAAGGGGACAGTTCAATAAATAACTAAACAAAAAGAGAACATAGTTTTTGGGGTCCAATGAGTATTTTAAGTATGAAGAGAAAAAAAAAGGAGAGAAGATATCACTGGGAGACCAACTGCTTTATTATCGTAGAAAATGAAATGAAATGGCAAACAATCGTCCCTTCACTATGTAAATATTATAAAGCATATAGAAAATGATAACATCGTCAGAATAGCAAATGAGAATAAACTATAGGATGAAGAATGTCACAGTTGAACCATCACATTACCTGAATCAGCAATTCGAAGTGTTGTATGTGTTTGATCAGATTCTTTCATGCCATTTGAGAAAAGCTAGGAAGCATGAAACTTATTAGAAACGTGGGATGTATAGAGCAAATATATTTCACATGGTTATCAAAATTACCTTGAGGAAGAAAGGACTTCTAGCGGCAAGAACTGCTGAATTGATATAAATGGTCTTTTCTCGTAAAACTGGTGCACCCACCACGATTGAGGAAGAGCCGCTACTCTGTCCTTTATAACCTGCAAAATATCAAGATAAGTGAAATAAAGAACAAACTGGGACAAGTAACGGTTGCAGACTTGCAGACTACAATCACTAGAATTACATTCTGCTACTAAAATACTCCGAACACTATTTTTTGTGGGTGCTGATTCAGTTTAATCAATATTCAATAATTGGGTAAAATGGCACAATGTCCTAAAATTTTGAACAATCATTTATCTGCATCAAGCAATCTTGAATGTAGTATCTCACTGAGTAAAGTAAACATACATGTTACCCCAACGATCTGACTGAACTTCTGTATCAATCAATCTAACATGCTTGTATCTCAATGACAATGAGTAAACTAACCATAAATGTTACACCAAGGATCATGTTAGAATTTCAATATCGTATAACTTCGTCCTCATAAAGTTTTATATTTATCTAATGCATTACTATAGCTCATACCAGGCAAGCATATGGTAGCAGAATCGAGGTCAAGTAGCTAAAAGGGAGAAAAAAGGAGGTTTAACTAAGAACCGGTGGGTTTTTTTGCAATCATTGACCTGTAACTAGTATGTAATAACCTAGAAAAAAAAATTGGGGGGGGGGGGGACTAGTGTTAACCTGCTATTAAGTACTCCAGTGGCTAATCTCAATTACTCCTTCATCTAAAATATATATGGGACAAAATATTTGCTGCATTCTAATCTTTCATTGGTTCGCCTGATTCAGCCGAGCGGAATTTTGATTGACAGATAGCAGGTTTTACTCCCTAATCCCTGACGAAAGGCTATTGACCCAAAATCGCTAACGATCCACAAATTCCCAACCTCACAATAGCTGTACCAGTAACTGTACGAACCTTTCTCCTTGCGGTGGTCGGCAATGGATTCTCCGCTGGCGTCTTCGCTGGACCCCGGCGCGTTTTCTCCAGCGACGATTTCCATCCGCAGCACCCTGTCGGAGAAGTTGGGCGAATTGAACGCGAACTCGAAGCTAAGCACCGCGCCGCCGCCTGAGAGATCCGCCTCCGCTGAAGCCCCGGCCGCCCCCGCCGCCGCCGCTTCTTCGGGGCCCATGAGCTTCGCTGTCTCTAGAAGAGGAGTGAAGTGCGGGACGGTGCCGTAACCTAGATCTTCCCGCAGGGTTCTTCGAGAAGATTGGTCGGGCGTCGGCGGTACCAGATCTTAAAATCTTTTATGTATTTAAGTTGGACGAGACTACCCGGCGGCGCCGCACCGAAGTAGTCCCTGTGCGAGGGCTGACGTCAGCAGGAAAAGTCAAAAGATTCTCTAAACGAGAGCACGAGCCGTGAGGCTGTGACCAGCTAGCTTCCAAAACTGAACCCCCTTCTTAGCTCAACTACTCAATAGCATCACATCCAAAACTTGGACATCAACAAAAATAGTAACAAGAAGAGAAGAACAAAGAAGGAAAAACTCTAGATTTCCATAGGTAGTATCTGTTTCAATTCAGAAAAGACAAACTCAAATCATCATCTCGCTTGAACCATCCCCTCTCTAACAATGCTATAGTAAAAAATTGATGTCCCTTCAATCAAGTATTACATGGGTTCAGACTTGATTCATTCTGAGATATCATGGTGCAAAATTTTGAGGCCTTTGACTTTGCTCATTTGCTAGACATCATTGCCTACAAAAAAAATTCATGGAGTTTATAAGAAGCAACTACCAGAATCTCCCTAACATTTATCAGATAAATTAGCCACCATTATAAGTTAATCATCAGATTAACCTGGTATCAACTATCAGATTAACTAGTTATGGTTGCCAGGTTAGATTTGTAAACAAATATAATGGTCTTTGGCAAGCACAATTACCAGATGAATTAGGCATACTTGACAGATTAGTTGTTTATATAAATAGTTATCATATTCTTTGACAAAATAATTACCAGATTAATTAACATGATTTCCATATCAATTAGTCATGACTGCCATGTTAATTGTCTGCTAACGATTGCCATGTTCTTTTGCAAACCAATCACCAGATTAATTAGCCACGGCTAACAGATTAAATTAGCTACACTACCAAATTATCAGCTATATATCAAATAAAAATGACAGACTCACGTTCTGTAGTAGGATAGCTTGAGTCTTCTATGACCATGTGCATGCCACCTCGTCGGAGCCGTTGCAGCTTCTACTCCGTCAAGTTCATGTCACCATATGAATACTGTCACTCTTGCTGCTGCATGCTCGTGCGGCGGCCTCCCTGCCCGACGGTGGCCGCATCCTCCCTGGACGCGTGCCCGATGGCGGCCGCCTCCTGCCTCGACGAGTTCCCGACGGACCACCTCCCTCGACGGCGCCCGCCTAATCCATGGACGAGTTCCCGACGGCAGCATCCTTCCTCGACGCATGCCCGACGCCGGAGGCCTCCTCCCTCGCCTCCTCCCCCAATGCGTGCACAAGGGCAGCCTCCTCCGCAATCCTCCCGGCGGCGGCGCTTCCCGTGGTTGGTTTGGACTTTGGAGAGGCAGAGAATGAGTGGTTGAGAGAGAGCACCTCCACGATGGTAATAAGAGCATCCCAGCCGTTGGGCTCCCCACGCCCAGATGCGAACCTATTTAAGGTCGGATGATGTAAATTTTAGACTGGAGAGCTCATTTTTTCCAGCGGCCAGTCTAGAATGGATGAATTCTTTTAATAAATAACGGCGAAATCGTACAAAATAAGGCGAAATTTGATCAAACAAAAGCGAAATTTAAAGGTATTTAACATACGGGTAGGCGATTTCGTACATATATAGACCGATTTCGTACATATATTTGAATTCGTCCAGATGGAAATAATAAAAAATACTACATGTCATCGTCGGTCGAGGTCCCGACGTTCGGCACCACCGGCGGCATCCCCAAGGGGGGGGGGGGGTGTTGCCGGCCTCGATGTGCGCGAGTACACGGGCGAGCGTGCGGCCCGGCGCACCCCACCAGCGGCGGTGGCCGGCGGCGTTGTTACGCGCTGGAGGAGGGGGAGGGCCGTTGAAGGCTGTGAGTTCCCGTTCGTGCCGGAGACGGAAGAACTCATTCCAGGCGTTGTAGTTGTCGGTGCGGTACCGCTCCTCCGCGCGCTGCTCGTCGGTGAGGGTGACCAGCACAGCGTCGATAGCGGCCTCGAGCTCGTGGCGTCCCACCGGAAGCGGCGGGATCGGGACCCCCCCCCCCCCCCCGCGCGCTCAGGCGCCATCCTCCGGGCACGCGGAAGTCCGGCAGCGCCGGGTAGCTCGCCATGTGCAGAAGTGCCGCCTCCCACTGGTGCAGGGAACGGCGGTCGGAACCGTTGTTCGCCGCGCCGTGGCCCGCCATTGCTCGCTGGTTGAGGTCGATTGGGGAGAGAAGATAGGCTGGGGAGAGGAGGGAGACGGTGATGGTGAATGAGACGCGGTAGGTTCGGCGATAAATAGAGGGAGTCGCGCGTGAATCCGAGGCGACGCGTCCGGCGAAGTCTGACCGGCGGCAGACTTTTGAAGCGCGTGCAAGACGATTGGCCTCTGTCGCCGACAAGTTGGGGCCACAAGCCGCGTGGGAAGTTTTCTCTACGTTTCCCGCGCTTTAGTTTCGTCCGGAGTCCCCGAGCGCTCCCCGGGGGGCCGGGATGGCCTGGGCTCGCTGGACGGATGAAAGCCCAAATCCAGACGAAAACGAGGAACCGAGGGCGCGGCTGGACCATTGTCGTCCATCCAGATGAAAAAAAAGCGTCCTGGGGGCTCGTCGGGGACTGGAGATTCTCTAACGCGTGTCTGTTAAGGGACGGATGAATTTTTTCCAATCGTGTCACGGCGACGCCGCACAGCACAGCGATCGATGCCTTTACGACTTCGGCACTTAAGTGTGCTCGCCAGCTCCTTGAGCTGGTCTCGGCAAAGAAATCGTCCATCGGTCCAAGCTTGTCAAACCAGACCCAGGCCCTCTGATTTTATTCTTGTAATCTTGCTCAGTTAAAACAATCTCATGTCATAAGACTTCCATGGTTGTAACGAATTCCGTGGTGGCAATGTTGCCAGTGTCCTCTTGTTGTAACATTTTTATTTGCACGCTCCCGATGGGAGTAAATTCCAGTGTTGAATCCATATAATCCATCATGCCTTTTAACAATTTTGTGCAGGTTTTCCCTGTGCGTGCATTTACCGATGATTCTTCGGGTGCTTGTTCTGAGAGTGATCGACTCCAGCGCATGAAGGATCGAATCGCTCAGATGGAGAAGGACATGCGCAGTACTTACGCCTTGGCTGCTATTATCAGGAAGAAGAACGAACTTGCGGTTGACGCAGAACGTTATGCTCTTGCTGAGTTGCATAGGGCCACAGAAAGTTTGAACTGTAAGCATCCTTGTCCTCTTGCTCCTTGCTTTCCATGAAGGTCATCTTCTTATCTTCGTTTCTTTTTTCTAGTTATAGCTCTGAACCCAGCTGAGGAGAACAAGAGGATTCATGAGCACGTAAATGCATTGGCCCAACTATCATCTTTAGATGAGATTTTCTGGAAAGATCATCCCAAAGCTTCCACTGTCGCGAAGTTCCAAGATCGGGTCCAGCAGGTCCACCGTTTCTTCGACAAATGCTATAGAGGGCTGAGAGTGATCTGGAAGACGATGTTCCCTTTGGACGCGGTCCCTCCTACGTTGTTGACTTTAATGTCATAATTTAGTAACGCAAAGAAGATCCGAAGCTTGGTTCGAGCAAAACTTCTTGCAGGAGCTAGAGTTGCGCTCACCCTTGTCCTTGTATGTCATCCTTCAGCAGACCTGCTGGCAATTGCCAATGCAGTAGGCGAATTGGGGCCGCTTTACCCGAAGGTGGACCTTCCCGCCGCCATCGTTATTGAAAGGCTTGAAGGAACCTCAGTGGCACCCGAAGAAAAGAGACTCCACATGAGTAATTCAAAAACATGCCCCTATTGTAAGTAGAAGGTTTCGTTTCTTGCTACATCCGAATGTTCGGATGATTATGGTTAAACTATTTTTATCGGAGGTGTATATACACGTACCTCTACCGTGTTAGTGCCGTTGGCAAATTTTGAAGGAGTAAATCTTAATTACTCGTTTTTACATCTGTATTATGATGCATACGTATGTTTGTCGGCAGCAAATTATTTGAGTGATCAGCTCGTGTTGCGGGTCTTGCTAAACCCGTTGTATGGTGCAACTTTGCTTTCAACCGATGCATGACTTGACAGCAGCTCCCGAATAGATCAGTGGTACTAGATCTGCCGATGACTCCGTCGCTCTTTTGATACTTCCGTAATTTAAAGTATCGAGCGTGGGTCGTTTTCGTACGTGTTTCATGATCCTTGCTATCTGCGGCACTCTTTGAGGCATCCATAGCAAAGGAAAAAGAGCAAGGTCCCCGTCGGTTTTGCATCATAGCACTCGTAGTTTCAGAGGATTTTTTAGAGTGCAATCTCTGGGTGTATTTTCCATCGCACCGATGTTCGTTGTAATATACGAATGATACTTCTCAAACGTATCTATAATTTCTTATGTTCCATGCTACTTTTATGATGATACTCACATGTTTTATACACATTATATGTCATTATTATGCATTTTCCGGCACTAACCTATTGACGAGATGCCGAAGAGCCAGTTGCTGTTTTCTGCTGTTTTTGTTTCATAAATCCTACAAAGAAAATATTCTCGGAATTGGACGAAATCAACGCCCAGGGGCTTATTTTTCCACGAAGCTTCCAGAAGACCGAGGGAGAAACGAAGTGGGGCCACGGGGCGCCGCCACACTAGGGCGACGTGGCCTAAGGGGGGCCCGCGCGGCCCTAGCGTGTGGGGCCCCCGTGACTCCTCCGATTCCGCCCTTCCGCCTACTTAAAGCCTTCGTCGCGAAACCCTCTGTACCGAGAGCCACGATACGGAAAACCTTCCAGAGACGCCGCCGCCGCCAATCCCATCTCGGGGGATTCAGGAGATCGCCTCCGGCACCCTGCCGGAGAGGGGAATCATCTTCCGGAGGGCTCTTCATCGCCATGATCGCCTCCGGATCGATGTGTGAGTAGTTCACCCCTGGACTATGGGTCCATAGCAGTAGCTAGATGGCTGTCTTCTCCTCATTGTGTTATCATGTTAGATCTTGTGAGCTTCCTATCATGATCAAGATCATCTATTTGTAATGCTACATGTTGTGTTTGTTGGGATCCGATGAATATGGAATACTATGTCAAGTTGATTATCAATCTATCATATATGTTGTTTATGTTCTTGCATGCTCTCCGTTGCTAGTAGAGGCTGCGGCCAAGTTGATACTTGTAACTCCAAGAGGGAGTATTTATGCTCGATAGTGGGTTCATGCCTCCATTGAATCCGGGACGAGTGACAGAAAGTTCTAAGGTTGTGGATGTCTTGTTGCCACTAGGGATAAAACATCGATGCTTTGTCTAAGGATATTTGTGTTGATTACATTACGCACCATACTTAATGCAATTGTCTGTTGTTTACAACTTAATACCGGAAGGGGTTCGGATGATAACCTGAAAGTGGACTATTTAGGTATAGATGCATGCTGGATAGAGGTCTATATACTTTGTCGTAATGCACTGATTAAATCTCATAGTACTCATCATGATATATGTATGTGCATTGTTATGCCTTCTTTATTTGTCAATTGCCCAACTGTAATTTGTTCACCCAACATGCTATTTATCTTATGGGAGAGACACCACTAGTGAACTGTGGACCCCGGTCCATTCTTTACATCTGAAATACAATCTACTGCAATTGTTCATTACTGTTCTTCGCAAACAAACATCATCTTCCACACTATACATCTAATCCTTTGTTACGAGCAAGCCGGTGAGATTGACAACCTCACCGTTACGTTGGGGCAAAGTACTTTGATTGTGTTGTGCGGAGTTCCACGTTGGTGCCGGAATCCCTGTGTTGCGCCGCACTACACTTCGCCGCCATCAACCTTCAACGTGCTTCTTGGCTCCTACTGGTTCGATAAACCTTGGTTTCTTACTGAGGGAAAACTTGCTACTGTACGCATCACACCTTCCTCTTGGGGTTCCCAACGGACGTGTGTTAACTGCTGATACGTCCAAATTGCATCACTATTTTATATCATAATTTGCTGTTATTCATTGATATATTTCATATTGGAACACAATACTTATGTTATTTCATCTATTTTGCATGTTTCATGATTATTTGGAGATCGAGCACCGGAGCCAGGATTCTGCTGGAAAAAGCACCGTCAGAATGCAATATTTCGGAAGATCAACTGTGGAAGGGAGTTTTACCAAAAATCCTATTTTTCCAGATGACGAAGGAAGCCGGAAGGAGGGGCCGGGAGGACCCGGGGTGGGCCCACACCCTAGGGCGGCGCGGCCCATGCCCTGGCCGCGCCGCCATGTGGTCTGGGGGGCCCACGACCCCTTTCGCCTCCTTTTCTTGGCGAAACCCTTCGTCCCGAAGACCTAAGCCACGGAGGAATCCTCACAAAGGGTTACAGCCGCCTCTGCGGGGCGGAGAACACCAGAGAGAAAAGAGCTCTCCGGCGGGCAGGAATCCGCCGGGGAAATTCCCTCCCGGAGGGGAAATCGACGCCATCGTCACCGCCATCGAGCTGGACATCATCTCCATCACCATCATCATCATCTCCACCATCATCACCGCCATCTCCTCCGCAGCACCTCGTCACCGCCGTAGCAATTTGGGTTTGATCTTGATTGTTTGATAGGGGAAACTCTCCCGGTATCTATTCATACTTGTTGTTGATGCTATTGAGTGAAACCATTGAATCAAGTTCATGTTCAGATTGTTATTCATCATCATATCACCTCTGATCATGTTCCATATGATGTCTCGTGAGTAGTTCGTTTAGTTCTTGAGGACATGGGTGAAGTCTAAATGTTAGTAGTGAACTATGGTTGAGTAATATTCAATGTTATGATATTTAAGTTGTGGTGTTATTCTTCTAGTGGTGTCGTGTGAACGTCGACTACACGACACTTCACCATTTATGGGCCTAGGGGAATGCATCTTGTACTCGTTTGCTAATTGCGGGGTTGCCGGAGTGACGAAACCTAAACCCCCGTTGGTATATCGATGCGGGAGGGATCGCGAGGATCTCGAGTTTAAGGCTGTGGTTAGATTTATCTTAATTACTTTCTTGTAGTTGCGGATGCTTGCAAGGGGTATAATCACAAGTATGTATTAGTCCTAGGAAGGGCGGTACATTAGCACAGGTTCACCCACACAACACTTATCAAAACAATGAAGATTAATCAGTCGTATGTAGCGAAAGCACTAGACTAAAACCCCGTGTGTCCTCGAGAACGTTTGGTCATTATAAGTAAACAAACCGGCTTGTCCTTTGTGCTAAAAAGGATTGGGCCACTCGCTGCAATTATTTCTCTCGCATTTTACTTACTCGTACTTATTTCATCCGTTACATCAAAACCCCCCGAATACTTGTCACGTGAGCATTTACGAGTGAAACCTTCATCGAAACTGCTTGTCAACACCTTCTGCTCCTCGTTGGGATCGACATTCTTACTTATCGAAGATACTACGATACACCCCCTATACTTGTGGGTCATCAAGACTATTTTCTGGCGCCGTTGCCGGGGAGTGAAGCGCTATTGGTAAGTGGAATTGGTAAGGAAAACCTTTATTGTTTGTGCTGATTTTATTTCTGCCTGCTGCTATAATCATTATGGAGAGATCTTCTCTTCAATTTCTATTTGGGAAATCTACTACTACTGCAACGGTAGTGGATGGGGCGCCAGGTGAGGAAGTAATCTATAACTAATAATAAAGAAAATAAGGCTTCTTGTTCGTCCGTTTTTTAATACCCCTGAATTTCGGCTAAAATTACAGATTCCTGCCACCGCCAAGTAATTTAACGTTTCGTTTTAGGTCTCCCGTCCTCTTCCCCATCCCCTCAACCTTTCTTCCAGGCTCCCAGCGCATCTCACGCCGCTGCACCCGGCGTCGACGCTGGTGGCGGACAAGGACGGGAGCCTACGGAAGGCGGGCGCGCAGGCATCGAACCAGAACACGTTAGTGGGGAACTCCTTCGGATGCCTTCTCGTCGCACGCTCAACAAGCTGTGCCCTCGCCGGAATCTGTGCGCACGGACTCCCACCTCGCCGACCAGCTTATATACTCAGCGCCTACTCGAGGACGTGCTGATCTCAGACTGCCTCAAGGATACTGTCGGTCGCTTCTTCTTTCCCACCCCGACCAAACGAGCAGTTCTCCTAAAAAAACAGATCTCGATAGGATCTTTTCCATCCCGTGGCCACCAAATCAATCTCCAGCAAGCGGCGCCGCCTCCCTCACCCGGCTAGAGGAACGGAACAGCCCTCCGCTGAAACTCCTGCCCATAAACCCGGGACATCGTTCCTCAGTCCCTGTCACCGACGCCTGCCGATTTAATCTTGACCCGTGGTGCTAGATCGGGCCTCGCCTGGAACGAGCGCAACCACCACTGTGGCTGGAGGCCAACAAATGAGGTCCGACCAAAGTAATTTCACCCTCCCTTCTCAATTGTGGCCTCTCGCTTCTCTGTTTTCTTTATCGAATTTGTTTCTCCCTGGTTAAACGGCGCGGCCCGAAGGCCATGGTGGGGATGGAGACATCAGAGGCGATGCGCCAACAGACGGACTGCCTGACTGGCACGCCCTCTCCAGGGTCCAGGCATGGTGCAACTGGGAGTAGAGCTCCATGGCATCGCGCGCGGCTCTGCGTCCGACTAGAGGTGCGCATAGCGTTCCAGACGGATGACGTTGGCGGCAGGCCCGAGCGCCGCAGCCACGAGGTTGGCGCGCGGAGGACCTTGACTGTAAGTCCCTGGCGGGCGCGCCCCAGAGCGGGCATATATGCATTAGCACTGAACGACGGACTTGGATCTGCTGCTGCTCTAGGAGCGCTCCAGGCTGCTGCTATCGATCTGGAAATTGGTCTAGAGCGGTTCGGCGTGTTGAGGAGTCAAACATCGATGAGCCTCTGTCACGGTCATCTAGGCGCAGATCCAAGTCCGTCGTTCAGTGCTAATGCGAGCAAGCTTAAAACCCGTAGTCCGAACTAGCTGATGTGAATGCAACGTGTTTATTTGCTTGGTGCTGTACATAGCGGAACTAGCTTAATTTCAATGGAACGTTTTATTTAGTTGGTGATGTTTGTGTACTTTTTTTTCTTCATTTCTATATGCCAATATACATATAAACTAGAACATGGATTTAAATAATGTACTATTTGACATGCTAATCTAAGTTGTTGATTGAAAATAACCGCTCCAATATTTGGTCATGAAATAATATAGTTTGAATGGAGGATTTTTGTTTTGTTTTTTGTTTTGAGAATCCATGAAATAGGCATGTCTACCGTTAAATATGGGAGGGCTCAGCATGATTACATCAACTATGTTTACATGTGGACAAACACACATTCGAGCATGTTGTACAATTTGTTGGCACATGACAATAAATCACATTTTTTGGTTTTTTTTCTTAATAGTTAAATTTTCTCGTGATTTTTATTGTTACATAGGGAACTAAGATCCCGGTGCAACGCACGGGCATATTTACTAGTACCATATAAAATACCTACGAAAATTATTGAACATGTTATGGATAACCGCTATGAAGGGGATGGAACTGTCCATCCTGGTGATCATTTACTGTTTTTGCATGAATTATGCGGGTTATTCAAATGTGCAGGTATCGCTATGAATGAAGTTAGGAAGAAGCTATTCTCTATATCGCTGTCTGGTAAAGCGGCGCATTGGTATAAATTGCTGAAGAATGGTGATTCTCTTGATTGGGAGGACATTGTGCCTTTATTCTATTCCAAATTTTATCCTCCAAGTGAAATTCACAAAGATCGGAACCGCATATATAATTTCTGGCCTCATGATGGAGAGAGTATTGCCCAAGCTTGGGGCAGATTGAAGTCTTTAATGCTCAAATGCCCCATTCATGAGCTTCCTGGTAATATTATTATTGATAATTTCTATGCAAGACTTTCTTTTCAAGACAAGACCTTGCTGGATACTTCTTGTTCTGGATCATTTACACGCAACAAAGAAGAGTTTAAAAGGGACCTTCTTGATCGGATCCAAGAAAACACTGAAGGATGGGAGAACGACAAAGATAGAGAATCAGGTATAATTTATGATTATAAATGCATTGAAGCTTTTATGGATACTGATACATTTCGTAATATGAGTGCTACATATGGCCTTGATTCTCAAGTTCGCTGCAAACCTTTATAAAGCTTTTGCCTCTCATTATGAATTGCCTAAGAAGAATTTTGATAAGTATCATGAACCATATAAAGATAAAATTGATTCATCTATTAATAAGTGTGTTGTAATTGAAACTCGCTGATCGTGTTATTCCTGAAGCTTATATTGAAAAAACTCCTTTTCCTGCTAAAATGAAAGAGTACTCTGTTATAAATAGTGCGGTTCATAAAAGTGAAAAGAAACCTAGAGAACTCGAAGAACAAATAAAAGTTGAACCTGTCTGTTGCAATAGTTAAAGATCTTGTGACTAAAAATGTGGAGGATGGTCATATTATTTTCCGTGAAGATGCTTCTAATATTGTTTCACATCCTAATAAACCCAAACAAGCTAGTGTTCCTATGCTATCTGTTAAAATTGGTGATCATTGCTATTATGGTTTATGTGATATTGGTGCAAGTGTTAGTGCTATACCTTATGAGCTTTACACGGAGATTATGCACGAAATTGATTCTTGTGAACTTGAAGATATTGATGTGGTTATTCAGCTGGCTAATAGAGAAACTATTTCACCAATTGGTATTGTTCGAGATGTGGAAGTTCTATGTGGTAAGATTAAATATCCTGCTGACTTTTTGGTACTTGGTTCTGCTGCTAGTAATTATCGTCCTATCATTTTTGGTAGACCTTTTCTAAATACTTGTGGAGCTATTATAGATTGCAAGAAAGAGAAAATTTTGACTAAATTTGCTGGTGAATCTTATGAGTTTAACTTCTCTAAATTTACTAAAACTCCTTATAAAGCTGATTTGCCTAGTAATGATTTTAAAATGGAGCGAGTGTGCATCTATTGTTCTTGTTCCTAACAATCCTTTGCAGCAACATTTGGAGGATAGCGAGAGTGAAGTTTTTAGGAAAGAAAGAGAGGAGCTTGAGGAGATATTTCTTCGCCAACCTATTCTCAAGCATGATTTACCGGTGGAAGACTTGGGTACAACACCGCCACCAAAGGAAGATCCTGTTTTTGATTTAAAGCCTTTACTCGATAATCTTAAATATGCTCATATTGATGATAAGAAAATATATCCTGTTATTATTAGTTCTAAGCTTACGAGTTTGAAGAAGAAAGATTATTGCAAATATTGAAGAAACACCGAAGTGCTATTGGCTATACTCTTGATGACTTGAAGGGGATTTCTCCCTCTATTTGCCAACACGCCATTAATATGGAAGATGATGCAAAGCCTGTTGTTGAACCTCAGCGTCGTCTAATTCCCAAGATGAAGGATGTGGTAAGAAATGAGGTATTACGACTTCTTGAAGCTGGTATTATATATCCTATTGCTGATAGTAGATGGGTTAGTCCTGTGCATTGCGTTCCTAAGAAAGGAGGAATGACTGTTGTGCCTAATGATAAAGATGAGCTCATACCTCAAAGAGTAGTTGTAGGGTATAAAATGTGCATTGATTATCGAAAAGTTAATAAAGTTACTAAGAAAGATCATTACCCTTTGCCATTTATTGATCAAATGCTAGAAAGGTTATCTAAAAATACTCATTTTTGCTTTCTTGATGGTTATTCGGGTTTTCACAAATTGTCTGTTAAAGCTAAAGATCAAGAGAAAACCACTTTTACTTGTCCCTATGGAACTTATGCTTATAGGCGTATGCCTTTTGGTTTATGTAATGCTCCTGCTACTTTTCAAAGATGCATGTCCGCTATTTTTCATGGCTTTTGTGAGAGTATTGTGGAAGTATTCATGGATGATTTTTCTGTCTATGGGAATTCATTTGATAGTTGCTTGCGAAACCTTGATAAAGTTTTGCAGAGATGTGAAGAAACTAACCTTGTTCTTAATTGGGAGAAATGCCACTTTATGGTTAATGAAGGAATTGTATTGGGACATAAAATTTCCGAGAGAGGTATTGAAGTTGATAGAGCTAAAGTTGAAGCTATTGAGAAGATGCCCTATCCGAGGGATGTTAAAGGTATTCGTAGTGTTCTTGGTCATGCTTGGGTTTTATAGGAGATTTATTAAAGATTTCTCCAAGATTTCAAAGCCTCTTACTAATCTTCTTCAAAAAGATGTACCTTTTGTTTTTGATGATGATTGTAAGGAAGCTTTTGAAACTCTAAAGAAAGCCTTAACAAGCTGCTCCTATAGTTGAACCTCCCGATTGGAACTTACCTTTTGAAATTATGTGTGATGCTAGTGATTTTGCTTGTAGGCGCTGTTCTTGGACAGCGAGTAGATAAAAAATTAAATGTTATTCATTATGCTAGCAAGACTCTTGATGCTGCTCAAAGAAATTATGCTACTACTGAAAAAGAATTGTTAGTCGTAGTCTTTGCTTGTGATAAATTTAGATCTTATATTGTTGATTCAAAAGTTACAATTCATACTGATCATGCTTTGCAATTAGATACCTTATGACAAAGAAAGATGCTAAGCCGAGGCTTATTAGATGGGTACTTCTTTTGCAAGAATTTGATTTACATATTGTAGATAGGAAAGGTGCTTGATAATCCTGTTGCTTGATAATTTGTCTAGATTGGAAAATATTGCTTATGATCCCGTTCCGTTAATGATAGTTTTCCAAATGAACAATTGGCTGTAATAAAGGTGAGCTCGCGAGACAGGTCCTTGGTATGCTTGATTATGCTAACTTTATTGTTTCCAAGTACTTGCCTCCAACCTTTTCAGCTCGACGAGAGGAGGAAATTCTTTTATGACTTGAGGCATTATTTACGGGATGACCCACACTTATATAAAGAAGGAGTGGATGGTATTATGCGAAGGTGTGTTCCCGAATATGAACAACAAGAGATATTGAGTAAATGTCATGGCGAGTGCTTATGGAGGACATCACGCCGGAGATAGAACCGCGCAAAAGGTTCTACAATCAGGTTTTTATTGGCCAACTCTCTTCAAAGATGCAAGGAAGTTTATTTTATCTTATGATGAATGTCAAAGGGTTGGTAATATCTCCAGACGCAATGAAATGCCTATGAATTATACTCTTGTTATTGAACCGTTTGATTGTTGGGGATTTGACTTCATGGGACCTTTTCCCTCTTCAAAAGGTAACACTCATATACTTGTTGCTTGTTGATTACGTTACTAAATGGGTGGAAGCCATACCTACAAAAAGTGCTGATGGTGAGACCTCTTTAAAAATGCTTTTAGATATTATTTTTCCTAGATTTGGAGTACCTAGATATATTATGACTGATGGAGGTTCTCATTTTATTCATGGAGGTTTTAGAAAAACTCTTGCTAAGTATGGTATTAATCATAGAATTGCTTCCGCTTATCACCCTCAAAGTAGTGGTCAAGTAGAACTATCAAATAGAGAAATTAAATCTATCTTGCGAGAAAACCGTTAATAAATCTAGAAAGAATTGGGCTAGTAAATTGAAAGACGCACTATGGGCTTATAGAACTGCTTATAAACACCCCATGGGAATGTCACCTTATAAAATGGTTTACGGAAAAGCTTGTCATTTACCTTTAGAACTAGAACACAAAGCTTATCGGGTCTGTTAGAGAATTAAATAAAGATCCTAAACTTGCCTGGTGATAAGAGGTTGCTACAATTAAGTTCTCTAGATGAATGGAGAAGTGAAGCTTATGAAAATGCTAAACTCTTTAAAGAAAAAGTTAAAAAATGGCATGATAGAAGGATCATCAAAAGAGAGTTTAATATTGGGGATAAAGTCCTATTGTATCGGTCTCGTCTCGGATTCTTTGCAGGGAAATTACTCTCGAAATGGGAAGGACCATATGTTGTTGAGGAGGTGTATCGCTCAGGAGCAATTAAAATTAGCTCTCTCCAAGGCAATGCTACGCAAGTGGTGAATGGACAAAGACTCAAGCATTATATCTCGGGTGATTCTTATAATGTTGATGTTGATATTATTCGAGTGGAAACACCGGAAGCTTTCATCAAGGGACAAATTGACAGTCCGCCAGAACTCAACTTTGAATAGGTAACGATGATCGGTAATGAAAAGTTCGCGATTTACTTTCCGAACATTATTTTTGTTGTTTTTGGAAAATATGAAAAATTACGAGTTCGAAACGGAGTGGAAAGGATGCACGAGGGCGTGGCACCACAGGCCGGCGCGGCCCGGCCTGGGCCCGCGCTGCCCTGTGGTCTGGCCGCCTCGTCGCCCCTTTCCGACTCTAGTTCGATCTGGTACTTTCCGTTTGTTCTGAAATTTTTTATTATAAAATCCCCGGACCCCCGGAGGTCCGTATATCGTTTACTCGACGTGTTTTGTTTCGAGTCTGTTTCGCCGGGATCTGTTTTCAGTTTAGAGGCACCATGGTCTCCAAGAACAAGGGCAAGGGGCTTTCGGAGGAAGAAGTGAAGGAGGTGCCATCAAGACAAGATCAGCAAGCCGGAGGGAGCAAGAAAATCTTGGTGGGATCTGTTGACACTCAACGTTCTTTTTCTCATAACTTGCGGGGATTGATACGTCTCCGACGTATCGATAATTTCTTATGTTCTATGCCATATTATTGATGATACCTACATGTTTTATGCACACTTTATGTCATATTCGTGCATTTTTCGGAACTAACCTATTAACAAGATGCCGAAGTGCCGATTCTTTGTTTTCAGCTGTTTTTGGTTTCGAAATCCTAGTAAGGAAATATTCTCGGAATTGGACGAAATCAAAGCCCGGGGGCCTATTTTTCCACGAAGCTTCCGGAAGTCCGAAGACGAGACTAAGAGGGGCCACGGGGTGGCCAAACCCTAGGGCGGCGCGGCCCCACCCCCGGCCGCGCCGGCCTATGGTGTGGGCCCCCGTGCCGCCTCTTGACTTGCCCTTCCGCCTACTTAAAGCCTCCGTGACGAAACCCCCGGTACCGAGAGCCACGATACGGAAAACCTTACCGAGACGCCGTCGCCGCCGATCCCATCTCGGGGGATCCAGAGAGATCGCCTCCGGCACCCTGCCGGAGAGGGGAATCATCTCCCGGAGGACTCTACGCCGCCATGGTCGCCTCCGGTGTGATGTGTGAGTAGTCTACCCCTGGACTATGGGTCCATAGCAGTAGCTAGATGGTTGTCTTCTCCCCATTGTGCTATCATTGTCGGATCTTGTGAGCTGCCTAACATGATCAAGATCATCTATCCGTAATTCTATATGTTGCGTTTGTTGGGATCCGATGAATAGAGAATACTTGTTATGTTGATTATCAAAGTTATGCTTATGTGTTGTTTATGATCTTGCATGCTCTCCGTTACTAGTAGATGCTCTGGCCAAGTAGATGCTTGTATCTCCAAGAGGGAGTACTTATGCTCGATAGTGGGTTCATGCCTGCATTGACACCTGGGACGAAGTGATGTAAAGTTCTAAGGTTGTGTTGTGCTGTTGCCACTAGGGATAAAACATTGATGCTATGTCTAAGGATGTAGTTGTTGATTACATTACGCACCATACTTAATGCAATTGTCTCGTTGCTTGCAACTTAATACTGGAGGGGTTCGGATGATAACCTCGAAGGTGGACTTTTTAGGCATAGATGCGGTTGGATGGCGGTCTATGTACTTTGTCGTAATGCCCAATTAAATCTCACTATACTCATCATGATATGTATGTGCATTGTCATGCTCTCTTTATTTGTCAATTGCCCAACCGTAATTTGTTCACCCAACATGCTCGTTCGTCTTATGGGAGAGACACCTCTAGTGAACTCGTGGACCCCGGTCCAATTCTCTTTACTTGAAATACAATCTATTGCAATACTTGTTTTACTCGTTTTCTCTGCAAACAATCATCTTCCACACAATACGGTTAATCCTTTGTTACAGCAAGCCGGTGAGATTGACAACCTCACTCGTTTCGTTGGGGCAAAGTACTTTGGTTGTGTTGTGCGGGTTCCACGTTGGCGCCGGAATCTCGGTGTTGCGCCGCACTACATCCCGCCGCCATCAACCTTCAACGTGCTTCTTGGCTCCTCCTGGTTCGATAAACCTTGGTTTCTTTCTCGAGGGAAAACTTGCTGCTGTGCGCATCATACCTTCCTCTTGGGGTTGCCCAACGAACGTGTGAAATACACGCCATCAAGCTCTTTTTCGGGCGCCGTTGCCGGGGAGATCAAGACACGCTGCAAGGGGAGTCTCCACTTCTCAATCTCTTTACTTTGTTTTTGTCTTGCTTAGTTTTATTTACTACTTTGTTTGCTGCACTAAATCAAAATACAAAAAAATTAGTTGCTAGTTTTACTTTATTTGCTATCTTTTTTGCTATATCGAAAACACAAAAAAAATTAGTTTACTTGCATTTACTTTACTTGATTCATCATGTTTCCTTTTAATTTTACCGCAAAAAACATACCGGTAGGACAAGGGTCTATAGTTGGGAGGAACAATATAGAAGAGTTTTTCACCCATGTTAGTACTGTTGAAGATTTTGAAGATAGGCACTTGGTAGACCTTGCTCCCACTTATGAAATTGCTGCTGCTGCTTTAGTTCGCCTGTTGGAAACTAAATTTGTTAATCTCAATCCTATAATCCAACACATGTTTCTTACACTTGGTGATATGGAAGAGGGGGAAAAGAAAGATTTTGTTTTAGAAACCCTTCTTAGAGAATTTGGTGGTCTAGCAAGAGAGGCTAGAAAGGTCTTTGCTAAATTTAATATGCTTGGTTCTCATACTAATTTTGTTGATCTCCTTGAAAAAATGGACATGGATAGAATAAGGTACACTAATAATATTAATGATGGTGGGGAGATCAAAGCACCAATACCATGTAAACTCCTAGCTATGAATGATGCACTAGAAAATAACTATGCTTGGCTTGTTCCTGAAAATTTGTTCGATGAGAGTAGCAAGCCCAAGACTAATGAAAAGGGAGAAGCTGAAACTTATGTATCCAATATATTATGCATGGTTGAGAAAACTCCAAACCCCGCTGTAGGTGCACCACCCTTCGATAACACTTGAGATACACTTTCTGGCGCCTAGGCTGAAAGGCGTTAAAGAAAAGCGCTTATGGGAGACAACCCATGTTTTTACTCCAGTATCTTTGTTTTATATTTGTGTTTTGGAAGTTGTTTACTACTGTAGCAACCTCTCCTTATCTTAGTTTTATGTTTTGTTGTGCCAAGTAAAGTCTTTGATAGAAAAGTAAGTACTAGATTTGGATTACTGCGCAGTTCCAGAATTCTTTGTCTGTCACGAATCTGGGTCTATCTCCCTGTAGGTAGCTCAGAAAATTACGCCAATTTACGAGCATGATCCTCAGATATGTACGCAACTTTCATTCAATTTGAGCATTTTCGTTTGAGCAAGTCTGGTGGCCTAATAAAATCCATCTTTACGGACTGTTCTGTTTTGACAGATTCTGTCTTTTATTTCGCATTGCCTCTTTTGCTATGTTGGATGAATTTCTTTGATCCATTAATGTCCAGTAGCTTTATGCAATGTCCAGAAGTGTTAAGAATGATTGTGTCACCTCTGAACATGTGAATTTTTATTATGCACTAACCCTCTAATGAGTTGTTTCGAGTTTGGTGTGGAGGAAGTTTTCAAGGATCAAGAGAGGAGTATGATGCAATATGATTAAGGAGAGTGAAAGCTCTAAGCTTGGGGATGCCCCGGTGGTTCACCCCTGCATATATTAAGAAGACTCAAGCGTCTAAGCTTGGGGATGCCCAAGGCATCCCCTTCTTCATCGACAACATTATCGGGTTCCTCCCCTGAAACTATATTTTTATTCGGCCACATCTTATGCACTTTGCTTGGAGCGTCGGTTTGTTTTTGTTTTTTGTTTTGTTTGAATAAAATGGATCCTAGCATTCACTTTATGGGAGAGAGACACGCTCCGCTGTTGCATATGGACAAATATGTCCTTAGGCTCTACTCATAGTATTCATGGCGAAGTTTCTCCTTCGTTAAATTGTTATATGGTTGGAACTGGAAAATGCTACATGTAGTAACTCTAAAATGTCTTGGATAATTTGATACTTGGCAATTGTTGTGCTCATGTTTAAGCTCTTGCATCATATACTTTGCACCCATTAATGAAGAAATACTTAGAGCTTGCTAATTTGGTTTGCATATTTGGTTTCTCTAGAGTCTAGATAACATCTAGTATTGAGTTTTGAACAACAAGGAAGACGGTATGGAGTCTTATAATGTTTACCATATGTCTTTTATGTGAGTTTTGCTGTACCGTTCATCCTTGTGTTTGTTTCAAATAGCCTTGCTAGCCTAAACCTTGTATCGAGAGGGAATACTTCTCATGCATCCAAAATCCTTGAGCCAACCACTATGCCATTTGTGTCCACCATACCTACCTACTACATGGTATTTATCCGCCATTCCAAAGTAAATTGCTTGAGTGCTACCTTTAAAATTCCATCATTCACCTTTGCAATATATAGCTCATGGGACAAATAGCTTAAAAACTATTGTAGTATTGAATATGTACTTATGTGCACTTTATC
>NC_061510.1:12651214-12664052 GCF_022539505.1 Lolium rigidum
GCTGGCTGCAGACATACAAGCAGGCTGAACGCACTTCAGATACTCTGCGGTGATAGCACCGAGCAGGCAACGACTTGTGTGTGGGGCCATATCTGTGGTACGCTGGGTCATCACACGCCGCCGATCCCATCTCGGGGGATTCTGGAGATCTCCTCCGGCACCCTGCCGGAGAGGGGATTCATCTCCCGGAGGACTCTACACCGCCATGGTCGCCTCCGGAGTGATGAGTGAGTAGTTCACCCCCGGACTATGGGTCCATAGCAGTAGCTAGATGGTTGTCTTCTCCTCATTGTGCTTCATTGTTGGATCTTGTGAGCTGCCTAACATGATCAAGATCATCTATCCGTAATACTCTATGTTGTGTTTGTCGGGATCCGATGGATAGAGAATACCATGTCATGTTAATTATCAAGTTATTACATATGTGTTGTTTATGATCTTGCATGCTCTCCGTTACTAGTAGAGGCTCGGCCAAGTTTTTGCTTTTAACTCCAAGAGGGAGTATTTATGCTCGATAGTGGGTTCATGCCCGCATTGACACCTGGGACAAAGGACGTAAAAGTTCTAAGGTTGTGTTGTGTCGTTGCCACTAGGGATAAAACATTGGCGCTATGTCCGAGGATGTAGTTGTTGATTACATTACGCACCATACTTAATGCAATTGTCCTGTTGCTTTGCAACTTAATACCGGAGGGGGTTCGGACGATAACCTCGAAGGTGGACTTTTAGGCATAGATGCAGCTTGGATGGCGGTCTATGTACTTTGTCGTAATGCCCAATTAAATCTCACTATACTTATCATGTCATGTATGTGCATTGTTATGCCTCTCTATTTGTCAATTGCCCGACTGTAATTTGTTCACCCAACATGCTTTTATCTTATGGGAGAGACACCTCTAGTGAACCTGTGGACCCCGGTCCATTCTTTAATACCGAAATACAAATCTGCCGCAATACTTGTTTCTACTATTTTCTCTCGCAAACAATCATCTTCCACACAATACGGTTAATCCTTTGTTACAGTTAGCCGGTGAGATTGACAACCTCACCGCTTCGTTGGGGCAAAGTACTTTGGTTGTGTTGTGCAGTGTTCCACGTTGGCGCCGGAATCCCCGGTGTTGCGCCGCACTACATCCCGCCGCCATCAACCTTCAACGTGCTTCTTGGCTCCTCCCGGTTCGATAAACCTTGGTTTCTTCTCGAGGGAAAACTTGCCGCCGTGCGCATCATACCTTCCTCTTGGGGTTGCCCAACGAACGTGTGAAATACACGCCATCAAGCTCTTTTCTCGGCGCCGTTGCCGGGAGATCAAGACACGCCGCAAGGGGAGTCTCCACTTCTCAATCTCTTTACTTTGTTTTTGTCTTGCTTTATTTTATTTACTACTTTGTTTGCTGCATTATATCAAAACACAAAAAAATTAGTTGCTAGTTTTACTTTATTTATCGTCTTGCATTGCTATATCAAAAACACAAAAAAATTAGTATACTTGCATTTACTTTATCTAGTTTGCTTTATTTACTACCGCTAAAATGAGTAATCCCGAAGTTGAAGTTCGTTCATTTAAGCAACAAGGGGGAGAATGTTTAAAAGATGCTTGGTATAGAATTAGTGATGCCCATAATAGGTGCACTAAGAAACACTCCACCACTATCCTACTCATGAATTTTTATGTTGGTATCTCTAGCTGGAATAGATATGTTCTTGATTGTCTCATGGAGGTAACTTCCTAGGTGCTCCCGCTTTAGAAGCTAGTTGCATTATTGAGAGTTTATTTGGAACACCACCTCGTTAATGAAATTAAAATTGAAACCTCCCTTGAGGATGTTATGACAAAATTGGAAACCATAGAGAAAAATTTTAGTGTTGAAACTAAGTTGGAGATGTTACTTGTTAAAACCGATAAACTTGATAAATCCTTAGGAGGAATTGATGAAAGAATTAGTGTCCTAGGAACTTGTATTGACCATGATAATCAAATTAATAGGATTGGCAAACTTGAAAAGCTATGGGAACCTTGGGTTCAACCTTTTCATCTTTACGCTTAGAGAGAAAGCTTATGTGGGGAAGGAGCAAAAGTTTATGTATGCCTCTAAAGTACCTAAACCAAAGAAATATTATTATAGGCCTAAAATTGACAAAGCCCCTAGTACCACTGCTAATGGGGGAGCTTATGATATCAATGCACCACCCTTCGATAATACTTGAGATACACTTTCTGCGCCTAGCTGAAAGGCGTTAAAGAAAAGCGCTTATGGGAGACAACCCATGTTTTTACTACAGTATTTTTGTTTTATATTTGTGTCTTGGAAGTTGTTTACTACTGTAGCAACCTCTCCTTATCTTAGTTTTATGTTTTGTTGTGCCAAGTAAAGTCTTTGATAGAAAAGTAAGTACTAGATTTGGATTATCGCGCAGCTTCCGCATTTCTTTGCCGTCACGAATCTGGGTCTATCTCCCGTAGGTAGCTCAGAAAATTAAGCCAATTTACGAGCATGATCCTCAGATATGTACGCAACTTTCATTCAATTTGAGCATTTTCATTTGAGCAAGTCTGGTGGCCTAATAAAATTCATCTTTACTTGATCGGTTCTGTTTTGACAGATTCTGTCTTTTATTTCGCATTGCCTCTTTTGCTATGTTGGATGAATTTCTTTGATCCATTAATGTCCAAGTAGCTTTATGCAATGTCCAGTAGTGTTAAGAATGATTGTGTCACCTCTGAACATGTGAATTTTTATTGTCCACTAACCCTCTAATGAGTTGTTTCGAGTTTGGTGTGGAGGAAGTTTTCAAGGATCAAGAGAGGAGTATGATGCAATATGATCAAGGAGAGTGAAAGCTCTAAGCTTGGGGATGCCCCGGTGGTTCACCCCTGCATATTCTAAGAAGACTCAAGCTGTCTAAGCTTGGGGATGCCCAAGGCATCCCCTTCTTCATCGACAACATTATCGTGTTCCTCCCCGAAACTATATTTTTATTCCGTCACATCTTATGTACTTTGCTTGGAGCGTCGGTTTGTTTTTGTTTTTTGTTTTGTTTGAATAAAATGGATCCTAGCATTCACTTTATGGGAGAGAGACACGCTCCGCTGTAGCATATGGACAAATATGTCCTTAGGCTCTACTCATAGTATTCATGGCGAAGTTTCTTCTTCGTTAAATTGTTATATGGTTGGAATTGGAAAATACTACATGTAGTATTTCTAAAATGTCTTGGATAATTTGATACTTGGCGATTGTTGTGCTCATGTTTAAGCTCTTGCATCATATACTTTGCAGCAATTAATGAAGAAATACTTAGAGCTTGCTAATTTGGTTTGCATATTTGGTTTCTCTAGAGTCTGGATAACATCTAGTATTGAGTTTTGAACAACAAGGAAGACGGTATGGAGTCTTATAATGTTTACCATATGTCTTTTATGTGAGTTTTGCTGTACCGTTCATCCTTGTGTTTGTTTCAAATAACCTTGCTAGCCTAAACCTTGTATCGAGAGGGAATACTTCTCATGCATCCAAAATACTTGAGCCAACCACTATGCCATTTGTGTCCACCATACCTACCTACTACATGGTATTTATCCGCCATTCCAAAGTAAATTGCTTGAGTGCTACCTTTAAAATTCCATCATTCACCTTTGCAATATATAGCTCATGGGACAAATAGCTTAAAAACTATTGTGGTATTGAATATGTACTTATGCACTTTATCTCTTATTAAGTTGCTTGTTGTGCGATAACCATGCTTCGGGGACGCCATCAACTATTCCTTGTTGAATATCATGTGAGTTGCTATGCATGTCCGTCTTGTCCGAAGTAAGAGAGATCTACCACCTTCATGGTTGGAGCATGCATATTGTTAGAGAAGAACTTTGGGCCGCTAACTAAAGCCATGATTCATGGTGGAAGTTTCAGCTTTGGACACATATCCTCAATCTCATATGAGAATAATAATTGTTGCCACATGCTTATGCATTAAAGAGGAGTCCATTATCTCGTTGTCTATGTTGTCCCGGTATGGATGTCTAAGTTGAGAATAATCAAAACCGAGAAATCCAAAATGCGAGCTTCCTCCTTAGACCTTTGTACAAAGCGGCATGGAGGTACCCCATTGTGACACTTGGTTAAAACATGTGCATTGCAAAGATCCGGTAGTCCAAGCTAATTAGGACAAGGTGCGGGCACTATTAGTATAATATGCATGAGGCTTGCAACTTGTAAGATATAATTTTCATAACTCATATGCTTTATTACTACCGTTGACAAAATTGTTTCATGTTTTCAAAATAAAAGCTCTAGCACAAATATAGCAATCGATGCTTTCCTCTTTGAAGGACCATTCTCTTTACTTTTATGTTGAGTCAGTTCACCTATCTCTCTCCACCTCAAGAAGCAAACACTTGTGTGAACTCGTGCATTGATTCCTACATATTTGCATATTGTACTTGTTATATTACTCTATGTTGACAATTATCCATGAGATATACATGTTACAAGTTGAAAGCAACCGCTGAAACTTAATCTTCCTTTGTGTTGCTTCAATGCCTTTACTTTGATTTATTGCTTTATGAGTTAACTCTTATGCAAGACTTATTGATGCTTGTCTTGAAGTACTATTCATGAAAAGTCTTTGCTTTATGATTCACTTGTTTACTCATGTCATCACCATTGTTTTGATCGCTGCATCCACTACATATGTTTACAAATAGTATGATCAAGGTTATGATGGCATATCACTTCGTAAATTATCTTTGTTATCGTTTTACCTCGCTTCGGGACGCAGCAGTAACTAAGCTTGGGGATGCTTTGATACGTCTCCGACGTATCGATAATTTCTTATGTTCTATGACATATTATTGATGATACCTACATGTTTTATGCACACTTTATGTCATATTCGTGCATTTTCCGGAACTAACCTATTAACAAGATGCCGAAGTGCCAGCTCCTCGTTTTCTCGCTGTTTTTGGTTTCAGAAATCCTAGTAACGAAATATTCTCGGAATTGGACCTAACGAAGACCCAGGGGCCTATTTTTCCACGGAGCTTCCAGAAGACCGAAGAACATACGAAGTGGGGCCACGAGGTGGCCAGACCACAAGGCGGCGCGGCCAGAGGGGGGCCCGCGCCGCCCTATGGTGTGGGCCCCTCGTCAGGCCCCCGACTCGCCCTTCCGCCTACTTAAAGCCTCCGTCGCGAAACCCCCGATGCGAAAAACCACGATACGGAAAACCCACCGAGACGCCGCCGCCGCCGATCCCATCTCGGGGGATTCTGAGATCTCCTCCGGCACCCCGCCGGGAGAGGGGATTCATCTCCCGGAGGACTCTACACCGCCATGGTCGCCTCCGGAGTGATGAGTGAGTAGTTCACCCCCGGACTATGGGTCCATAGCAGCAGCTAGATGGTTGTCTTCTCCTCATTGTGCTTCATTGTTGGATCTTGTGAGCTGCCTAACATGATCAAGATCATCTATCCGTAATACTCTATGTTGTGTTTGTCGGGATCCGATGGATAGAGAATACCATGTCATGTTAATTATCAAGTTATTACATATGTGTTGTTTATGATCTTGCATGCTCTCCGTTACTAGTAGAGGCTCGGCCAAGTTTTTGCTTTTAACTCCAAGAGGGAGTATTTATGCTCGATAGTGGGTTCATGCCTCGCATTGACACCGGGACAAAGGACAGTAAAGTTCTAAGGTTGTGTTGTGCCGTTGCCACTAGGGATAAAACATTGGCGCTATGTCCGAGGATGTAGTTGTTGATTACATTACGCACCATACTTAATGCAATTGTCTCGTTGCTTTGCAACTTAATACCGGAGGGGGTTCGGACGATAACCTGAAGGTGGACTTTTTAGGCATAGATGCAGATGGATGGCGGTCTATGTACTTTGTCGTAATGCCCAATTAAATCTCACTATACTTATCATGTCATGTATGTGCATTGTTATGCCCTCGCTATTTGTCAATTGCCCGACCGTAATTTGTTCACCCAACATGCTTTTATCTTATGGGAGAGACACCTCTAGTGAACTCGTGGACCCCGGTCCATTCTTTAATACTGAAATACAAATCTGCCGCAATACTTGTTTCTACTATTTTCTCTCGCAAACAATCATCTTCCACACAATACGGTTAATCCTTTGTTACAGAGCAAGCCGGTGAGATTGACAACCTCACCATGTTTCGTTGGGGCAAAGTACTTTGGTTTTGTTGTGCAGGTTCCACGTTGGCGCCGGAATCTCCGGTGTTGCGCCGCACTACATCCCGCCGCCATCAACCTTCAACGTGCTTCTTGGCTCCTCCTGGTTCGATAAACCTTGGTTTCTTTCTGAGGGAAAACTTGCTGCTGTGCGCATCATACCTTCCTCTTGGGGTTGCCCAACGAACGTGTGAAATACACGCCATCAAGGGGTCAACTTAGCGATGATGCATCCAGCCACAAACTTGTCAGGTAAGGCACACTTAAGGAGTTCGAGCTCTTTCGCAATGCACTGTATCTCATGAGCTTGTTCGACTACAGAACGGTTGTTAACCATCCTGATGTCATGGAAGCTCTCCATGATGTACAGTTCATCGCCTCGCATTGGTTGCACCGAACTTAGCATTCAGTGCATTCCGCAGCCCTTTACCATCTGTTATGTGCATGTACACATCGCACAGACGGTCAGCAAGAATACTTAGAATGCATCCGACGAAGAGAGTATTGTTTTCCTTGAACTTGTTCTGATCTTGGTCAGATATAGTTCCTTCAGGTAAACCATCAGTAACTTCGAACACTTTCGGATGAGTAAGCCGCAGCATGGCCTTAACCTGCCACCTCTTAAAGTGCACACCGGTAAACTTATCCGGCCTTAGTGCATCGGAAAAACCAGCCATTGTTAACTCAGAAAATTGCCTACAATTAGGTTTTTGGATTGTTGGATAATTAGGTACAATTTCCATGATTAATTCCAGAATATTAAGCATGACGACAGTAACTACTAACATGTGAAACTCGAACATACTAGATGCAGTGATCAACATGAATAGTAGCGAGCAAACGGACAACATCCATCGCTAAACAGATCGAGATATGTCGCACATACCGATCCGGTGGAGGTGGCGGTGAAGGTGTGAGCGTACGATGTTGCAGCAAGTAACGTTGTTGATGACAACGTTGTTGATGACGGGGACGACGGGTCGTAGTAGACGGCGTTGAAGACGGTGATAGGCAGCACCGCCCGACTTGGACGGAAGGCGACCCGTGATGAAGAGCTTGAGCAGTCGCGCAGAGCGCTTCCCAAAAACCCACTCCGCCCTCTCCCGTACAGGATCGCAAGGACGAGCGGTTCCGGAGACCTGCTCTCCCGTTCGCCGATGCACGTCGGCGCGCGGGATGGAGTAGGCTACGATGGCGGCGCAAGCAGAGAGAGGTGGAAACCCTAACTCGTGTATTCAGTATGTTTCTGCGGTAGCCGGGCAAGAGATTATATAGGCTCAGAAAACCCTAGGCAACGTGGGCCACGCCCACGTCGCACGAACGTTTTGAGTCGGTTACAGATAGCAGGAAAGTCTCGGCTCGAGGCTCAATCCACTCACCACGAGCGCGGCGCGTGCGTCGTGTCGTGTCGTGTCGTGTCGTGTCGTGTCGAGTCGAGCGAGGAGGAGGAGGAGCGCGCGCGTGTAGCACTCCTTTTCTCACTCACTTACTAGTGGTGGAACAACCCACCTTATAAGGTGGTCTAACTTCCTCCCAACTTTCCATGTGGGACTAAACTTCTCACCTCTTGCCACTCCCTAGTGAGCTGCCACCAACTTGGGCTCAAACTCACAAGGCTTCCACTATGTGGGCTTTGAGATTTATAGGAAAATCTGAAATCTAGTATGGGCCATTAAGTGTAGGCCCAATATTTCAACATGTGTGAGGTAGAATCTGCTGTGTGCTTCGTGACTTGAAACAGCGACTGGTATGTGGGGGCGACTACACAGGAGAAGTTCAGAGTCTTATTTTTCAGGGTGAAAATCCAAGGTTTGGCCATAATTGGTTGTGCCTAACGATGTTCTGGTTGAAGACATTGTTTTGAGAGCGAGGACTTTTTTCAGGGTGAAAACCTAAGATCTATGATCGGGCGACGACAGTGTTTGTGCACTGTTTCCTTCTTGAAGACGTCGATTATGGAGAAGCTAATCTTCTGGTGTAGTCTTGGTGGTGTCAGTGTTGCTGTTTCAGGTTATGGATATCTGTAGCGGGACTTTCTTTTTTGTAGTTCTTTTCTCATTTTTTTGGCTGTGTGTATTATTTATCTCTATCTCTATCTCTACTACTTATAAAGGCACGAAGTGCCGTAGGAAAATTAAATCTTAGCCATCCATATAGGTGTATCCTACGGTCCACGCTCATTTATTCTCCCCACCCCAAATCACGTGAATTTCCATCCCGCCCGCATCTCACGCGTATGCCCATCAAATCCTTTTGGTCGATCCAAAACAATGAATCCAACAGTTGTCTCTTTCCCCAGTCTCCTCTCGCTGGCTGCCCCTTTCAATCACCGCTGCGCACACTGCCCGGCTCGCTGCTCTCCCCGATGTGCTTCCGGCGCCTCTCCCTCATTACCCCGCCAGCCCCTCACACATCGCCGGTGGGTCGGCCGGTAGCGCTTCGCTCTGGATCAACACGCTCCTCACTGGATCGACGCTCTCCTCACCTGCCTGCCGTGCTCCCCTGCTTGCGCGTAGGCGTCGGCTTGGATTTTGCCCCTACAGTCATTGCCTCCCGAAGCTATGCAAGCCTGCATGAGCAACGGTAGCCCGCCCCTCAGTTTTTTTTCCTGTGTATTTGTCTATTACTCTATCCGTGGATGAACAGTAGTGTTGGCACAAATTTATAAGTATGGCTATTCAGATGTATAGTGTGGTTTGTGCGTAAAAAAAATGAATCTGGAGACGTTGATAATCGGATGTCTTGCTACGTCGATCTACTTTCTCATTATATGATGCTGGACAAATATGTTCAATCCCTTCTATCTACATGGTTAGCTTCACTATCATGTATATCTGGACGCAGGTTATTTGCATATTCAGACTTATCCTCGGTACAACCCTTAAGCTGAACTCGAGATAGGGTAAAGATGTTTTATGCTTTAGTTAAGGAAAGTTTTTTTCTGAATAGGAGGTATAAATTATGGTTAGGGAAACAAACCATTTGAATGACTTCTGATTTAGTTTATTCCTAAGAACAACATTGTATTTATTTGGCCTCATAAAAAATGGTTAGTAATCTTGGTTCAGTTGCATAATTCCATCAGGCTGAGAGGCGTGTTAGCTTATGAGTACCATTCTCTTTCTCGCTCAGATTCATGGGCCTTGGGATTCATCATTTGCACATCCTTTTGGTTGAATTTTCAATTGAGTAAATTTCATATTGTAAGTTCGGTAATCTTTTCACGGATAAGATATTCAATAATTAGATTTATATAAAATAATCTTTTCGCGGATAAGGCTCTGGTATGCTACCGCCACGCATCAATGGACAGATGGGCCCCTTTGCCTAGTACCTTCCCGCTCGTGAACAGAGGCTACCGCCGAGACTAACTGTCTTAGCAACGTCTGGATCGATAACCGCCGCTGAGGCCCGCCATGCTCTCTCTCTCTCTCCAGCCGCACCAGCTGCATCTTTGTCTCTGAAGCAAATAAGCTCCTCGAGGTAAATTGTTCCCAGAACTATGTATTCTGCTTGCATGGTATAGTACTGCGGTGTAGCTCTTAGATGTGTCATTGACATTGAGAATAAGTACGTACTAGATGGGATTTCAAATTGAGATTGAAACTAACTAATTGTGGGTTCATTTTCCAATTTTATTTGCATAATGGCTTAATGCACGGTGTAGATAAAAATGTGAGGATTTTAATAATTTATTTTTACAATTATTGTAGTACTGCATCAGCACCCCTCACCAAGATGACTACTATGGATATCCTGTGGCTGAGATCTCATAGGCAGTACTCGCAAGGGTGTTCACTAAGATGGGTAACTACAGGCAATTGTAATAATCTGGTCACATATACACGAACCTTCTCAGCATTGTTCGTACTTGCTGAAGCTGAATGTCTTTGTATAATACTAAGATGTGCAAAGGGCATCAAAATGATTGTGATACGGAAGTTGCTAGGGAGATAGCTGTATTGTTGATCATTTTAGTTCCTCTGTTTTCTGCACGGCATGGACTATATAGGGCTTCTCTGAATAGCCTTCGCCATAATACCGAAAAACAACATGAGTGGAAAGATTTATCTAAAAGGTAATCCAGAATTTGTTGGCGATGATTAAAGGTTTTGTAACATATTAGGTATAAACTTCAAATTCAGGTTCTAAACTATTTTCTAGCTATTGTTTGTCGTTCCGACTATGTGTAATGATAAATTGAAAGATTAGTACATGAGCTTGATATTTTTCTATTATATTGCTTATTCATTATTCTATATGTTCTGGATGTACTCAGGTTAGATTGGACCTTGGAGGTGACAAGCTGCAGTTGTATATATATGTATGTCATGTTCACCTGCATTTGTTAAGGATTGGTCGTTGCCATCCTCATGCCTCACATCGCCGGGGCAAACTGGACATGGTTGTCATCGTCGCCCATTGCATCCTCTTCTCGATGGTGCCCGCTAAAGACCCTGCAAAGCCGCAACCCCTGGGAATCACAACCACATATAGTATCTGACATCTCCACCAATATCAAGGGACCGGCTAATAAGGCTTGACTTTAACACTTTAACACTTTAACTCTTTCACGACCAGGGCGACGAGGACCATACAGAGGTACATCTACGAAGTATGGACTTGAAGCTAATATGTTCTTCCACCGCCATGAGAGATGGGCTCACGATATGTGCGTATTTCAGAAAATTGTTGAGCTGTAAAGATGGAGATAATTTGTTGTTCTCGAGGTGCAGCATGGTGCTTTCAGTAAAAGGATGGAGGAGAATTTGTAAATGGTAAAGGCCCCGTGGAGGACATGAGGTACGAGGTAAACATTCTTGTGTGTGTTACCATGTGCGATTATGTCAGATTGTATTGTTGAAACAGCGCACAATTTATTTAGTGCTTTGATATAACTTATTTTCTATTTCTCTTGGAAATGAAATGAGACCGCAACCTTCCTCACACGCCAAGCGCGTCCACCTCAGTTTGGTTACCGGTTATTATGTGATGGTACTAATATATATTAAATTCAAATGGATTGTATTTATTTAAACAACGTGCAGCTTGCACGTGCCCTGCCACTAGTGTCATTAGGGAATGATGTTGTTGCAGTAGACGTGTGTAATTGGTATCTTCACGATATTAATATATGATCTTTATCAAAAATAAAATAATTCAAGCTGTTCTTAAGGGGTCTTGTATTACCACAAGAGTATCCTAGAATCATTTTAAAATATCCAAAAATTTATAATTCGCACAGTGCTTCCGCTTCCACCAATTTTTTTTTTTTTTTTGAAACGGAGGCAAAAGCTTTGCCTCATCCATTAATTAAGCAGAAGGTGCCCGATTTTTAGGAGAAAACCGGGCAAAAACCTACAAACAACAGGGCCAAGCCCAAACCCACGACTACCCCCAAGGGGCAAACCCAGCCATCCTCGCTACCCACAAAAGCTACACAACCGCGAAGCCCAAGTCGGCCTATGCCAAACAGATGGCTCCTCGAGTAGAGGCTGGCAGCTCCGATTCTGAAGAGGAGCCTCGGAGAGGAGATGCGCAAGACGCGCGCGCCGAATAGGACCTTCAGCAGACCGCCCCTCAAAGGTCATCGTACACCGCCCAAAGGCGGCTTCGACTTCACAGCGAGAGGAGACCAACACGAAGACATTCGAACACGCCGGAACGGAGCCGACTAACACGGTCTTGACGCCACCAACCCTTGGTCATCAGCATTGTCGTTGCCTCGCAAGCCTCCACCCGGAACACCCGACCACCTTCGTCTTCCGCAAGCCCTCTAGTCAGTACCAACTCCAAGAACGAGGCCTCAAGAGGTGAGTGACGCGGGACGCCACCCTCGTCCGATCCCTGGCGGGATCTGAGGTTTCCCCCGGAGCTCTTCCGAAGTGGAGGAGCATGCAACAGCCTCAACGACGCCTTCAAGAAGGTAGCGGCGCCATAAGCGCCGCCGTCGTCTGCCCCGGCCGCGAGACGGGAGCAAGGCGTTAGCCCGACGTTGCAGCTCAACCACCACCGGAAGAAGGACCAACTGATCAACCTGAGCCGGTCCATGCCCGACGCCCGCCAGCCCCATGCGCCCGGCGAGAACGTCGCAGCCACCTGCAGGACTGAGCGCCGGGGCCCAGAACCACACCACAGCGGGCCACCCCATAGCCTGCCATGGAAACCAAATGACCTCACCAAAGAGGTCAGCCACCACTGTCCGGAGCCGCTGCTCCGGCATCCGGTAGCCACAGCGGACCAAAGTCCGACGAGCTCCCCCTCGACGCACACGGCAGGCCAGACACGAGACGACCGACCGGAGCCACCATATCCTGCCGCTGCCAAGGCACCGCAGCAGCACGCGACGGTGCAGCGCATCAGGGACGCGGCCGCACATAGCCAGATCAGGCCCGAGCGGGCCCGCACGGCCGCCGCCGGAAGTGATGCCGACGATGCACCCGTCATGGTGCCGGTCCACCCGCCGGTCCTGCCGCGTCGCTGCCACCCCCTCCGCCACCGAGGGGATCATCCCCGCACCGCACGTAGGCCGGGAACCGCGCGCATCGCCGCCCGGCCATCCACATGGCCCGAGCGCCGCCGCATCTGCCGAGCCGCCGCCGCGGCCCGCCTCCCCATCAGATCCGGGCGTGCC